>NC_080043.1:89664481-89999481 GCF_012489685.1 Lotus japonicus | reverse complement strand
TCATGTCCTTAAACTATAGAATTGTTCATTATAGCTTATGAGTATGACACCCTCTTGTCACTCTTTCCTCTCCCATTCTGTGTATATTCTCCTATAGCCGATCCTGTATATAAATAAATATGGGAAGGTGGTACAGAAATTGTTGAGGCAAAGGATGCCTTATATCTACATGTACATGATTGGCCTAGCATGTGCACATGGATACAATCAGCTATCACTTAGAAGCAAGGTTATTGGATTACCCTCGAAGTCTTAATTATATGGTAAGCAATAGCATTTAGACTTATTAACAGCAAGCTAATATATTTGTATTTCACTCCCAAGTCAATGGACTCAGCAATCAAAGTTTGTGTTGTTCCCTGAAGTGAAGTCATAGCATCAAATCAGGAGCATACTAAGTTGCAAAAAACTATTATTATCTTGTTTGATTGATGTTCAATTGGAGCCCTCTCCCTTGTACAATCTAATTTATTATCTTGTGTTGCATTATGTATCCATGGTTCTCGTTTCTTCCCCCAAAGGGCCATTATTTTGTCTAGTTGTATGTTGGAAACATTTTAAATTTTGTATTTATAGATGGCCATGGTTCTCGTTTTCTCCATAGCCAACCTCTCACTCCTCCTACATATTATCACCACCCAACTTCACCCTTTGTCTGCGACTGAGCACTTCATTCTGAATTCTCTAACTGTAATCGTTATCTCATTCTTCGTTCTCATTTTCCCCCATTCATCAAAGTTTAAAATTGTTCTTCTTATCTGGTATTTTTTCACTTTAAAACCTCAGAAACTAGCTGTATTTTTGGCTTCAGCTGTTTCATAGAAGATTAAAGCTGTAAAATATCAAGAAACAAATAGATTACAATTGTTCCCTAGCTGCAAAGAAGTGGTAATTGGGAATGACCTCGACCGACAGTGATGGTGGAGACGCTAATCCGCGAAACGGGCAATTTGTTTGCCGAAAATGAAAACCTGTTATGCTAGCAAGCCTTCATTTTCCATATTTTGGAGACTGGTTTTTTAAGAGTTGCTCTGTTCATGAGATTTTGATTGGAGAACAGTACCAACTATATAAAGATGACAGTTAATACAAGGAAGTTAAATTTGGCACTCTACCTACAAAATTTCGCACCCCACCCATACATTCTGGAATTTAAGTCCCGGAACACTCTGGGATTTGAATTCCCCGAGTGCTTCGGAATTTAAAATCCACAATGTATTTGGTAATCCTATAAGCTAACCAATTCCGTTAACCCCAAGAAAAAACTAACCAACACCAAACAGCTATATAAAGTATAAACCATAAACATGCAATTTTACTACGTAGTTCCACGACAAAGGACCACTAAATAAAACCGATGTATCAGTATCTGAAAGAGCTTCACAGATAAAACCAGAAATTGGTTCTTAGCTCCACCTATTGACATAAGCTAATAACCAGAAAGTGTGATATTTCATGGCTAAAATCCCTAAAGACCACTTACATAGTCCTATAATCCAGAAAAGTAAACCAGGTAAGATCATCACAATGCACTTCTCCCTAGGCATCCTCCACCATATCATCCTCAGTCATGAGTCAACCCATTCCTCATCACTATCGTAAGACTCCTGTTCCATTGTAATCAACTACCGTTAGAGACTAAAGGTAAGAGACAGTCACTGAGAGGATGAGATACTGGAACTGCAAGTTTACTTACCATTTTGAAATAGAAAAGTGCATACTTCCAAACATCATCTTTGAATAAGCACGCAATCTAGAATAATTCAGAGTGAAATATTAGAAAAGGAGTTGTGTAACCGAAATAAACAAAGCTAAGGAAGTCAGAGAGTGTAATAAAGGGAAAGAAAATGTATGGCAGATACCTCATCATGAATGTGATGCACATCATCTTTCTGCTCAGTCATAGTAAACCAAGAAAAGAAACCGAAATCAGCAGGAACTTGGTTGTTCTGCTTCCATTTAATTGGTGTGGCAGTAATTTTTGTAGTTCCTTCTTGAAGGAAGGTTAAAGTCTTTTGAAGCTTTGTATTCTCAAAATATGGATTGGGTTTGAAATTCTGAAAAAATAATTAATAATGTCAAGCCTACTAGTGAAATTAAATTGTATGGGGGGAGGGAAGAGGAATTAAAGCAACTTACAAAGGTGATTGAGTAGCTTGAGTTGACATCCATATCATCTTCAACCTCAAGAGAAGTAAAATACTGAAATATCTATAAAATAATAATAATAATAATATTTGAATGATTATTTATTTCCATAGAAAGTTGGTTCAACATAACATAAAGAAATGACATACAGATTAAGTAGACCTCACCAGACCTTATGATCTTCCTGGTTGAAAAGTTGACGGTAGGCAGGATGCTTGAGAAGCTGCACAAATAAGTAATTTACAAACAAGAGAATTTTTTCAATAATTTTTCCGGCGAGGCGAGGGACCTTGGTCAGACAGAGACACAAAGACAGAGACTTATATGATGATGAAAATTGAAATTGAACTTACAACAACAGTAAACCAGAAACCGGGGATAGAATCGATAATCTTGCTCCGCTCCTGATACGCCGACTTTAGTCTCTCCTTGTAGTCATCGACTTGGAAAGCCATCATATGGATCAGATTGATCTTATCTTCCATCTCCTCCAACTTCTCCATGAATTCTCCATCAGGGACAGAGTTAGGATTCTATGAAATTTTCAGCTCCTTCAATCTCTCGGTCTCGGTCATCATTGTTCACGCAATAACCCTTTCGAACGAGTTCTGTTCAGGGATGCTGAACTCAATAACTTGGGCCTCAAGTTGGGTCTCCCAATCCGTTTATTATCTATTATTTTGACAACAAAAAAAAACAAAAATCTATTATCTATTATTATTATATAATAATTTATTTATAGTTTAACCCACCACATCCTAATTGTAACATGTCTTAATTCACTATTTATGTGATTTTCCTCAAAAAAAAAAATATATTGAATACGTTTTTTATAGTAAAGTATGGTTGAGAAGTAGTTGTGCACACACTTTAGTGCACATACAACTTGAAGTTGCTTTGATTGGATCCAAGTTTATAGTCTTATAGACGTGGTTCCAAACAAGCACTTAGTACTTTTTAGGATTTAGGGTTTATTTCAGAAAATAAGGAATCATGCATAGTCATGACCTGATTACTAATGTTTGAACAGTTAATTATGTAATTGTTATTACTTATTAATAAATCACATATCTTTTTTTTATTACACCGGAAAATAAACAAGAACAACTACAAAGCAGCAAAACGATCCCCCATAATGAGGGTTGCAAGCTCCATAGGCGGAGTATCTAGCAGACAAAGAGGCAGGTTGGGTTCGAAGCTCCTCTTTTGGCTAACCAGTCGGCAGACATGTTACAATCACGGCTGAAGGCACTCAAAGAGACTCTCAACGGTCTATCCAATAACTGAATAATATCATCCATGATAGGGAGGAAATGTCTGCTGTCAACCTCTCCCAAGGATTTTAAAAGCTCACCACAATCCAAATTGCAAATCACATCTCTGAAGCCTGCATCCCAAGTCATTTGTAATCCAAGTTTCAAGGCCCAAGCTTCTGATAACGGAAGTACACTCACCCCTCTCAAGGTTTGTTAGAATTACACTCCACCTCATTCTTGTCTAAAATCTACACCCCACCCCATTTTATATAGATGCAAATTTAGTGACGAAAAATATTCTTCATTAATAATTAGTTATTATTTAAATTGTTAATCAATAATTTCAAAAAATATTTTCAATATAATCCAATAAATTTAAAAATGAAAACATCACAGTCCTCCTCATTCTCTCAATCGCGGTCTTCCTCCATAAATTCACAATGCAAATTCTGCAATAGCACACCCGACCGGTTTACAAACCATATCTCGAACATAGGGAAACATGCTTGTGTTTTCATATTTGGTAATAATTCAATTTTAATCAAAATAATCTCTTTATACCTTAAATTTTGAAAATTGGATTGTAGACCCAAAAAACAAGACAAATGGGTGAAGAAAATAGAGAAACAAAATTAAGAAATATGAAGTGGATCGGAGGTTATTAGAACCCAACGATGCGGTGAAGCACTGTTTTTAACAAAATCCAACGACATCTTAAACCAACAGAGTGTTTGCTCGCAACTTAAAGGGGGTGAAGTTCACAAGAAGTAGTTGAACAAATAGCTTTGGGAATGTGCGATTCACGTTCTGTGGTTCAGGTCGCAACAAAACTTTGATGCATGGTGGTGCCATGGGGTTTCACATTCTGGGACAGTGACCGTCGTGTTAAAGGGAGCAAAGGCTTGGTGGTGACCGTTTGTGGTGAGAAATATGATTTGGAGACAGATGGGACTTGGACTTAACAGACAGAGTGGATTGTTTTTTTAAATTTAATTCAGTAAAATTATTTTCATAAATTAATGTATGATAGTGTATATGCATTAAACTTATTTAAATTTTAACTAATTAGTAATTATTTTTTATTAGTGACGAATTTGTTTACGTCACTAAATTTTGCCTTTATAAAAAATGGGGTGGAGTGTAGATTTAAAAAAATAATGGGGTGGAGTGTCATTCTTGCAAACCTTGAGGGGGGTGAGTGTATTTTACTCTATAAATTAATAAAAAATGCTTACATGATGATCATGATATTCCGTTCTTCTCCTTCAATTTGAGTTCTTCCTTCTGATTTTCCGTTTTCCATCATTCAATTTATCTGGGATTGTGACAATTATTCTCCGAGTTCTTCAATTGATTTCAGCGGTTGCTGCTTACCCCAGTCGCTCCTCCGTTCTCCGCCTCTGTCCACAATCACTCCAGGTAACTCAAATGTATTCATAATCCCCTAAATTTCTCTTTTGAAAAAGGTAAATTATTTTCACTTTTGTGCAAATTAGGATCAGCCAATATATTGTTCAAGTTAAGAATTCATTGTGAATGTTGACTTGCAACGTGATAGCATGCGTGATCAATATATTATAGGGTAAAGCAATCAAGACATTCCCATTCAAAAAATTGATTCCCAAAGTAAATCTGTTATTAAAGCACAGCATTTTAGTGGCGGTTTTAAACCGCTAGAAATACATTAAATTTGAATTTTTTCACCGCCACTAATTGCTCCTCGTGCACTCTCGTGCCTAAGACCTTCGTACCACATAGCACTGCTCTTCTGAAAATCAGTTTAAATATAATTTTCCCAATTAGCAGTGCATACATTCCTAAATTTAAGGTAACTGCTTATGAAATTCAAAACTAAATGCATGATCATTATCTCTCTGAAAATCTGCTATTTGATGTCAACAGTGGTGGTGAGTTTTGGGTGCTTCAATCCAATCAACACAGCCTTCTTCTTCTTCTCCTCTGGCATTTCGAGATTCCTCTTATTTGACATTCTCAGATCAATCGTATCTTCAGGAGACGCCATCAAACCCTAATTATTATTTTCTCTCTTTTTTGCTAAGCAAATATTTTTTTTAACTACCTATTAAAATTCTTTCAAATTCAACAACAGTATTCCCTTTGTTTCAAAATAACTGTTCACTCTCAATGTTGTAACACATCTTAAAAAATGTATTTATTATGGTTAACTTTTTTGAACATTTTGTTTATTTTTTTATTTTAACCTTTAAAATCTACTCTCTTTTTTTTACAGCAAAAGGAATAATATTATAAGCTACTTTGCGAGCCAAGCATGAAGGAAAACAAAAGGGGAGTGTGTTGAAAATGTTTAAGTGTGAGTAAGTCCGGCATAATGATATGTTTGAGTGGTTTATAAGTGTGAGAACTCATACACCCATTGCCTTAAGGTTTTGGGTGAAAGATGTGGTGTTTGATCCACTTATGGCTTGCTCAAAGCCCAATGTGGAGTTTTATCCCCCGAGTTTTAACCATCTCCTTTGTTTGGGTCTTTCTTTGGCCCAACAGTGGTATCAAAGTCGATGGTTGTTTGACCATGGGCCTGAGCCTCTGAGACTCAGGAGCACAAGCCCAGATGATGGCCTCTGAGGTTCTGGATGAGTACAAGCCTAACTTTCGTTTGAGATGGACTCACACTTGAGGGGGAGATTGTTGGGAATTTTTAAGTGTGAGTAAGTCCCACATAATGATATGTTTGAGTGGTTTATAAGTGTGATGACCCATACACCCATTGCCTTAAGGGTTTTGGTGAAAGATGTGGTGTCTGGTCCACTTATGGTTTGCTCAAAGCTCAATGTGGAGTTTTATCCCCTGAGTTTTAACCATCTCCTTTGCTTTGGTCTTTCTTTGGCCCAATAGACTGAAGGTTAGTCTATTAAAAAGCTAACCAACACACAAATATAGGCAACCCCAAACCCAAAAAAGAAAAACCCACCTAGCCCAAAACCATATAAACAAACCTAAATCATGTCAAAAAGGAACAACCAGTCGGTTCAACCCTCGGGACCTTATGTTATCAGCAATGCCAGGGAGGGAAACCTCATCAGAGCAATCATAAACCATCCACTCACAATAAGTTAATTTTCAAAATATTCATAAACTCAAAATAGCTTATGGATAAGTCATAAGCTATATATTTATGTAAGCTCTTCCAAACACATACAATAGTTTAGGGCCGTTCGGGTGGTTGCCAGTTTTCAATTTCTGGTTTTCAAATGCAATTTTGAAAACAAAACGTGTTCCGCAAAAATGAAGCTGAAGTGAGTTTTCATTGATTTTCAAAACCATTTTAGCCTGTTTTTCAAAACTGCAAAATATTATTTTGTGATTATGGTTCTTAGTTTCAATAACCTGTAATTTCATCATCATCACCACCCATCGCTATCACCACTGCTGCTGCCGCCGCCACCTTTGTCGCCACCATCTCTTCCACTACCGTCGAAGGAGATGCCATCAAACCCTAAGTCAGTGGTGGCGGACTGGGAGGAAATGGAATGGTGAGACTTACGGTGTGGTGTGGAATGGAGAGAAGAGGATGAACCTCAGTTCTTCGCTCTCACAGTGTAATTTGTCAATTATCTATCAACGTGCATTTTTCTATCTAGGGTTAACTTTTTTTGTTAGGTTTTAAATTTATTTGCTACTCTAATAATTTGAACATGGAAAAACTTTAGTGAAGATTAGTGTCATCAAATTGAAGCAGACTTAGTTTCAAGTAAAATAGAATTAAATAAAATATGTGTTGGTCATCAAAATTAAAGAGGGCATTAATATATCAGGTGTTTAGGTTAATTTTAACCATAGATATAATACTAACATATTTGATGGTTGATATTGAAACATTAAAATAATTAAAATATTATTTTTAACCCTATTTGCATCTCTAAAAATTGAAGTATACATTCAAGCCAATTTTATAATCTCACCTCAAAATGTAGCCATGTAGGATAAACACTCATGCCCCTCTTATTTTAAAAGGCACCATCACCTTACTTGGTGATGAGTATGAAATAGAAAATAACCTAGTAAAGCAATAAGAATAGACAGACTGCAACGAGAACCAGCTTGCCAGGTTAAAAGAATAAGAAAAAAATTCTAATTTCATGCACTTTTTAAAGTTTCCTATCTCTATTTTTTATCACATCATACATTTCATTTTCTTCTCCTTCTCTTTCAATATCACTGTATTTATGGATGAAAGTGAAGTGTGAACACATATTTTATTCAAAAAGAAAAAGAAAGACAAAAGAGAGTTCAAGCCATTTTTTCTTGTCACCACCTTCCTTCTTCCTTCCAGATACAAGCACAGAAGTTTCTAGAACCAAACATACATACATGATATACATTCCTTACCCTGCAAGCAGACGCGTGTACGGACGCGTAAAAGCGAAATGACAAAGTTTTTTTTTTTTAACTCAAAACGACAAAGTGGCTGATACTTTATGTATGATGCTTGAGTTGCTAGTACATATTTTCAATTTTCAATTTTTATTCTTATCCTCTATGTAGCTATGTGGTTGGACCGAACTGGCTAGAAAAGAACTAGCATATGAGCATTAGCAAAAAAAAAAGAACTAGCATATGAGTCTTAAACATTTAAATTTATTAATTTTACCCTTAAACTACTTTAAAATATTGATTATTATGTTATTGATATAATGATGTTATTGATATATATTGAGTACTAGCATAGGAGTACTATCTTTCGATTCATTTTCACCAACTAATCATGTTATTGGTGCTGTTTGATTTGTTATTATGTTGGTCATATTTTCATTTATGTCAATGCTTCCACAAGGGGATCTATGTAGGACAAAAAATTTGTGTACTTTGGTATTCATCAAGTGAGTAGATATGGTATGAGCAAAACATTGACGTGTTGCAGATTTAAGGTTCTTCTATGCACAAAAGTGACGACAAGTTTAATAGTCTCATAGCTTAATGTAAATTATAATGTGACAAATAAAATGATCACCCTTCTGTATTAAGTTAAAGTTAGCTTGACTATTAGCCTCCAAAATAATTTTTGAGTTACCACTTACCACAAAGGCTGGCAAGCTGAAAACCACAATTGGGCATATTTGGAGAAATTATTATACAGTTTATGGCAGGATTTGGGACAGTAGTTTTTTTTGGTACAGTAGTTAATTTCATTTCGGCTGATATGACATTTTTTTACTTGATGTTGTTGAAAACATGAAATTTGAATTGAGAATAATAGAAGCTTGAGTTATGAATAGATTTAGGACATGTTTCTATTTGTTATTACATCACTTAATCGTGGGGGCTTATGGAAACTCGGAAATGATATGTTGTAGATGTAGAATTTGTTAGGCCTCTACTGCCAATTTTTCTAAAATGATTTTTTTATTCACTACTCTTTTTGTTTTAGATATAGGTGTGCAGATTTAAGGCACTACTCTATAAAGTCCCTTCATGTGCTGCTTTGAGGCACTACTCTCTAAATTCCCTCAGTCCTGCAACCAATACAACCATAGTTACATGTTCTGCTACCCCCAGAGGCCACTGGAATTCATGGGAATGCAGAAAGTGGTGAAGAAAGAGTTAGACGACGATGTATATTGACGATCGACAATAGCAAATTCATCTTCACTGACCTCTGACTAATAGCTATGAGCTTTATCTTTGTCACCTCTGTTTTTTTTTTCTTTTCAAATTTAAGTAAAATTCTATCATAAGGAAGAATTGGCCAATGCATGTATCTTCATTTTTCAGTAAAAGGGAGCAAAAGTTTCATGGATTGTTTATGTGGTTGTCAAGTTTTTCACTTTGTGGCTAACCTTTCCCAATAAAATCTACTGATGATTTAAATTGATTGATTATTTCTATTGTCTTAGGACTTTGGAGCAAAGCTCCAACAGTGGAAGTGAGGTAAAAGAATTTGACTTTTGAGGCTGATTCCTATGTTGGTAGCAGAGCTTTGCCAACCCTACCAAATTCTGCATTGAACATTGTAGAAATACTTCTTGGGGCCTATGGGATTAGTACTGCTATGAGCGCAAAGCTCATAATTTTTAAGAATGTCTCTACCATTATTAAACCCTGAACAAGTTCTTATCCATAGAGTGGTCAGAATTGAACAATTTTTAGAATAGGCTGTCATTAGTGATCTTTTGACTTTTCTATACAACTCTTCGTTTTATAACCCTTATAGGATGTTCAGTGTTGTCTTTAAAATTTAGTTAAGGGTTTAGGAAAGAATTAGTTAATGCTTTGAGACTCAATCAGTTTACATATCAAAACTTAGATGGATATTGCTTCTTTAGAGGGTGTTCAAATTCTTTAGATGGAATTTGAGGATTGTGTCCCTTTTGTGTGCTGCTTAATTGGAAGTTATGATTCACGAGATGTAGTTTGACTGTTGTCTTCTCTGTAAGTTATGTTAGATATGTTAATATATCTATTAAATATGGAGTGGCAAAGAAACATATGATATTCATTATTTTCCTTAATGAGAAGAGGTAGTGAAGTTCATTGCCTCAAGTATGTGAATTCAATTTTTGAATGACAGTCACATAATAGAGGGTGGGACTACTCTAATTTATCAGTTTAATAATTCCAATATACTTCATAGATGATAGAATCGGTGTTTATGTGTTATTAAAATTAATGATGAGCCCTTCATGTCATATCAATGCACTGCTAAATCAACACACAAAATATACAGTAAACTCATTTTAGTATTTTAAGATGAGACGAATAAGCAAGTACAACTGTCGTTCACATCCAAAGATAGTAGAGAAAACAACTAAATAAAAAAATGTGACTGAAAAAGATCCATTTACTGTTCAACAAATTAGTTTTTAGATTTTAACAATATAAAAACATAAATATTTATTTAATAGAAATTCTTATGAAAAATTAGTTGTAAAAGACAGTTATTTAATAAATATAAAGAATGTTTTTGTTTTAATTTTTTCAATCCCCTAAAATATCTCATCTAATCAGTTTTGAAGATTATTTTTTATTTTTTAAATTCAAAATTATAGATGATAATAATCTAATCCTTCTTTGTATAAATTATTATCACATCTTTTACCGTAAAGATTGCGCCAAAGAACAAGTCGACAGGGTAAGGGGAACATTGGAGAAGTTGGAAGACTTTGGCGGGGCGATTTATAATGCGTATCTACAATATTTATGTTCTTGGACATAAAATATGAATAATTTTAAGATAAAGATATATCTAATATAACTTTTAGGACGTGTACCTATTTTTTCCTTCCTGGGATTGTAGTTCAATTGGCCAGAGCACCGCCCTGTCAAGGCGGAAGGGTCAAATACAGTTAACATTTGAAACTTATCTATTAATATATATAAGAAAAATAAAACATTTAAACATAAACATAGGATAATAACGACATATAAGTGTTTGACTAATTAAAATGGTATGACTTATTAAATACATCATTGTATTATTCTATATATATATATATATATATATATAAATTTCTCAGTAAAAGTGGAAAAGTGCTATCCTAACATCGAAAAACACTAGTTGCCACACAAACAATATATATACAGGAAGAGTTGTCTGATTTAAAGCTCATCTTTTATTCCCCACTATAGAGTCTCAATCTAGAGATCCAGAAACTTTCCTAAAATGTGAATCATCCTCCACAAACCTTGTGAAACTTTCACCTATATGGTTTATTACCCTCAAGCTTTCTTTTCTCTAGTTTTTATGAAAATATTGGTCTAGGATTTTGGAAAATGAATTGATATTTTTGTTTTCTAAAAAAAGTGGAAAAGTGGAGTTTGTGTCCCTGTATGATAACTTAAGTAGTGGGAGCTGAGGACATATGTGTTGGGTAGGGGGAGGTCTATGGATCGATTCCTTGCGAGTGCAATTTATCTTTCCGATGTAAAAAAAAAGTGAAGTTCGTAAAAAATTATCTGTGCATCACACGGACAAACGGGTATAATACTAGAAGAAAATAACCTAGGAAAGCAATAAGAATAGACAGAATGCAACGAGAACCAGCTTACCAAGTTAAAAGAATAAGAAAAAAAATCTAATTTCACACACTTTTTTAAGTTTTCTATCTCTATTTTTTATCACATCATACATTTCATTTTCTTCTCCTTCTCTTTCAATATCACTGTATTTATGGATGAAAGTGAAGTGTGAACACATATTTTATTCAAAAAGAAAAAGAAAGACAAAAGAGAGTTCAAGCCATTTTTTCTTGTCACCACCTTCCTTCTTCCTTCCAGATACAAGCACAGAAGTTTCTAGAACCAAACATACATACATGATATACATTCCTTACCCTGCAAGCAGACGCGTGTACGGACGCGTAAAAGCGAAATGACAAAGTTTTTTTTTTTAACTCAAAACGACAAAGTGGCTGATACTTTATGTATGATGCTTGAGTTGCTAGTACATATTTTCAATTTTTATTCTTATCCTCTATGTAGCTATGTGGTTGGACCGAACTAGCTACTTCGTTATTTCCTTCGAATAAAGAGAGGGATGAGGTACGCAATTGATATAAAGCTGCGAATCCATGTCATTCCAGTAGGGTCCACCATGATTTCCTATCCAGTCACTGCACATGGAAGTCAGAAAATCATGCTCCACTCGCGGCCTCAGCAGCACGTGACTCACGCACTTGAGGTGGGGCACGTGCGAGGCTTTTAGACTTCCCAATAGCTTTCGTTTACTGGACCAGTACCAAGATGGTGGCAGGAAGAAAAAATGATGAGATTAAAAATATGAAGAATGAGTGAATGACTCTTCTTGATTAGAAAGGAGATAAGGTGAAGGAAAAAAGTTATTATCTTCAAAATTATTTTTGAACAATAAATTTTTTCTTGGTCAAATTTTTTCCATAATCGTTTGTTCGAGAGATTGATTTATTGTCTCACGATTATTACACTAAGCGGCAATAATTGATAAAATAGTTTTTCCAATTCACAAAAATTGGGAATTAGAGTCCAACCATTTATTTAAAATATAAAATGTTGCATAACTGGACTTAAATATGTTTTTTGTCTTTTGGTTTATGCTCCTCTAATTTTTTTTGGTATACGCCCCCAAATACAAAACAATAGTTAGGTTTCAATCACGACTGTCACCTTACGTCGTTTAGAAAGACCTAAACCATAGAATCTTAATTTAGAATAATAAGTATTTATGTGTATATATTATTTGATTTTTTGGAGATATTTGATATAGAATTAAATATGTTCGAGGTCCCTGAGATTGTAAGAAGAATCAAATTGAGTCTCTGAAAAAATTCTATCTAAAGATTTATGTTAATTAAGGAGTTATCTAAATGACTCATGAGCAAACGTATGGTTTGGTTGTAATTCAGCTTTTAATCCATTGGAAGGTTCTAAAAATTGTTTTAATCAATTTAATTGTTGCTTGGAAGAGAGGAAAACCTATGTCAAGTCTCAGCTATAAATTGACCCCTTAGGCTAGTGGAAAAATGAATAATTATATCTTCACACCTCACTTTTGAGGTGTGGAGAGGTGGAAGAAAAGAGAGATATGAAGAAAAAAAAAGAGAAAAAAAAAGATGTAATAGATGATTTGATTGATAAAGAAGAGATAAATAGGTAGAGAATGAAGATGAGAAAGGAGTGGAGAGGTGTGTATATATCATAACTCTAGAAAAATCATCCCTTCGAGCTCTATCTTTTCCCTTCCCTTGAAATTCTCTCTCGAGCTCAACCTTTTAATTTATTTTTTTATAAGCCAAATCATTCCATTCAAACATGCCAAGTTTCAGCTATAAATTAACACCCTCATTTATTTTTTATTGAAAAATATAAATAATGAAAGTTATATTTTAGTTAATTGAATTGCAAGTTGAGTACGAGCATATATGCCCAGACAATATAAGGCGAGCATTTAAGTTAAGTTGCTACCCACAATAGGTATGAAGACGAATATAAGTAATTTCTAGTATTGAAATATGTACTATATTATTTTATATTGTCACCCCTTACACAAAGGGCTAGATTATAAATTATAAAAGCTTGTTTTTTTGTAAGACAGGTCTCCTCCTTCGGAGACAATCTCCCGATATCTTATTTAAGGGGAATCAAGCATGTACCACTTGAACCAACCACCCCGTTGGTAAATTATAAAATACTTTCGTTGTTGTTGAATATGTCTTTCTTTCATCATTGATTGCAATAATCTTCAACTCTTATTTGCTTGTAACTTCTGAAAACACCAGATACACCACTAAATAAATTTATTTTTTAATTTCTCTGACAATTAATAACAAAACAAATAGGGCATCTTTGTTGTAACACCCCGATTTCGGTGGCGTCACTTTAGTAACCAAAAGCAAATACTTAAGCGGAAAAACGTGAATTATTTTTTTTCGACAATATAACTAAAGACAGAAAGCAATAAACTCCCCGACAAAAGATAAAAGAAACTACTATACAAATATATATACATGCCTCACTAAAAACAACCACGTCACGAGTAACCTCCAGTGACGGGTGACGGAAAAAGAATAACGCCCGAAGGCAATATGTACAGTCCAAAGGTAAAAATACTGTGTCCGCAACACTAAACCTCAAAAACTGAGAACAAGTTGGCCCAGCGGCCTAAGGAAAGACCCCCTAAATCCAACCAGCTCTCTGTGATCTCCATAGGAAACCACACAAAAAGCTACCGGTAGGAAACTACCCTGTCCCCAAAGAAACAAAGACGGTCAGAGCTAAGACTCTACTCCTACATTAATCCCATCTCGAGTAAGCCGCTCGGTGGCCAGCAGGGTCGACCACCCCTGAACCGTAGTCCTCCTGATCAAGCTTCTTCAACCTAGTTTCCCCTGAAGGGTGAACCATCGTGAACCGGTCCGCCATACTCAACTGACAATGGCGTAGTCCGCCCAAACACACACAGAAGACGCGAGGGTCAACTCCAAAGAATTATATAATTAATAAAACCAGATATAATTATAGGATAATAAATACTTGCCTCTCAGGCTTATAAGTTTTGGGATAGCTTCCTAGGGTTGCATGTATCACAATGAATATAAAGAACCATAAAAACAAGTAGCATGCCTCAAAAATAGGATAAACAGTTACCAATCACACTCAGCAACTAAGTCAGCATGTATGTTGCATGAAATGCAATGCTGGGTAACAAAATGCATTCCGGAAGAAGGATGGACACCATCGAGTCAGCCCTAACACCGGCCAAAGTGGGACCATTCCACTCGGGCGTCTCTTACACCACACAAAAGTAGTCAGATCAGCAGTGAACTCGTAGGTCTGCCATTCCGTCTGCTACTGAGGACCACCGTAGTGTCCTAAATATGGAAATCCGGGTCTTATGACCATTTTGGAATCCACCGAGGTCCGGTAATCCGCCGTGTATTAACCTCAAAATGAGTGCATGAATGCAAGTGATTAGCCAAACAACGTCTCCGACCTCACTCGACACGTCGTCACGTGTTCTAGCTAACTTATTGTCTCTAAAAAGCCTATCCTAAGGCAAACGTCGATTCTGCGACAAAATGAATTAATCAAAAGAAGAAGAATGTACTTGGGAACTCATGGTTCCCAGCTAAACTTTAGATAGCCAATCAATAAACTGCTCATCGAGCGAAAAGGTACTGAAGTACTTGGAAACTTATAGTCTCCGGCTAAACTTTAGATAGCCAAACAATAAACTGCTCATCGAGCAAAAGAGTATCAACATACTCGAAAACTTGTAAGTTCCTCAAAACTTGGACTCGACGACACTTCTCATATCTTCAAGACTAATATTCAGGCTCTAAGCTCTTATCTAAAGTTGTTATCATTGTTCAAGGGGTTTAGAGATTGATTAATGTCTTATGAATTTTCTTTGAGAAAATAGATTTCCTTTAGTCTTATGATACTTCCTATGAGTTTCAGGGATCCCATAATCCCAATTAATTTCTGAGAAGGTCTCGATCCATTAAAATATAACAAGGTCCGAACTTCGTTCGTCCTTTCAAACTCTCTCAAAATCTCATAAAAATTCGGCATGACTTGCCCGTAATCCTCACTTTCCAGAAACATAGGCACGAGTGGAATAGCATCAATGAAACAGCTCAACCAATAGGCATAAACAGCATATTCCAACACATCCTAAGTTAACCATGTAGCACATAGCATGTGAATCATTTAGCACACAATATCATGGCATCAAGTACTCAACAAGTTCGGCCGAAGCCTCAGAAATCATTTCAGACATTTAGCAATTAGGTGCATAACACATAAATCAAGTCGAATTTCATCGACACCTAAAGCATTATCTAGTAATTCAGAGAGTAGCCCTCACCTGTAACTCCTCCAGCGTTTTCCTCACAACCTCCTTCACGTTCCTCGCCTTGATCTCCAGGAAACTCCTCAAAAGAACCTTAAGCCAAAATCACAGAAATCAACACATTGAGTCAGAAACTCAGCAAGCAATAAGTCCTAGGGTTACACGGTACATTACAAACTCTGTGGTACGACAATCTAACACGTTAAGACAAGTTTTCGAAAAAGTCGGATTTCCTCCCCCCTTGGTATAGCTCTCGGCCACTTTCCTTAATTGGGAGGGTCGATTTTTCTTCGATCAAACTTGGTTCCTAGGTTAACATACGCCGTAACTAAGACGGTTCTAAGCTCGGAAAAAATTTCGGATCGAAAACTGATATAGGGGTAGTTTGGTCATTATTTTTAGCTCAAAATTTCAAAATTGGATTTTTGAAAAACAAATTGGATGGGGACGTCCACAACGACGTTCCTACTAGCACTAAGCCAAGTCGATAGATTAGAGCGTAAAGGTTGCGACTTTGCCGAAAAATGGGTATTTAAGGTAGAAATTGATCCCGGCGGCATTTCGTCGACATTCGACAAAATCTAATCCGCAGAACACGCTCAGGAGCACGCAGGGAAGAAGTTTAGACACTGAAATCAAGCTATTTGGACAATTTTACAAAAAGCTCCAAACTTTGAGCTCAGAAAAACATGGAAAAAGTCGACAGATCTGACGATCAGAAGTGAGATATAGTTTACCTACCTCAAGGTCTTCGATTAGCAACGATCGGTGAAGAAAACGGGCAAAGATTCGCGAAAATCCGGATCCTCTCTTTCTCTCTAGCTGCTCACGGTTTTGGGGGAGGGAAATGGGTATTTTTGCAAAAAAATCTAATTTTCAAGCTATTTATAGGTTTTGGAAAAAACGGAAAAATGATTTTTTTGCGATTCCGATTTTTCCTGCGCGTTCCTCTGCGCATTCTAAGATAGGTTCTGGCGACAGAATTCCAGAACTCAAAACAGGATTCTTGGAATTAAACCAAAAGATCCAAAATCGGCATAAGTCGGTGTAAGTCGGTTTATCCCGAAAAACTACTTTTTGCAGTGATCGTCGGATGAGAAAACTTCCTTCTGAAGAAAGATTGAGAATGACGAGAGAAATAGGAGAACGCGGGTGGAATCTTCATTTGCAGCTCCGAATAGAAAAAGTCTTCATCGTCTGTCGATCTTAGGTTTCTCGAACTATCAGGGATTCCGTTTCGGCAAACTTCCGAGAATTGGAATTTGACGTTCGTACTTTCCAGGATTTCGCATCGAAATAATTGTTTAAGGACGGAAAAGAGAAGTTCTAACTTTTCTCTGAGGATTTTTGGAATTAGTTTCCATCGTGTCCTAAAGCGTAAATTAACTATTCACTAATACCTTTGACCTAGGATGAAGCGTATGTTAGTCGTGCTATAACTCTTATCGGTTTTTCGATAAATTCTTGGACTTTTCCTGAACCTTTTTCTTTCCCAAATTTATCTTAATCAAATAATTCTTTTATTTTATTCACTTATCCAAAACGTTAAAACTTGGGCCTTACATTTGTTCTTTTTCCTTTTGATTTAAAAAACCATTAAAATCTAAATTAGCATCATGCTCTTATAAAAAGAAGTCCAAATTGACTTTATTTTTTATATTTTATTAATTGTCTTTTAAAGCATTGTTGTTTTTTCTTTTGATCTAAAAAATAAGCATTATATGTGTGACATTGATTATAATAACCCTCAACATTTTAATTTTTTTAAAAAATTGTTGGTTAAGCAACACCACTAAATAGTTTTTTTTAAACCAAGATCTTTCATATGGAAACACACGCTAAGGTAATGCTTAAAGCGCTTGATGGTGGAGGATTCATTACCGGCAATGATTAAATCATCAACATAAACAAGAATCACAAGGTGAGCGCCTCCTTGGTGCAGCGTGAACATAGAGTAATCAAGATATGATTGCTGAAATCCATAAGACTTGAGTGCATGAGAGTGTTTGGTAAACCAATAACGTGGAGCTTGTTTTAAACCGTACAATGATTTCCTCAGCTTACACACCATGTCTGGTTTTGAAACTGAGAAACCATGAGGCATTTTTATGAAAACCTCTTCATTGAGGTCACCATGTAGAAATGCATTGTGCACGTCCATTTGGTGGAGCTCCCAAGACTTTGCTGCTGCCACAGCTAGTACAGTACGTACGGTGACCATTTTTGCAACTGGTGCAAAGGTTTCCGTGTAGTTGATCCCTTCCACTTGATAATTTTCTAGCACAACCAAACGGGCTTTAAACTGTTCGATTGTTCCAGCAGAATTATACTTGATGCGGTAGACCCATTTGCACCCAAGAGCTTTCTTTCCCGGAGGTAGCGACAACATGCTCCATGTTTGATTTCGTTTTAAAGCTTGAATTTCATCTTGCATAGCTTTCCTCCAGCGTACATCTTTGACAGCCTCATGGAAGTAAAACAACTTTTTTTCTTGTAAATTGAATCAGATGTTTTATTCCTTGGTCAGCCATTGATTATATACACAAGTAGCTTCTACAAATTTTCCTAGAATTGTGCGTCCATCATAGGTACAGATTCAATTTCTAATTACATCAATTCTAATTACAATAAATTAGGAAATCAGCTCTAATCATATCAGATCCTGATATGAAACTAATACAGGAGCATATATTTAATTGCTAAATATAATGTAATAAAATTCAAAACTCGATACAAAGACAGAGACTAATTTCACAATTAACCTTATTTTATATTAGTAATTATATATTAGTTTTAACCCATTAGGGTAATTTTACTCCCACCTAATGACCGATGTGATTTAAGATAAGTGGGTAGAGAGTTTCATAACTTTTTCCTTTAGGTATTTAATATTTAATCTTATTGGTCCATTAGGGCGAGGTAAAATCACCCTCATATTTAATTTAGAGAAACCCCTTTTTTTTATAATTGAAAAATAGAAACAATGAAAATCATATTTTGATTAATTGAATTGCACGTTGAGTACAGTATATAGACAACCATAGAGTATGAGTGAACATTCAAGTTGTCAAACCCACACAATTTTTGAAACACGATAATTCAGATGTGTATTAGAGCACTATGCCAATTATCATCCCTTAAACAAAGGATTAGATTATAAATTACAAAATTTAAGAAAATATGATAAACTAACGCAAAATGTATGAAACTAGTGTTTTTTACCTGCGTGTTGCACGGGAAATATGTCTATTGTATTTGATACATCAATTAATACTTTGATTATTAAAAATATATTAAACAACGAATGAAATATAAGAGTCAGAATTGATGAGTAAAGTGGACATAAGGACTCTTCTAAGCCCGATTGAGACCAACGGGAACTCGTTTCACATTCTTCGTAAATATGAAGACGATAACACAAATCATAGATATAAGAAATTACCAACATATTAATCTTAAAAAAAATGAATGTGATAGTAGCACAAATCAAGATTGTGTAAGATAAATTATAAAGTATAACATTATTGTGTTTATTCCAACTAAGTAGGGATGACAATGGGTAGGTACTATAGTACCATCCCCATACCCGCGTTTTTAAAAAACATATACCCATCCCCATACTCACGTGGGTAGCAACTCGAAGCTCTCCACCTTTAGACAATTCAATGTCATTACAGGAAGCTATCCATCTTTGCCAAAATCTAAATCTAGAGATGACAATGGGTCTCGAAATCATAGGGTACCCGCAAAAAATATCCACTATGGGTAGGGTAAAAAACCGCTAAATGGGTATGAGGTTGGGTATAGGTAATTACCTGTAAAAAAATAGTGGGTATGGGTGCGGGTATGGGCACTATAGTACCCAACCAACCCATACCCGCACACATATGTTATTATTATTATTATTTGGGAATATATTAACAAATTAACTTAAGCTATAGCTTTCAAACTCACTTTTTTTAAAAAAAGTTAGGGATATATTAATTAATACTCTAAAAATAAATAAAAAATAAATTAAGATAAAATCAAGAAAGAAACCACATAAATCCTAATCAAATCTAAAATTTAAAAATGTATTTTTTTTACTCTAAAAATAAATCAAAAATAAATTGAGATAAAATAAAGAAATAAACAGCATAAATCCTAATCAAATCTTAAATTTTAAAATGTATTTTTTTATGAGAATTAACCTGAGAATGACACGTGTAATTTTTTTTTTCAATATGTGAATATTCTACACCCCAA
Organism: Lotus japonicus; assembly: GCF_012489685.1. Lineage (NCBI taxonomy): Eukaryota > Viridiplantae > Streptophyta > Magnoliopsida > Fabales > Fabaceae > Lotus > Lotus japonicus. The sequence continues at coordinate 89,979,528 of NC_080043.1, read as the reverse complement.
AAGATTTTCTTTTCCTTTTGCTTTTGATTAAGAAGAGAAAAGCAGGAATCCTTGAATCATATGAGTCTTACAATTAGTTGAAGAACAAAATTAATTCATGAGAAAGATTGAAACAGAAACCCAAAATGAAGTCTTGAAGAACAAAAAACCCTCCTTCACCAATTTGAAAGGACTGTGGTGAAAAAATTGTATCTTGTGTATTTGTGAATCTTGGAGTGGAGCCCTAGTGAAACAAAAAATCAAAGACACATTTCAGTCAAGAGAAACAAAAAATGGTGTAATGCCCCACATGTGCACACCCCAACAAATTATCTATATATGTGAGAAAAAAATAAAATAATTCTCCCACCCAAAATAATTGTGGTTACTTCACCAATGAACTTATACTAACGATCAATTTAAATTGAATTGAATTTAAGGAAATATATAGAGTAAAGTAAGATAAGTCACCCAATTGGCATACTAAAACATGATTATATGCAAAACTGATGAGTTTGAGGAAAACATGAACCGACGTTTTTTTTTTGAACGTATGAACCGACGTTAAGAATGGGCTAAACATACTCATGAAGATTAAATATGAACTCTTCATATGTTTTCATCAATTTGATTGACCTGTGCATCATAAAAAAAAATAGTAAGTTGTGCATCATTCACATACATTGCAAATAGTATGCTTATACACACAGCTCAAACAAGATGAATAAAAAGGAGCAAAATTTGAGAAATGAATATAAGTTCAGGCTATCATAAGTTTCGTGAATTTCTACAAATTATACCAAAATCTGGTTTAGAAAGACTTCACACGCACAGATTTCTACAAACTATACCAAAATCTTGTTTAAAAAAAATGAAAGCGGAAAGAGAATAAAAGAAATTTGCATATGCAAAAATTTGTAAACTTTTGGATCGAAACACACAAAATATGTGAAATTTAAGAAATCAGGATTAAATTATGAACAAAGATAAACTGAAATGACACAAATCATCAATGACAACATGATAAACCCTACTTCACGTAACATCATCTTATAACATACCTCTGTCCTGATCGCGACATGTGGTAGAGGTAGAAATAGCACTATTAAATCTTTGCGTGTCCATGGTAGCTTTGTGGACACTCAGCACCAAATCAACTCATTTTTCTTAGAATTAGCATTAAATAAATAATAAGATAAATTAAGATAAAATCAAGAAATAAACAACCTAATACCTAATCAAATCTAAACTTAAAAAATGTACTAAATAAAGATAGATAAAAACTAACAAAATCTAGCAAATCACAATAAAAACTCATAAAATCCTCAATTAAATAAAAATATGAAAGTTCAATAAAAATACCATAAAAATTAATTTATACTCTAAAAATACCTCAAAAATAAAATAAATTATTTCATGAAATTAAAATTAAATAAATAATAAATAAAGATAGATAAAAACTATCAAAATCTAGCAAATCACAATAAAAACTCATAAAATCCCACATTAATTAAAAATCCGAAAATTCAATAAAAATTAATTATTATACTCTATCAATAAATGTAAAATAAAATAAAATATTTCCAGGAAGTAAAATTAAATAAATAATAAGATAAAATTAAGAAATAAACAACTTAAATCCTAATCAAATCTAAAATTTAAAAAGGTACTAAATAAAGATAGATAAAAACTACCAAATCTAGCAAATCACAATAAAAACTCATAAAATTCTGAATTAATTAAAAATCCGAAAATTCAAGAAAAGTTAATTAATATACTCTAAAAATAAATCTAAAATAAAATAAAATATTTCCTGGAATTAAAATTAAATAAGTAATAAGATAAATTAAAATAAAATTAAGAAATAAACAACTTAAATCCCAATCAAATCTAATATTAAAAAATGCACCAAATAAAATAGATAAAAACTTACAAAATCTAGCAGATCACAATAAAAACTCATAAAATCCCGAATTAATAAAAAAATTCGAAAATTCAATAAAAATTAATTAATATATTCTAAAAATAAATTTAAAATAAATTAAAAGACCAAATCTTATCTTTTAAAATAATATCAATCAATTATTTTAGAATATATAAAATTAAAACATAGAAAATTATATCTTCTAAAATAATATCAATTAATTAGTTTAGAATATATAAAATTAAAACATATATCAATTGAAAATTATACCCTCTAACTAATTGACACGTGGAATAATTTTTATGAGAATTAATCTGGTGCTGACACGTAAACAAACTAAATCCTAATCAAATCTAAAATTTAAAAAGGTAGTAAATAAAGAGAGATAAAAACTATTAAATCTAGCAAATCACAATAAAAACTCATAAAATCCTGAATTAATTAAAAATCTGAAAATTCTAGAAAAATTAATTAATATACTCTAAAAATAAATCTAAAATAGAATATTTCATGGATTTAAAATTAAATAAATAATAAGATAAATTAAGATAAAATTAAGAAATAAACAACCTAAATTCCAATCAAATCTAATATTAAAAAATGTACTTATTAAAGATAGATAAAAACTAACAAAATCTAGCAAATCACAATAAAAACTCCTAAAATCCCGAATTAATAAAAATTCGAAAATTCAATAAAAATTAATTAATATATTCTAAAAATACATTTAAAATAAATTAAAAGACCAAATCTTATCTTTTAAAATAATATCAATCAATTATTTTAGAATATATAAAATTAAAACATATATCAATTGAAAATTATATAATATTATACTCTCTAACAAATTGACACGTGGAATAAATTTTATGAGAATTAATCTGGTGCTGACACGTCACTAAGAATTAATCTGGTGCTAACACGTCACTATGGAAGTTCTTCTTTTCTAATTGATATTGATATTAATATTGATTGATTGATTGATATTGATATTGATATTGATTGATTGATATTGATAAAACGAAAAAGGTACTAGAGAATTAGAGAATTTGTATTTTATTTTAATATTTTTTTTGAAACGCTTTCAATTTGAAGAATTTTAAATATAATTCTACTTAACTTGAGATGAGAAAAAGTATAATCTACTCTTTCAAAAAAGAAAAAATATAATCTACTTTACTTGAAATAAAACGGAAAAAGTAGATAGTAGATTTGAATTTTGAATATTTTGCCGTATTCATCTGAACATCAATGAATTATTATTTTCTAAATTTGGTGGCAGTGCATATAAGACGGCAATTTTTCTCATATGCTCCCGCAATAAATGTCCATTATGAAGTTTTCTTTTGGCAATAATCCTTTTAACTTCAAAAAATTACTTATAATTATGAAGTTAATTTTTCTAACAACGTCAATAATTGTTCATAAAACCATAATTAAAACCCATTAATCCTATCATCATCAAACCATTCAAATTCCCTTTGTTCCTGATGAGGTTTTTCATAGTAATGTTTTAATGAGGTTATTTTCTTTGATCTTTTCCATGAAGTTGCACGGGTGGGTTTATGTGTGTGACTTGAGGCTTTGTAGGCACTGTTTTGTATCTACACTTTGTTAGTTTTCTTCTCTTCTTCTTTATGTATTGAGATTAAAATATCCCTTTTACTTCCTTTTAATATATTAAAATTCAACTTGTATTTTAGAAGTAATTAATTATTGATAATTTAGCATTAAAAATTTCATAATTACCGATGTGATGTCTCATTGAATTTGAAGTGATTGATTTCATTTCATTTCAGAATTCAGACAATCAAAGATTGTTACTTATCTTCAAGAAAAAAAAATCTTTCATTTAAAAAAAAAAATTTAATTGCAGTTTATTCTTTTTCCTTTTCCTTATATTTTTTATTATATCATATCATACTTTAAAAAAGGAAATGACTCATTAATTTCCACCCCTCTTTCTCTCTCTTCCACTTTCTTACGACGGTTACCTTCTCCGAATGCTTAGTCCACGCGCTTCCTATAAAACCCCCCACTCACCACTCTCGCTAACACACACATACATACCCACACTTCTTTAACAAACTCTCCATCACCGTAACCGTTTCGCAACCACCGCAACAATGTCACGCCGTGGAGGAAGACAACAACCCGATCCCCGCCGTGATCAACCGTTTCCGACGCCGTCCCCTCATCCAGATGCAGGCAGAGGCCGCGGCCGTGGCCGTGCACGGGCGCCACCTTCTCAACAACCGCCATCATCGTCCTCTCATTCTCCCGCTCCTGTCATCGGCGCTCCGATTTCTCCAGCGCCTGTTGTTTCCGCGCCGATTTCCGCGCCATCGCCCCCGCCGCCTTCTCCGGTTCCGGTCGACGCTCTGAGTTCCGAGGTCGAGCAGAAACTCGCATTGCGACCGGCAGCGCCGTCGTCGACGAAGGCTATTAGGTTCCCGGACCGGCCAGGGTTCGGTCGATTAGGGAAGAAGATACAAGTCCGAGCGAATCACTTTCAGTTGCAAGTCGCTGAACGCGATCTTCACCATTACGATGTGAGTACCGTATTTTCACTCTAATGCTTGTGTTGTTTTTGATTCTTACTAAAATCGGTAACAATGTGGCTTGTTTACAAACCCTAAATCATCTTTGATTCATGTATTCAGGTTGCTATCACTCCTGAGATTACTTCGAAGAAGGTGACCAGAGAGGTGGTGAGTCAGTTGATAAAGATGTACAAGGAGTCGGTGTTGGGGAATCGCTTACCGGTTTTTGATGGACGGAAGAATCTCTTCACGGCGGGTCCGTTGCCGTTTTCATCGAAGGAATTTGTGGTGAAGTTGGAAGATGATAGGCCGAAAGCCTCGTCCTCTTCTGGTTCTAAAAAGTGCGTTCTGTTTCATTTCAATTTATGATTGTTGTTGATTTTTTGCAGTGTTGACTATTGCTGATTGTTTCTTATTGTATGGTACAGAGAGAAACGGGAGCGGCAATTTAAGGTCACTATACGGTTTGCTGCGAAGGTTGACCTTCACCATCTTTTTCAGTTTCTCGGCCGTCAACAGTTAGACTGTCCTCAGAACACCATTCAAGCACTCGATGTCGCTTTGCGGGCAACCGCATCTGAGAAGTAGGATTAGTAGTATTTTTGTTGTTGTTGTAGTGATAGATTTTGTGTGTTTTGATTTTTTGGCCTTTCTGTGTTTTGATGTAATTTGTCCATTGTAGGTATAATGTTGTGGGGAGGTCATTTTTCTCGCCTGAGTTGGGGCAAACCGGTCCCCTTGGTAGCGGTACGGAGTACTGGAGAGGATACTATCAGAGCCTCCGACCGACTCAGATGGGGCTTTCTCTAAATATTGGTTCCATTCTATGCCTTATATGTTATTAATGTGTCTTTGACAAGATTAAGAAATGAAACTGTATTCAGTATTCCTGTTTTTGACTAGTGATATTATTGTTTACTTGTAGATGTGTCTGCTAGGGCTTTCTTCGAACCCATTCCTGTGACAGAGTTTGTGCCTAAACATTTTAGGAATATTAATTTTTCAAGGGATCAAGATCGTGTCAAGGTACTTGTGTTAGATTTTATGCTATTGAATAATCCTGTTTAACTACTTTTTGTTTATGCTATTGGTTATGCTTGAGTTTTGTGAATTATGCTTATACAGAGAACTTGTAGTCTGTTAAGGTAGTCATGTCTGTCTTTTACTCTCCAATTTAGGTGAAGAAAGCTTTGAGAGGCATCAGGGTGGATGTTTTTCTTGGGGAATGCAAGAGAAGTTATAAAATTTCTGGGGTTTCTAGAGAACCAGTAAAAGATTTAATGTGAGCAAGTTACAATTTTTTCTCTCATTTTAATTACTGCCTCTGTATATTCAGCCTGAACCCTAATCTCATTGATTTCGTAATTTGATATATTCTTAGGTTTACCCTAGATGATCAGAAGACTAAGAAATCTGTTGCTCAATACTTCACTGAGAAATATAAAGTGACGTTGAAGCATGCAAATCTTCCTGCTCTTCAAGCTGGCAGTGACACTAAACCTATCTATTTGCCCATGGAGGTATTTCTCTTATTATTTTCTTAATTTATGTTTATATTGCTTAACAATTTGTTATTAAATTTATTCTATTTGTTTTTCCTTCTCGGTAGGTTTGCGTAATTGCTGCGGGGCAAAGATATACAAAAAGGCTTAATGAGGAGCAAGTTACTGCTCTTTTAAGGGCAACTTGTCAGCGTCCCCAAGATAGGGAGAATTATATTAAACAAGTATGTTTGTAATGAGTAATTGTCATGTGATATGTGTTTTTTCATTATTGACATTTTTATTAATTCACAGATTGTCAAGCAACACAATTTCAACAATGACAAGTTTGTCCGTGAGTTTGGTATCAGTGTAAAAGAGGATCCTACCTTGCTTAATGCTCGTGTTTTACCTCCTCCAAGGGTATACATTATTTTATGCTTTTAATTCAACTAATTATCTTATTTTATGTCATTTACTTAATTTTTCTTTTCTTGCTGCAGCTTAAATATCATGAATCAGGCAAAGAACCAAGAGTTGATCCGTGGATGGGTCAATGGAATATGATTAATAAGGTGAAGCTGTGAATGCACCTTCATAATGGGTTTATACGGGAAATCTGAAGTCTTTTAAATAATTAGAAGTAAATTTGTTTCATTGACGATATTCTTTTCAAATTTCGCTGAGTGATTTTATTTTATGTAGAAAATGGTTGATGGTGGGAAGGTGGAACATTGGAGCTGTCTCAATTTTTCATCAAGATTGAGGCCAGATTTGCCATCCATATTCTGTGATGAATTGCGTAGTATGTGCACAAGCAAGGGGATGGTATGATGTTGATTGGCTGCTCTACAATTTTGGATGAGCATGTTATGGTTGTAATTTGTCATCTTTGTTTACCCTTTTTGTGCTTTTCCCAGGTTTTCAACCCTCAGCCTTTGGTTCCAATAAAAACAGTTAACCCTTTGCAAATAGAGTCAGCACTGCAGAATCTTCACAAGCAGTCTATAACAAACCTGGCAAATATGAAGCAGCAGGGTAGATTACAGTTGCTGATTATAATTTTACCTGATGTCAAGGGGTCCTATGGTAAGTGTTTTCCAAACCACGAACTGATTAAAAGTTTCATCTCCTTAAAACTTGTTTTGTTATGGCAGGGAAAATTAAGAAAATATGTGAAACGGAGTTAGGAATTGTGTCTCAGTGTTGCCAGCCAAGGCAAGTTCAGAAGCTGAACAAGCAATATCTTGAGAACTTGGCGCTCAAGATAAATGTTAAGGTACTAAGTTATCCAATGAATAGTCTAAATTTAGTTGACTGCTTCTAAATTTGAAAAATATCCTTGTCATATAGGTTGGTGGGCGAAACACAGTTTTAAGTGATGCATTTGATAGAAGAATCCCTCATGTGAGTGATAAACATACAATTATTTTTGGTGCGGATGTAACACATCCACAACCAGGGGAAGACTCAAGTCCTTCTATAGCTGCAGTAAGTTTTTTTTTTATGACTTATGTATACATATTTTTTATACCTTAGATTATTACTGTGTGATTGTTGAATATTGGTGTAGGTTGTGGCTTCCATGGACTGGCCTTGGGTGACAAAGTACAAAGGCACTGTTTCTGCCCAGGCTCACCGAGAAGAGATTATTCAGGATCTCTTTACAACATTTGAAGATCCTAAGAGGGGACTTGTGCAGGGTGGGATTATTAGGTAAGATTGGTGTTTATTTGTTTTTGCCTTGTAGGGAGGAAAATGATTTAACATCATCACTTATTTTTTTCAGGGAGCTGATTCGTTCTTTTTACATAGCAAATGGTAAACGCAAGCCTGAAAGGATTATATTTTACAGGTTGGGTTTGTATTATACTAATGGTGCCTATAATTTGTGATGTGCGTCTTCTAATATTTGTTTTTTCTTTTTTTCCAATATCCATTTGTGCTTCACAGAGATGGTGTCAGTGAAGGTCAATTTAGTCAGGTTTTGTTGTATGAGATGGATGCAATAAGAAAGGTATGATGTTGATGAACTCCCTTTCAATTGAGGGTGACAATATTTAACATCCACACTACAAGTAGCAAACATAATGAAACCTTCATGCTTAGCAAACATAATGAAACCTTCATGCTTACTTTTCTTTGTTGTATCACACTACATGCTCCTTGTAGATAAAATAAAAAAAACTTCCCAGTATTGTTTGTTTATTTATCATTCATCTACAACATTTTGCATTTCTTGATTCTTTCTCAGGCTTGTATGTCACTAGAGGATGGGTACTTGCCTCGTGTTACTTTTGTGGTTGTCCAGAAAAGACATCACACCCGTCTTTTCCCTGCTGATCACAGGAGTCGTGATCAGATGGATAAGAGTGGAAATATAATGCCAGGTTTTTATAAACTCATAGGCTTAATTGCAGTTTTGGTCCCTAATGTTTGACCTTTGTGCAATTTGAATCCCCTTTGTTTAAAATGAGCGATTTTGATCCACCAGAGATTAATTTGTGACAATTAAGTCCTTCCGTTAGTTGCCGTCCAATTCCAAACAGAATATTCTTGTTTTGATTCCTTTTTACTAATTACACCAGATGTATTATGACACATCAGCAAATAAATAAAATAAATAATAACATAAACAATATAATTTAACTAAAAATGAAATTAAACCCATCATCAACCCCTTTCTCTTCACTTTGCAAACACCCAGTAACCTTCAACCCCTTTTCTCAGCCGCAACCAGCCAAGCCAAAATCAATCTTTGTCGTAACCCATGAAGTGTAACCGAACCCAGATCCCTGTCGTCATCAATCCCGATCGCGGAAGTGACCTCGTCGGAGATGTCATCCACTGTGTCGAAGGCGTCGAAATCCTTCAAAGCTCCAACCGGGTCGAAATCCTTCAAAGCTCCAACCGGATCTGCCATATGCGCCACTCTGCCCGCCACATCAAGTCACACCTGCACCACCGTCCCGGGACTTCGCAACCATTGAACAACCCCTGGTTGCCGCCGCACTCTCCGTCAAGCTCCTCACCGCTGTCACCATGACAATCTCTTCATAACACGTCCCATTTCCATGAATGTTACCTCATTTCCAGAAAATACCCAAGCCAAAACTCAGATAGGAAAGTAAGAGGATGAGGGTGGTGAAGGGTTTCACCTAGGTTTCACCTCATATCCAGAGGATACAGATTAGTGTTCGATTGCACCTGGGTTTTGATTGAACGAAAAAAGGGTGAGCAACTGGGTTCGATTGCAAGGGAAAAGGGTTTTGATTTGGGTTCTCTCCTGCCTTTTTTTCTTGTTTTTTGCTGGGAATGTTGAGGTTATTAATAATATGTGGAAGATGGAGACTTTAGTTTTGTGGGTTTGGGTGATTTAATGTGGTTTAAATTTTCTGGGTTTGAGTTATGATTTTTTGCGTTTTGTTTATGAAGATGGAGATAAGCATAAGGATGAAGATGAAGATTCAATCTGTTGCCTTCCCTTTCTCTTACATTTTTTTTATGATAGAAAATGTTTTAATTCTTTTTATCTACATGGCATCTAATTGGTACAATATGTCAGGCCATGTCATTAATGAGTGTCACGCGTGTAAATTCAGTTTGGAATTGGACGGCAACTAACAGAAGGACTCAATTGTCACAAATTAATCTCTGGTGGATCAAAATCGCTCGTTTTAAACAAAGGGGATTCAAATTGCACAAAGGTCAAACATCAGGGACCAAAACTGCAATTAAGCCAAACTCATATGTTCCCATAATGAATGCCCACTTTTTTCTTTTAAAATTCATCTTGCATTAATTACTTGCTGCTCTAATTTCATCTTATCAATTGTGTTCTTTCAATTTTTTCAAAGGAACTGTTGTTGACACTTCGATTTGCCACCCAAGGGAGTTTGATTTTTATCTCAACAGTCATGCTGGAATTCAAGTAATGCATGCCTGATCCATCATATCTTTGTGCTTGAATATGCTATTATTGCTCAGTTGGTAAAGTTCTATTTGCATTTTGCAGGGAACTAGCAGACCTACCCATTATCATGTTCTGTATGATGAGAATAACTTTACAGCTGATGAGCTACAGGGGCTGACAAATAATTTATGCTACACGTAATTCACCTCTTTAACATCTATACTTCAGTTTTAGTTTTCCCAATTACAGTGTTTGAAAATATTTTATTTTTCAGGTATGCAAGGTGCACTCGATCAGTTTCAATAGGTTTGATTCTTCACTTCTTTTCCCCTTATGTCTTTATCATACAAAATTACAATTTTACTCAGTTAATTCTTTTGTATGCAGTTCCTCCGGCATATTATGCACACTTAGCTGCTTTTCGAGCTCGCAGCTATATCGAAGGCGAATCGGAAATGGGTTCTGCTAGTGCGGGTGCTGGTGGTGCAACCAGGAGCAATGTTGAGATAAAATTGCCTGCAATCAAGGATAATGTGAAAGATGTTATGTTCTACTGCTGAAGTTGGACATAACATTAAGTAATTAGGAATTATAGAATAGCTGCCTATTGAACATATTTACCAACCGAAATTTTCTCTCTTCGACATGGCAGTTTTTTTGTTTGGTTGGGTGTTCATTATTATGCTAGCAGCTACTATATATGGCTTTAATTTAAGTTGACGATGTAGAGAGACGAATTTTGCAAATGTTAAAGGTGAATTTGCTCCTGCTTAAATCAGATATAATGATATATTGACTTTCGGAAGTTGTTTTACTTTCAAAAGCAATTTTGAATTACTTTCTTTCATAAAGTATTTTGAGCAAATTATATAATTGATTATTTTGTTAATTTATCAGTATACCCATTCGGAGTACTGTTGATTATACTTTACATTTTTTAAGGCACATTGTGAGATATCATTGAAAAGGTATACTGATAAATTAACAATTTCTGAATGTATGAAATTAGAAAAAGCAATTCTTTTCATTGCTTTTGGAAAAGTCCAAAGTAACACATAAGATGGATTTTAAGATGTGTCCTGACCATGCTCAGATGAGCAAAAGAATGTAGAAATTGAGTGGCGGAAGAAGGAAAAAAAGAATGATAAGAGAACTATAACTTCTTATCAACATAATTTTTTTTTTTACAGAAATATCAACATAATTTATTAATTTTACGTGAGAAACACAGCTACATACTTCACTTTCTCCAAGCACTTGTATGTTGATAAAAGTTTTTATAAAATGGAGTGAAGTGAAGTAGAATTGGATGTAATTTTATTGAGAAAAAAGTGTAAAAAAAGGGGAGGAATTTACGGTACACATATGAATGCTTGTGTAAGGTTACACAAGTTACTTTTGACCTGCAATAGCAGGTTTAGCAGGTTTTAAAAAAAAATCAAAAAACATATATATTAGTAAATTAGTTAATGAAGGATTAGGTTAAAACAATAATTATAATAACATTTAGGTTTAATCCTTTCCATCTTCCTCCCCTCCTCCACTGGCAGCAACCTCCTTCATCTCTCCTCTAGTACTAGTACTGTGCTTGCACATATGAGCAGATCTAGGGTTTTCTTCACCCACACAGCTCCAACAAACTCAACAAATTTCACTACCGTCTTCTCCTTCACTCACACAGCTCATTCAAAATTGAGAAAATTTTCCACAAAATAAGAACGATAGTGATGCGAAGGTGCAGAAGAGAACCAGTGTTATAAACTTCACCCCCAACCAGTGTTAACTCAAACAACAACAAATCAAACATAAGCAAAACAGAGAGGAAGCTTAGAATTGAAGCAGAGATCGATAGATGTCGCTTGTAACTGAAGAAATCAGAGGTAGATTAGAAATTTGCCATGGAGATGCACTCTGCTTAGTGAAATCCAAGGATCTGCTCAAGGAAATCGCTCTCCCCAATGGCCTAAAAATCCCTCTTTTCCTTGCTTTGTTTTTTGGGTTTGCTCTTTGTTTCCTCTTTGACGCCTCTCAAGAACCAGTTGTGGATGAAAGAAGGAGAAGAGGTGCTAGTGCGACGGTGAGGTTGCTTCAGATCTGGGGTGGGGGTCGATTTTCATTGTGGGCATGCGGTGGGGATGGGGTGAGGTTGGGTGTGGGTGGGTTCTGGGTTCAAGTGGGTTGTGGTTGCCTGGTGTGTGTGTGTTGCGGTGGGGGTTGGGGGTGGTGGTGGTGGTGTTGGGTGAGAGACATGCAACCTCAGCCTCACCAAACCCAGATTTAAAGCGTGCATGTTAGTGGGTCGGTGGAAAATCAGATCTAAAGGGAGGTTTGGTTCGTGGGTCTGAAAAATCAGATCTGGAAGGTTGAACGGAGGGAGCGGTGGTGAGGGAGGATGGTGCGGTGGGGAGAGATCAGGAGAAGGAAGACAATGGGTTGAACAGAGGTAGCAGTGGGGAGGATGGAAATCTGGATCTTTGCCGCCGGTGGTGGTGGTGGTGGTGGTGGTGGTGTCTGGAGAATGAAGAAGATGGATGATGAAGATGGGCTTGTAATGGGTTGAAACTCAACCCAGATCTAAAGTTGAATTGAACTTGTGGATTAATTAAGAATAAATATATTTTTTTAAATTAATTAAAGATAAATGTTTAATTAAGAAAATATGTTTTTTGATTTTTTTTTAAAAACCTGCTATAGTGGGTCAAAAGGCCAATGTGCAACCATACACAAGTGTTTTTACTTGTGCATGTTAAATTTTTCCAAAAAAAGGAGCTTTATGTTTGCTAGATGAGACCAGTTAACCTACTGATGACATGTTTGATATGAGGATGAGTTTTTTTTTTGGTTACAATATGACGATGAGTTTGAATATTCAGCATAACCCAAATATGTTGCACAAAGACAGCACAAGAGTTACACAAAGTCTAAAACAAAATTCAATTCCATTATTATACCTAATTATGTTTCCCAAAAAATCATTCTGACATTCCCCCCAGCTGAGTAATTCTACAATTTTAGTCACTTATTTCTTTTAGCAATACTGTTCCCCTAAATTAAGTGATTCCACAATTTTGGTCTCTATTTTTTTAAGCCTGGTATCCTCAATAAAAGGAAAGTTTGATATCTTTCAGTCTATTATTAAAAAAATATTTAGGACTGAATTTTAAATTATAAAATTTATTTCATAGGATAATACAACACATCAAGTCAAAAAGATTAGGAGCCCCTTTTCATTAAGCCTGGTACCCTCAATAAAAGGAAAGCTTGATATCTTTCTGTTATAAAAAATTATTTCATAGGATAATAATACAACACATCAAGTAAAAACGATAAGGAACCCTGGAGGGTGGGGGAGGTCCAGGATCAAACCCTGGAAGGTGCAATTTAACGCGAGAAATAATTATGAACTAATTAGAGAAATAATTATGAATTGATTTACAACTTATATATTCATTTAATAATATTTAAAATATAAATATATAAAATATTACTTGATGAAGCATTTAAGAGTTTGATTTAATAATTCAAATGCATTAGAAATCATGTTTCTTGTGTTCGACTGATAATCTATTGTGACTGTGACAGTAAAGATTGCTCTACAAATCGCGCATAATCATGTTTTTCATGAAAATGCGAAGCATCTAGACATTGATTGTGTCATGTGGTTCATGAGCACCTTCCAGTTCGGCCTAATGACGATGCTTCCCTCAGCCACTCTGACCAACTCACTGTCACTAACATGTTTAGCGATGCTCTATTGCCTTGATCCTTTGCTATCTTCATTTCCAAGTTAGGAATGATGAAATATCTTTCACCCTTCTAAAGCTTGCATAGGGGTATTGGGGGACATTCATGTAAGAGTTGAATAAAGAAGAAGAGCAGGTTAGTTTGTTAGTTCACTTGGTTAGTTAAATGATAGTCAGATGGTTAAGATTAGTTAGAGTCATTGTAATTGTTAGCTCAATTAGTTTCAGTTAGTTATGTGCAGCTGGTAGATACAAGTATAAAGCACTTCCTCTTTGTATACATTTGTTCACTAATCAATTCAATTCAATTCAATAGTTCCACTTTCAGTTTTCTTCTTCTATTAATTTTCTCAGATACACTGGCAAGAAAATATACATTGTAAAAATCAATAAATATTAGTTCTAATTTTACATTCTCTACAAAAATACAATCACTATTATGTGCATGAAGAGAGCAAAGAGCCCTGTCTTTATGAACATGTGAGGTCCATCATGTAAAGAAGTGCTTCCACTGAACTCTCCTGCGTTAACAAATTCACTTCTACCGGTTCCAGTTGATGCAGACACATTAACCGATAATGAACCTAAATTAATGAATTGAAACTGAACATATCAGAATCTGATATTGTAGAGAATCAAAGATAGCTTAAAGAATTTTAAGAATGAGACGTTAATAGTGCGTTTAATGTTAGTGCAGGCTGAACTTACAGTCATAGTTAGCCCATCCAATGCGTTGATCAACGAGATCATAGACAAAAATTTTGTCTTTTAGAACAAGGTCTGCCAGAAAAGAAGGCAGTGTTAGTGTTGCTAGTATCATAATCATCAAGAAAACATAAACATGTTCATTAAGATGATACGCAATAATTTACAGACAAGAACAATAATTTTAAATTGATTCCAGTCTTTTTTTAGTTGAACTTATCACATGCAAAACATATTGTACGTATTCCTTCAATATATCAAACAAAAAGAAGCATGGGTAAAGGACCTATAGTTTCCAAACTGGAATTATACCTCCTAGAATTGTTACACTTTGACCCGGGATTTTCTGGAAGCCAATACACCACACTGATCCATCGCCCTGTAAAACAAAAATGTTCATATCATTGCATTAGTGAGATAATGTTAGACGGCAGAAAATAACTGGAACATAAAAGGAAATGCAGACACAGCCAGGGAAGTAGTGTTTTCCTTCCCCCATTCCCTTCATAAAGCACCGACAAGAGGTCTAAAAACGCAAAGGAATGATAAGATTTAACAAATGTAACAAAAGTATAACGGGGAATTTCATACTAGTTCCTAGTACAGTGAACACAGTGAAAACAAGGTTTCTCTTTTGTAAGTAAAAATGAAAACAGAAAATGAAAACCAAAAAGACCCTTAGCAATATAGAGGCATGAGGCTGGCTGCTTAGAAACAGAAGTAAAATAAAAATCACCTTTTAAGGAGCAGAGATTTGGAAGGGAAGAAAATAATCAGATCATAGACAATGAATATTCAAACAAAAATCAAATACAACTTATTCCAACTTGGAATATATGTGCTTGCAAATCATGTAATCAAGATATTAACCCTTCAAAAATAAATGGAAATTGAAGATTGAATACTCACAATATAACTCTTCTGTATAAGGTAGTCACTGGGTCCTAGAACCAGAGATGCACCACCAGCAAAGTTCAGACTTACTTGAGGAAAAATGTCAAAGTTGCTAAATTCAGTACAGCCAGAAAGAGGTAGAGAAAGTGTGTCAAGATCCTCAGTTTTCAGCATCTAATCAGGAAATAAGAAAGCCAGGAAATAATCCACACAACATCTATAAACAGTTTAATTTAACCTGGTGGTCATTAAGTAACACTGATTTCCCCTTGAAAGAACCGTGCGTACAGATTGTGGAATAGCAACTGTTATCTGCATGAAGAATAAATTCCATTAATCATATATAAGCCTTGCCTCCTATTAAGAAAAAGAACGCCAGTATTGATAATTGCACATGAAGAATCAAAGCAATATCTATTATTGATCAATTGGACAAAAAGAAGTTACCTAAGTGAAACTCACCGCGTTGACAAAGGGATTGTAAGCCTCTTCTGCAAGGTATGCCAAAGTTGTCCCAGAATCAATAATGGTGCCTCTGTTATTTGATGTCGCAAAAACAGCAGAATCAATTGGCAAAATTTGGCCATTGACAGAGATGCTCTGCAGATTTAAATTGTAATGGGGCCTGGAATATTTGTCAAGAAAGCAATTAGTTTAAATGTTTTTATCAAAGAAGATATCCATTTCAGTAAAAACAAATTTTTTATATTAACATTTCTAAATTTTCAAACACTTACTCTCTCTAGTTCTTCTTAAGGACACGAAAATTAAGACAAAAAAAGGACAAAATAATATATGCACAAAAAAATCAGGGGTGGCTTGAAAAACTAACTGCCTTCTACTCAATATAGAACTAAAAAAGGGAGTCAGGAAGAGTAAAGGGTTGGTTTTTTCGTACTGCAATTAGAGATATATACAGTAAAGTTTAAATAGCTTGAGAGTATCATCAGCTTCAAAAATAATTTACTGACTCCTGTTCATTATGGAGCATATTTTCCTCTGGATTTTGAGGGCTGGTTTCAGCTTTTTTAGGCTCATCAATGCATTAGCCTTATTAGGCTCCTACGAACAAAGGAAAGAAGCTCCATTCTCAACATTTCCTGTTTCTGTCTTGTATAGAAAAAGAGAAGTCTACACTCCAGGAATGTTTTCAATCTTCAAGTCATTATAAAATCTAAAAGACATGCTTGTGTTGATTAAAACCTTTAAGTTATGTGACACTAGTACACTCACCCAAGAATTAAAATGACAAACAGCAGCAGGTACATTATCATAAAAAAACCACAAAAGCATGTGATATAAAGAAGCTAAAGCATATCATATTATTCTAATGAAAGAACGTACTGTGAAGGAACAAGTGGACTATAAATCATGTTTGGCTCCACAATCTCACCAAGAACCAATATGCCTCCGCCACTACTATCTCCTTTTAAGCAGTGAGAGAACACTCTTGGTGATAATCCTTGCGATGAGAGCTGGGAGATAACGGACATGCCATCTTGCCCGAATCCAAATATCCCGTCAATGGCTCTATCAGACTTTGTCAAGTCCCCAGTCTGCAGGTTGCTACAACTGTTCCACAGCACAATATACAAAGCAATGCTTTCCAGGTTTAAACTAACAGGCTTGAAAAAGTCGGGATGCAATTGAAAAGTTGAAATGCTATATTCAACCATTTCAGGCTCATGCTAGCTCACCCAAAAACTACGGGCGCTGCAGCGGTTGACGGCAGGGATCCCTCCGAAAGACTGGCAAAGTTCATCAAGTCCGACACGTAATAGCCTGAGGTCCCACTACCATCTCCATACTGGAATGTGTAAGTGCATTGGTTGTTCTGACCAGAACAGCTTGTATCCGACGACTGTGCTCCCTTCCTACATCTTTGATCCGAACAAGCTATCAATGAAGATGTCGACGAACTCCCCGGATCGAAATAATTGAGCTGAATCTGTAACAAATTCCAAAAAACAATAACAATCACATATCACAAAAGTATACTAATCATATTGTTTTACTGAATTAACAAATGAGGACAATCACAGGGAATTTACTTGGAGCCCACTTGTCTGAGGACAACCATTGCAAGAACCACAACTAACCCAGAGAACATCACTCCCAGTGTCAATTTGAACATAAAATTCCCTTGGTGGGGTACCCAATTTCACCTTTGTATAGTAAAGCCTAGAAGAAAATTCCACAAATTAATTTTTATTTATTTCTTTGAGGAAAACAAAATTGGCAAGCACAAAACATCAAGTGAAATTGAAGGAAACTATGACTCCAACTTCTATTTAACACAAAAATGAAACTTCTTTGACAATACCCATGAGAGAAATTGATCTGAAGAACAAGAATAAGGTGAAGTTGGAGGGAGGGAGATGGTATTACCCGACTTGTGAGGGGTCAAAGGTGCCTTTAACAGGGAAATCAACAACATAGCTGACAGACTGCAAGAATCTTCGATGTCTGAGCATGTCTCTAGCTCTGAGCTCACTCAACTCCACTCCATGATTGGAAGGGAACGCTCTCTCCAGCGTCAGGGTCACCGGAGACGCCGGCGAGATGAGCGCGAGGCAGAAGAAGACAATCACCGCGGCTGTGGCGGGTGGCAGCATCGGCGGTGTCGGTGGGTGGAAAGTGGGAGAAGGGAAAGCAGAGTGGGATTGAGACTAATGGAAGATGAGAACAAAAAGCAATTGAAGACGAAAACTGGTGTTGAGGTTCATGATCACAATCAAAGAGTAAGAAACTGAACCTGCGAGTGAGTAACTTGGTTTTATATATAGAACAAATAGCAGCGGTTTTTCTGCCACGTTACATTTTCTTTTTTTCTTTCTCTTTTCTAAAATGGATAAACCACCCTAGCTGGCTAGCTCTATTATCTAAACACCATATCATTAGCTGTTTTTCATTTTTCTTAAAATGATGATAGTGTTTGTTAAACATATGGCTCATAGCATCCTTCCAAGTCCAACCATTGCGGAGGTTTTTACTGTCACAATCTACATTGTATATGAGAAAAGAAAAAAAAATGAAAAATTCTAGTGATTTGGGAGCGTTGAAATCGCCACAAAATTATTATGTTTATTTTATGGAAGTTTAAAATCTATGCTAAATATTTTTTCTACTCTTTGTGTTTAGCGACAGTAAAAAATACCGCTAAACATGTATGTCGCGAAAACCTAAGGTATGTAGAAGTATTGCTTTTAAAAACATGTCACACTTCCTTTTAAAATGTTTTCACGCGTCTCTTTTTTCTACCTCGATACTGCTACATTAAACCTTTACTACCATATCTGTCAATATCACTACCACCTTTCTCCCGTGACGGCCTCCATTGCGACAACCGCCATTATCACTTCGCTCAGAAAAGTTTATCTGCACAAACCAAATTTATTTCCACTTTAGTGAGATAGTAGGAGAAAAGAGAGAAATGAGTGATATAATATGTAATTTGATAGGAAAATAAGAGAGATTGACCGGAAAGTAAGTGGAAATGAGATGAAAGATATGATATATAGTTTATGATATGTAATTTGCAAAATGTGAATGCATCAAAACTAATATCATTACCTGACCCCTTACACCACCACTATCGACACCCATCATTGCTACTTTCGCAACTCTACTCTCTTTGTAGCTCAGCGGGCTCCACCACCACCAGCACCTACTATCAATGCCTAAAACCGAAGTTATTTTAGAAACCTTAGAAATTTGATTCTTATTTTCTTCAATTTTTCAATCTTTAGAACATATCCACCCTTAAAATAACATTTTTATTCTTGCAATTCTTTCTCTTGAAGAAAAAGCAATTCTTTAACTCTTAATATATATGAATATATTACAATAATATCCCTGAATCGTACTGCGGGGACAAGCCCCCCACACGTCCCACATCGTAATCGCCCCCAATAATAGTTGGGCCAAAACGCACAGGCAATTGGCCGCTACGCGGCTCCCGACCCATTGCCCAAATAACAATGCCGTCCCTGCATATGAGTCGTACTCAACGAAAACACAAAATCAGAACTACATTTTACATAGTCAAACTTAAATACTTAATCCCTAAGTTATCTTAAATTTGACACAAATCTCCAGGTTAACTACTTCACTTATCTTTTGACACTTGTCACTCACCAAAATGATTAGCTTTTAACTTTTAACATCTTGTCCTGTCACAATCATTTTATCCCTGCAATCAACTTTTCTTTCTATGTAAATAGTTACTGTATTTCACAATTTCTTTCTACTTTGTTTAGACCGTTTATTTTGAAAGTAAAAAATGCAAGCAGAAGAAGTCGGATCCTCTCGATCTATCCTCTTGGGTCTTGATTATATCATTAATTGCATCCTGCTCTTATTTTTCCTACAATATTCTCACTGGTAAAAAAAACTTGGAATGGTGGGGGAGTATTGTCCAATAAATAAAGAAAAAGTAATCTGGGGAAGCATCAATATGATTTTCTTTTAGCATTGCTTTTTGGAGGCTAGGGGACGGTAGGTTTTTTTTTTTTAAGTAACCCCTCAAATTAAACTTGGGTCAACAACAAGACATCACTAAAAAAACTGATGGCTTCAAAAGGAGATTCATTAGTGAAACTCCCACTTCATCTTGCATCGCAACCATTAGAAGGAGGGCATGCAGTGAGATTTCTTTTAATGTAAAGGGTGAAAGGGATAAATATTTATCATAAGTTATATAGGTTTTAATATATTCACACCTAATCCATCAACTGTTTTTCTTATTTTCTTATCAAATCATTTATTATATTGATCACTTCCATTCAAATTAAAAAAAATCTATCAACTCTCTTATCTATTTCTATATCTCACTAAGTGTGAGTTGATATGGGCTGTGAACAAATTTTTTGATTAAAAGTGTTTTTGATCAGCCAATTTTTGAATTAATAGTCCATATAAAAATTATTCAATAATCACATCACTTTATGTTTTAACTTTAATTATTAATTCATGATTGAATCTAATAATTAGGATTTCTTTCACATTCTCATAATAGAGTTGATCTCACCCCATTCAATAGATCTCTGATATGTATGTAGTATATACAATACACAAAGATGCTATATTTCTCCTTTTGTTATCCAATAAATTGACCTAAAGAAGTGTCCAGAGAAGTCCACTGAATAAAGTGCGTGTAGCTTAGCTTGTGCACTAGAGATACCAAACTTTCTCCACCAACTTATGCTTAACTTTTCTTGCAAGGGAAATTGGTTCCGATTCCTGATCATCATCCACTTTGATCAATTATTCATTGAAAATATCAAACAGCATAATTTGCTTTTGTGTCCCAAATGTTCAAAGTTCAAACCTATGTTTTTTCTAATCTAATTAACTAGAGATGTAGTACTTCTCTGTATTTAATTGCATTAAGGCTGGCTCCACTCGGAACATATCCATGGATTCTTCTGTATTCTGTTTCGTTTTGGACCATTTGGAAATAAAAAACAGAATTATTGGGGGCTTTTATTAGAAGAAGAAAATATCTTGAAATCAATGGGGGATTTGACTCCTCTAAAGTTTAAGAAAGTCATTTTAGAGGGTAAAATAAATCATCACAGTGATTATCTCATTTACAAAGTCAATAAAACAATTCAATATATATTGTGATGACTTACTTTTCCATCTAAAGTGACTCTAAAGACCCTCACCTTTATAAGATTGCACTTTTTTCTTCGTCTTGTTTTTGTTTACTTTGGACCAAGATGTAATTTGTTTGGGCGGGTCCTTCTAAATATTAGCCCAACTCCTCTTTAATTAAGAAAAAAATAAAGAATTTCAAAGTGGCATTACATCACTTACATGGAAAAAGGATTTTCCATTTTTGATATGCGCTTTACTTTTATTGTTTTTGTTGTTGAATATTAAAGGCACAAAGACAACACGTATATAAAATAGACAATAAACTCCATAGAGGAGTATGAATGAGCAATATCACAATGCTATTGAAATAGACATTACAAAATAAAGCATACTTGCTCACAACAAAAGACATTGCCTATCGGATTTGATTTTAAAGCTAAACTTCTAGCCAATTTCTCCATGAATACAATGCTTCACTTTTTCTTCAATGCCCTATTTTCAAGGCATACCGACTCTACCAGAGTTTTTGCGAGTGATGCTAATTTCAGACCAAAAATTAACACATTACAACTAACTAAAAATACTGGCATAATCAACACCGAATATCCACCAAAGCCTCTAGTCTGCTGTTTACAAGCGATAATTTGATAGTGACTTTTTTCATGTCACTTCTTCATGTTGCAGATGATAAATAGCTACAAGAGAGGCATGTGGGAGGTGGAAATGTGTGATCGAACTTGCAGCGAAGCTTACAGCGGAGCTGCATTGGAGGGTGGTGGAAGAAGGGAACAAGATTTCAATTCTCACAATGGAGAGAAAAACTCACACTAAGGAGGGAGGAAAATCCACACTAGGGAGGGAGGAAATTGAAAACCCATCTATTGTGGGTAGAAAACTCTTCCATGAAGGGAGGGAAGCCCCCCATGAGGGGGGGCTACCGAAAATGGCTGCAGGGAGGTTCTGGTTATGTTTGCTGCTAGGGTTTTGAGTTCTCCTGAAGTGGGTAGGAGACCTCTCCAATTAGGAAGGGAAGGCTCCCACAATGGGGGAGGCTGAAGAGGGGCAGTGCTCTTTGGGACACGGCACTGCAAATGAGAAAAAATAGGATTAGGGACACCACCAACAATAGGTATTAGGGCTGGTCACGGGCTCACGGCCTTTTATACAAGGTGCCAAATCTTACCCTATCATTCATTGGAATGAGAACATATGATGAGTAATTCCATTTGGC
This sequence comes from Lotus japonicus, assembly GCF_012489685.1. Classification (NCBI taxonomy): domain Eukaryota; kingdom Viridiplantae; phylum Streptophyta; class Magnoliopsida; order Fabales; family Fabaceae; genus Lotus; species Lotus japonicus. Next base: position 89,957,514 of record NC_080043.1, on the reverse strand, counting down.
AAGTTGCTTGAAAAACCATAAACATTTTTAGCAGAGGCATATCTTGGGGAGAAATTGAAATTTAGTCCTAACATTCAGCTACATGATGGTTGCAGCCTTGCAGGAAATTACTTTATAAATAGATATACATCAAAGAATATTGACAACAGCTTTAAGAAGATTTTCCCCTTCTTGTTTGATAAGTTTTGCATAGAGAAAGAGGACCACATCATGTATAGTTTTGTTTCTGTAACGTATGTCCGACCAAGTAAACGAGGAAATTGTACATGCTGAATGAGTGGATTCTTGATCTGTCATGCAGAGTTTGTTGCTGTGGACATTACCATTGTATAAAATTTGGTTATTAAGTTGTATATCTATATTGTGTAATATCCTGTATAGAAGTTCTTAGTTTAAACGGTAATTTTACAAGCTGATTGTGCAAGCAACATTTCAACACAAGATTATCCGAAGGAAGTATAAATGCTCATATAACACAGGTGATGATTAATGGAGCTACAAGAAAGTGATTTCTTAGAACACCGAAGAACAATTAGATTGGCATCACAAATATGTATATTTCATGAACAATACAGTGATAGTTTTAAATGCAGTTAGTAAATTTTCACGAAATAAAGAATATAATGTGAATACCACCTCAATGTCAGATGCCAATCTCAAACACCCTTTCTCTTGTAGAATCATGTACTCCCAATTATGTAAATTCTTCAACAAGAGGCTGATAGAACAGTTTGTATGCCTCCACAACTTCGAGATACCACATTGCCTCTCGGTCAGGGGATGATGAAAGATCAACAATCTTGTGAATCTGTCATAATGTCAACACAAATTAAGATAACTTGCCTCCTATTCCTTTCATTATTTGCATTAGTGGACAGGAAGCAATGTCATGATAGGTTCAATTATTGCCTTCAACATAGTTTAGGTGCCTTCAATTTATGCAGACATAGGCGTGATTCATGTGAAGATAACTAAACAAGGAAAATAGCAAAGAAGAATAAACAAAACTAGAATTTCTAGCAAGAGGAAAGCTTTTGAAAACCCATAAGTCAATACTTCATTACTGGATGAAATCTCATATGGTTCCCAGTTCCCACTAAGTAACATGGGTTCATTCTCTCTTCATGGAATAGTATGAAATTCTACCCAAAACAAAAGGCCTAATTGCACTTTTGACATCTACTTTTGCTATTTGCCTATTTGTTCTCAGAAAATTTTCCAATGTTACAATCAGGTTCTGAAATTAATCTTCAATTACATGATATCCTATTTGTAGGAACAACAGGTACACAGTGCTTAGCTACATCAGCTCCATTTCCATTTGGCACAAATTTGAAAGTAGAGAGACTAAAAGTACAACTAAACCAAAGGAAATGAGGAAAAACAAATCCTATTCATGAACAAAGGATTAAGCAGGTACAAGTCATGTGAATCCTAGGTTTGAGCAAACCATTGGGAGAACAAATTTAGCTTATAATGTCATGTTTGGCACTTCAGCTACATGGCACCTGTGTTCCCTAGACACACTGAAAAACCAAGCACCACTAACTAATATAATAATGTTCCTTCCTATAACAAACTACATCACCTAAACACATACACAAATGCTTCCCCTCATAGAAAGATTCATTTTGAAATGAAATTAGAATTTCACAACTTACAACCCTTCAGGTTCAGTTCAGCATTGCATTATTTACATCACATCACAGAATGGAAACTTTTCTATGAGATGAACAGCACAGCAATGTTGGTAATACACACACTACCTTGATCATGGGTGACTCTCCCGCACGTGCAACGTACCCTCCAACCACCATCACATACATCCCTACCAAAAAAAAAAAGTACAAATTACAGAGCGAATTGAAGAAAGCAAGCAAGTAGAGATTTTGAGAAAACCCCATTTTCTATTGAATCACAAAACGTGAATTTGGGCACACCCCACAACACAAAAGCTTCGTTTTACCAACTTTCCATTGGCGGAGACTGAACCCGCTGGAGAGTGAGAGTTCGATGACGCCGGTTCCGTCGTCGAGAAGCAGACGGCCGCCGTCGGCGTCGGAGGAGGAGACCAGAATGCCCTGCAACCATGCGCGTTGGAAGAGGATGCCGCCGAGCGTGAAGCCATTCTGAGACGGTACTTCTCGAGCGTGTTTCAGCTGACAACACAGAAGCTTCAATGCGGCTAAACTGTAATCCATCATACACACATTTGTGACTGAATATAACAATCAAAGTATATATAATTTGTCAACTAAATTATATATATATGGTTGTGAGTTGTGACTTGTGAGTGTAACCTAATTTTATAGTACTTGATTTTCTATTTTTTCCACATTTTCTTTGTTAGTATGAGAAGTGAGAATAGTAAACACAGTAGAAGGAGGGGTCTCCTCAAGAGAATAGTCAACTTAGCCAATATGTTAGTCATCGTGTTACAAGTTCTAAATGCATGAATCAATAAAACTTCTCAATAAGAATTGAAGTCATCTATGCACTATGAACGGAATTGGACCTAAACCAACCATCATTGCAAAGGAGATCTATTATCTACAACCTTAGGATCGTTCGAATCACATTGAACCTACCTGTACTCTGTTTGCAAATAAAGCGACAAGCTCTATTTTATGGCCATAATCTCCGCTAAGAGAGCATCTCATCTCAATCTCATCCCCCGATTGAGAAGCAAAGCGAAAGAGTTGTGAGCATCTCTCATAACTCCGCTAATTGAGCACGCACCGGATGAAGACGGTAGCTCTCATTATGCATTTCATAATATTCATTCAGTATTAATTTTTTTTTTTAAGTTTACACTTAAAATATTATATTAAATATCTAAGCACTTATATAAACCTCTATTTAAGCTATAAGCTAGAACAATGCACACTTTCCCCGTTTGGAAGAACTTATTTGAACTTATCTGATAGCATAAGCTCTTATGTCAGTGTTTGGAAGAGCTTATGCAAACAACTTATGACTAACCATAAGCTGTTTTGAGCTTATTTTCATAAGCTATTCAGGATAGCTTATGAAAAAGAGCTTATGTTTATATATAGCTTATTTTCGATTTATTTAAATAAAATTTTCAAAATAACTTATGAATAAGCGCTTATGTCAAAATAAAATTTTCAAAAGAAATCAGGACTTACCAATATGATCATATAATAGTAGAGAAAAAAATTGAGAGTTTATGAGTTATAGAAATGTAGGGTGAGCCTGGCGCAATGCCATGTGACTTTCTAATTATAAGTTCGAGCCATGGAATCAGCCTCTTACAAAAATGCAAGGCAGATTGCCTACACTAGATCCACAAAGTGAGTCTGACCCCTCCTTAAACCTCGCGCATAACCGAAATTTTATAGCACCAAATTTGCTTTTCTTTTTTAGGAGTCCCCAAACCTCCTTACATGCAAGGCAAGACTGTACATGTAAGGTATTTACTTACATATAGTTTGGATGTAAGATCAGAGTAACCAGAACCAGCTGAGGCAAAGTTGGCACCATTGAGGAGGTTATTTCCTTTGATGTTTAAGTTGAGGTAAGCTGGTGGGTAAGAGGTGAATCCAAGGGCCTGAGCTGCAGTGGATAATGAATGAAACAAAGACCAAATTCAATGTGGGTATTAATAGGGAATGATATGGCTAAATCGGATTTTGAAGGGGAAGAAAATCAATCACCTGCGAAGTCTACTGTAAGCTTTCCATTGCCGAACCTTCCGGTTGGATTGTGATTCTCAAAGTCTCTTCCATAAGGAGGGAAGTTTGCTTTCACAACAGTAAGTAGGTGGTTGTTGTTGCCAACATCAACAACGGAGTCCCCAAATACGAACAATGCAGGGACTAGAGGCTGTCCATTTGCCACATTGAGCACCACAGCAAGAAGGAGAGTGTAAATGATCATGAAAGAACTTGAGTACCCCATATATTTAATGAGATTCTTGTTCATGCAAACACACAAAAATATGAAAAGTGGACTCTGAAGATGGGTTAGAGTATTGAGATCTTATAGTTTGATTTTAGTCCTGTGCTTTTAAGCTGATATGCCTACAGTGGAGATGTTAGGCATGGCTGCAATTCCAAGAATTTTATAAAGGATTTTGATATATTACATTAATTTTTTCAGTCATATCTCATTTCCACTCTATTAATATTTTCTATGATTTAGAAGACATAACTCAACTCGAAAATTAGGTTAATTAAGAGTTGACGATTGTTCTACTTGTTATAAAGATTATTTATATGATAACTCTATATACCTAATGTGTGACTTCAAACAATAGAACCCAACATAAACTTAACTAAATGCAGTGGCAGAGAAAACAAGAGGAAAACGAGGGAGAAATTGGAGGAAAAAAAAACAGAAATGGACGTCGACATAGCACTAGAATGCATCAATGTGGCAGGTGGTGACCACTTATAAGTTGTGTTGCGTGCCTTATTTATTCAAGTAGCAGCACCTTTGATCACTGTAACATCCTCCATTTGCCAACCTTTTCCGATTCATTGCACTTAACTTTTTATGAAGACAATGGTATCTTTCTTTTATGGGATCTTTTCCTTGGCTTTGTTGCTTCTCTTAGCCGCGTGGACGGGGGGGGGGGGGGGGGAAAGAAAGTTCATGCTTTTGGGGCTGAAAACATGTTGAATCAATTAATTAAGTGACTCTTATGATTTTTTCCCACCACTTACAATTGTTTTTTAGAAAACTTTATTTAAGTAGTTTGAAGCTTTTTTAATAAGCTATCTCATGTAATAAACTACCACAGTTAGCTTAAAGCTTATTGAATTTATTCATTTTTTATCCTTATTATTTTAATAAAATTCTATGATTGCCCTTTTTGTATTCATAAAAACACTAAACTCTAATTATTTTTATTTTGAAATAATTACTATTCTTTTTTTTACGGTGAAATAATTATTATTCAATTGTTAATATAAAATTTTAAAAAATATTTTGTTAATTTAGACAAATATAACCTTTTTTATTAAATTAAAATGTAAAATATATTTATTTTATTCTATTTTAAATTAATAAAATTAAATTACAAATTAATATTATATTTTTAGATAATAAAAAATTTAAACTAAATTAAAAAATTTAAAGTGCTAATTATTTTAATATCATATATGTATTGATGTGTAAATACATTATCTACACATCAATACTTGTACGAAAAAATTGATGGAAATATGATAGAAGAAGAAGTGTGGTGTACTTGTAATTTGTGAATGAATAGAGCTCAATAGCTAATCACAGTATGGAATTTGTGTAGTCACAAAAAATACCTTGGCAATGTTGAATTTTGATGCTATTGATTAAAATAAGTGTAGCCATATACGTTTAAGTAGACATTCGATCTACATATATTTTAGCGGCGGAAACTATTGCAAATATTAGCAACAATTAAAAATTACCGCAAAACTGTGTGTCAAAACGTGACCGATCATTTTCGTATGCTCACACATTATTTGGGTTATAAAATCTCCTCTGAAAATTCTTATTTTCTATTACTACTTATTTCTCTAATAACTGTAACAGTAATCATCTAAAATAATTGAAAATGGTAAACTTCTTCCCTACAACAAAACTTGAAATTAATAATACAAATTAAACATATTTTAATTATAAACTACATACTCACAAATTCAAATCAAAAGAGGGTATTTTGATGAATATTTTTCATATTTATAATAAATAAGTGTCTTTCTAATATGAAAATTTAGGTAAATTGAACACTTATCAAGTAGTGATGGTGGAGGTGGTGGTGAAGGGTGAAGGCAGCGCTGGTGGTACTGTGTAGGGTGGTAAAGGCGGTGGCAGTGGAGATGTTGGTGATGATGGAGGATAACAACGAAGTATAGCAGTGAAAGTAGTGGTGGTAATGTGGCGGCGACAATGGTGGTGATGGAGCTGGTAATGGTGGTGGAGGTGAGTGTCACCTAGTGGTTACAATGGTTGTGGAGGTGGAACCATAAGGTGGTGGTGGTGGAGGGCAAGGGGACAATAGTGACAATCACGGTGGTGGTGTGGGTGGTGAGGATGATGGTGGCGGTAGAGGACGACAATGATAGTAATGATAGTGACCAGGGTGAAGGTGGTGGAGGTAAAGGTCTAAAGACAATTAAATTAAGTACACCACAAAAGCCTCCATAGAAAATTAAGTTGTTTTTTTATAAAAAGATTTTTATTATTTTCTCTTAAATAAAAATAAGTTATTTATAGTTTTCCGATGGAGAAAAAAAATTATTAATTTTATAAAGAACTTTTCATAAACTGTTTTTGTCCGAGCTTCTCATTTAAGTAGAGAAGTAAAAAAAAAAAAAAACAGTTAGACAAACAATACCTGAAACTCTGTTCGGACCGGAAACTGAACATGTAACCTGTCTGAGTATAATATTAGATCGGCATTGCAACCCGGATCAAACTGGTCTGACTTGACCGAGTGAATGATCAAACTCGTGACTGTTATTGGATTAGCCAATTTTTTGTTGAATCGACGAGTCACTCCTTTAAAAAAATCATTTGATTTAACTATCTTTCCAGGCCATGTTTAGATTGATGGAACACAATGGAGCGGAAAATAATGGAGCGGGATGGAATGGATAAAACTGGTGTGACTTGACCGAGTTAATGATCAAACCGATAACTCAACCGTTTTTTGTTAAATCGGCAAGTCACCCCTTTAAAAAATTTTGGTCACTTGATGTTATTGTGTCATTTGAGGTTATGTTTGAATTGATGAATTATAATGGAGCGTAATAGAATGAAGCGAAATAAAGTAAAATAAAAATCTCATCACATTTTTTGTGTATTTTATGATGGAATGAAAAAAGTTACCATTTTATTGTTTGAATAATGTATAAAGTGAAATGAGTTATAACTTTTTATTCTTATATTACCCTTGCTTTAAAATAATAGGTTGTTACTAAACTACTAAAATAATTCACAAAATAATATATATATATATATATTCCGCGCGTAATTAGCTTATATTTTTTATCATATGTCTACAATAAAATATACAATATGCCATTTTTTATAGAACATATTGAATAATGAAAAAACACTATCGAAAAAAGTAAATGAAAAATAAAAGAATGCAACAATTGGAAAAAAGTTGAATCGCTTATTTACTCATATACCTACATAGATGTTTTGACAGGCTTAGGCATAAACCTCCTTAGGGATGGCAAAACGGGTCAGCCCGCCCCGTCCCGCCAATAGCCCGCCATAAACGGAACGGGTTGGGCCAGCCCGCCAAAAAAGGTGGGCTCAAAATTCTAGCCCACCCCGCCAACGGGCGGGCTGGCAGGCCAGCGGGCCAGCCCATGAGCCACTATGTTAAGGAAACAAAAAATAACTATTTTAGTAGAAAAACCTAAAATAATTGTTGTATTATATTTTTTTCTAAATAATATGAGAGGATACAAATAATAAAATTCTAACAAAGAATAAAAACAATCTTTTTGACAGTTGACATATATACAACTATATATATATATATATATATATATATATATATATATATATAAGAATGCAAATAATAAAAACATGCAAAAAAAATAATGTATATAGAGTATGGACACACCAACTTACAAAGCAGTATCATAGAATACAAAGATTAGAACCTGTGAAAGAACTTATTAAAAAACAATTCAAGGATACATATTGTCACACCAACAAAAAATACAAAGAACAAGAACTGGTCAAAGTTTCAATATCATCCATATTTAATATACTAAAGCCAACCATCATCATAAATTAAAGACAACAAATTATAGTCCTTGTTAGGAGACAAAGTAGAAGAGGATAAGAATCCTGAACCACCCACGTAGACTCTCAATCTATCCTCTTTTTTATTTTTTTTTATTTTTTTCTATTGATTGATTATTCAATTTATTTTATTTTTAATGTGTTTACTAAACTTGCACTTTGCTGGGCCGTGAGATAAGAGAATTTTTATGAAAGAGAAAAAAATCAGCCCAAATCAACCCTCACCAGCTCACACCAATAAAAAAAAAATAAAACCCGCGGGCCAACCCGCCCCAGCCCGCCTTCAACCCGTTAAATTGCGGGCTCGAACGGGGCGGGTTAACATTTTTTTTGGGCTACATTTTTCAGCCCAACCCGCCCCAAAACAGTGGCGGGGCGGGCTGGCCCAACGGGCTGAGCCCATATCGCCATCCCTAAACCTCCTATTACTAAGTCAGTAATGATATATACACACATCATTTTTTAGATACTCTATTTCCAACTCTTTTTATTTCTATCTCTCGTCTTATCATCTATCACATCACATACTTTCTCTCTCTTACTTTTTCTTTTCTTCCTATCTCTCTCTTCCTTCCACCTCTTTCCACCTCTCAAAGAGGTGTGTACATAACATTATTCTTACTAAGGTTTATGTGAGGCGCCAAAATAGAGATGAGTTGAGCAACCAAACAGCAGCACTAGTAGTGCGCACAAAACCCAGCCAAACAACATTAGGATTTATATTTTTATTAGTACTAGTATATTTTATCCCATCAGCATTAGATGTTATATTTTTTTAGGTTATTTGGTTTAGTATAAATAGAGGTGAGTCATGAGTGTACCATTATTAGGATTAGTTTTTGGGAGAATTAGGATTTGGTGGTCGATTATTGGAGAGCGGTTTGTAATTCTTCTTGAGAACACTTATCTAATGATACTATATTTCAGTTTCTATTCAAAATTCCTTTGTCTCTATTAAGGATTCTCTACTTGAGAATTTGTTCCTTATCTTTGAATATCAAATCTAACATGTTCTTTCCTGTAAATTTCACTCTTTAGGTGTTCAGCCTCGAATATGAGGGGGTGTGTTGTGAAATTCCAGAATAACTAGAGATATAACCAAATAATCCCTATAAAGGGTAGACTATGTTGGTGATTTTAGAATCATCAATGTATTTTAGTAGTAATGTGATCTACTATAGGCTGATGCAATTACGCGTTAGGCTCGGAATCGAGTCAGGTTAGTGCGGAGTGCACGCTCGGTGAGCCAACGCATAATTGACCGCGAATATGAACCGGGGTCCAAGGGGCCTGAACGTTTGTGACCCTAGTTTGAAATTGTTTGAAAAATCGTGACTGATTTTTGAACAGTTGTGATCATTTGTGCGACCTCTTATATAAGGTTACTTGCAGCCTAAGGAATGGAGACAGAAAAACAGAAACAGAATACAGACACAGAAATTTGAAAAACAGAACATCTTTACTTTCTTTATCTGTTCTCTTGTGCCAAGAAACAGATTGATTGTCAAGTATTATCCCAACAAAGATTTCGTGAACCCAGGCAATTATAGGGTCGAAATAATTTGTTCGGAAAGTGGACGCTCACGATTCTTGACTTTATCCAGGATTATCACAACCAGTTTTCTAACAGACTAACCCTCATCCTAAACTAGTTTTTAGAGTTGAGATAAGTCTAACCCAAATTCTAAGACTAGTTAAAAGTGTCTAATAAATAGAAGTTATAACATACTCCCTCCGATCCTATTTATAAGCAACAAAAAAAAAATCACATAGTTTAAGAAATGTAGTTAAACTAGATAAAATGCATTAAATTTGTCTTAAATTAAAATGAACTTCCAAAATTACCCTTTGTTATTAGTGTTGGAAAGTGAAAAAGAGAGAGAATAATTAATGAGACACATTTTACAAGTTAGAATTAATAAGGGCATCATTGGAAAAAATTAATTAATATAGCTCAAACTTTCATTTGGTTCTTATAAAAAGGACCAAGATTTTTCTTCTCTTTCATGCTTATAAATAGGACCGGAGGGAGTATGATACTTTATCTTGTGTGCCACGCACCATCGGATGCTTCTACAAGCTGTTTATCACCAAAAATACTTCTACATCAAGCTAAGACAAATAGCCTTTGTTCAATTATTCCGAACTTTAAGAACACATTGAAATTTGCAAATAAACATGCAAAGCTTCCATTAGTCTTGTACATAAGCCAAGCTCATACAACATGTCCACAACAGCAATCACAAGTCTAGCTAGGAAATCCAAATCCCACAACTGTTTGATTAGGATATTAGGGATTTGCCAGCAGCAATCAAATCATCCGCCAAAATCTTGTTTGCAGCCTCTGTGGGATGAATACTATCCCAGAATACATATTTAGACGCATTAGCACATGTTCCTATGGACTTATGATTGCACAGCAAAACAGTCTCTAACACGCCAGTTCCACAGCAACCCTTCCTTACTTCAAAAAATCCTGTGATAGTCCTCACACAGAAATAAATTAACAATTATGGTTCATAGAGTAAGATTAGCTTACTAGGCTGAGCATAATGAGGTTTAATGCATGTTTAGATATAGTGGATATCAACTCTCAGCAAAAATCACGGTGAACAGAACCAACTTTCTATTAGCTTTTGTGGTGGCTATTCCCCATGATTTTGACTTCACCGTGATTTTTTAATGTGTATCCAAACATGCACACTTATTTCATGTTTGGAAATCAGTTATGGGAGAAGCTTCTGTGAGTAGATTTTGGGTGTCTAAATTGATTCAGAGTAAAGAGAAGCTTATCAAAACATGCTATTAGTACCATAGTCAGAAGGCTTGGTCACCATGTCATAGAGAGTTTGGTAGGTATCAAGGATCACCAAATTGATGCCAGGAAGCATTTTTCTACAGTCCTGAGATATGGTGTTGAGCTTTTTATTGAAGTTAAGAGCAGCACTATTCATCCATGGCACACATTCGTTGCTATGAAGGCCAAAGATAGTGATGGCTGCAGGAAAACAACCTATTGGAGGTATTGTTATCAGAACGATCCTTCTTGCTCCCAGTGCATACAAATTCTGCATTAGGCATGGTTGAAAATGCACACCAAAATCAGCCAAGTCCTTTTTAGCAAAGGAAAACATCTTTGCTTTCTACTTTTGATAATTTTTAATCATTAGCTAGGTAGTTTTTTGGAAATTTTTCTAGAATTGATTCTAAAGTGAAAACCAATTATTGGGAGAAGCTTTTCTGTGAGTATCTTCTGAGTATTAGAATTGATTTTGAGGGAAAGAGAAGCTGATCCAAACATGCTATTATTATTTCTCTGAATTGGTTTCTAGCACTTGGAAATTACTTGAATAAACTTCTCCCCATAATTGATTTTGAATCTAGAATCAACTATGGAAGGATTTCCATGAGAATTGGAACAAGGTCTAATAAAAATGTCTGAGATTTGGAATAAAGATAGCAAGGTTGAGAGAGGCAAACCTGAATGAAATTCGAACAATATCCAATGAGAATGTCTGAGAATTGATCAACTGTGTAAAGCTTTTTAAGCAGAGGGTTTACAAAATAGTTCTGCATAAAATCGCATGTCCCAGCTCCAATGAGGTATAAAGCACCAGATATAATTGATGATGCATTTGGCCCGGCTATGCTCACCAATTCCTTCTGGTACTCCATGTAGTATTCCAGCTGCTTGTTCAATGAAATTGAACCCTACATCCAGAAAAAAAATCAGTGTAAAGAGTGTATCATGAGAGTCTATCCTAGATATGTTTGTTGGTGAACACTCATATAAGGGCCACCCCCAAATATTCATTCATGCAAATTCCACACTTCATATGTTCAGCATTGAGTGTGAGGAAATGTGTCGAGAAATCCCACATTAATTAGTCTTAATAAATGATAGATTAACCCTCACCCTTAAGCTAAATTTTGGGATAGAGTTAGGCGTTAATCTCGTTCACATTCATCCATTTGAATATATTTCATAACCTGCCATTGTATCGCTTTCAAGGTAAACAGACCAACCCCTCGAAATCCAAACTAAGGAAAGCACGAGCCTCTCTCTCTTAATCGGTTGAATTGGTAACGGCATTGGCTATTGACCATCCGTCCACAAACCATCCGTCCACAAATCATCTGTAACCTAAATTCTAATAGGATTTACCAATATGATCATATAAAAAATTTTGAGAGTTTTTTATTTATAGACATGTAAATGTAAATGTATTTACATCAAGTTTGCTTGTAAGACTAGAGTAGCCAGATCCAGCTGAGGCAAAGTTGGCACCATAGAGGAGGTTATTTCCTTTGATCTTTAAGTTAAGATAAGCTGGTGGGTAAGAGGTAAATCCAAAAGTCTCAGCTGCATTGAATGAAACAAAGATAAAATCCAATTATGTGGGTAATAATTAATAGGGAAGGATATGGCTAAATTGGGTTTTGAAGGGGAGAGAAAATAAAGCACCTGCGAAATCTATTGGAAGCTTTCCATTGCTGAACCTTCCTGTTGGAATGTGATTCTCAAAGTCTCTTCCATAAGGAGGGAAGTTTGCTTTCACAACAGTAAGTAGGTGGTTGTTGTTACCAACATCAAGACTGGAGTCCCCAAATAAGAACATTGCAGGGACCAGAGGCTGTCCATTGGCCACATTGAGCACCACAGTAAGAAAGAGAATAGAAATCAACAAAAAACTTGAGTACCCCATATTTTCAATTCCTCTTTAGCAAATGAGCTTCTACTAATTCATGCAAACACTCACACACACAGATAAAAGTGGACTCTGAAGATAGGTTACAGTATTGGGTTCTTATAGTTTGACATCAGTCCTGTGCTTTTAAGCTGATATGCCTACAGTGGAACTGGTTTGGCATGGCTGCAGTTCCAAGAATTATATTAATATTCAAACCTGTACATGTTGATAAAATTAAGTGAGTTTGAAGTCGCACTTAAGATAAAAGTGAAAGTGTTTGAAGAGTATATAAGAGATAAGAGGCATAGACATAATGCCTTAAGGTTTTGAGTAAAAATGTTGTGTCCAATGCCTTGATTGTCTTCTTTATTAGTCCATTATGGTGTGTGGAGAAGATTTAAAGACACTCTCTTCACTTCATAGAATAAATTAGATTTTTACTGCATAGTATTGAAAGACTCTGGTTAAGAAATTAGAAAGTTCTTATTAAAAATCACCTTTTAGACAACTTATAGTATACATTTTAATAGACACTTTCCATTTACTAATTCTTTAGTAATATTGGCTAACAAGATCCAGTTTTACATGATCTAATACAAGGTCATCTATTCTCATTTTTGTACACCCTTTGTACTGTAATTATGAAGAGGTGCTGGTAGTAGTACAGTCTTGTACTATTGACACATAAAGTATGTTAGACGATGCTCGGATATTCATTGACATTAGTATAAATGGATGTTAACATTCACTTCAAACGTCAGTATAATTTTTTTTATTTTTATGAATTGAGATGAAAGTTTGATAATTTCTTAATTAATATACAAAGATACAATATTGGCATTCAAACACACACTTACCTCTCTTAGTATCTTAGGTTTATATTTTCCAAGCACACTAAATGTAGACAATACGACCCAACATGACTTAACTAAATGCAGCGGCAGAGAAAACATGAGGAAAACGAGGAAGAAATTAGAGAGAAAATAACAGAAGTGGACTGTCACATAGCACTAGAATACATCAACGTGGTGGCAAGAGGTCATCCGTCATCACTTATAAGTTGTGTTGCGTGCCTTATTTATTCAAGTGGCAATAGCACTGCAAACTTGAGTTTGACTTAACTAGTTTCAGGTTTAACTCTTACTTCTTCATAGGTTGAAGGTTTGAATCTTGACCTTCATAGCGTGACATTGGCACCATGCACCACCATGGTTGTTAGTTTGGAAGTGTTTTTTCTCCGTTCTATCATTTTTATGGAAAATAAATAAATAACATTGGCAGCACCACTTTACCAAGTATTTTCCATTCATAGCACTAACCTTTTACGAAGACAATGGTGTCTTTGTTCTTTGAACTTATCCTTCGCTTAATTGCTTCTCGTACGCGGCGGCGTAGAAGGGAAAAAGAAAGTTCATTTTTTTGGGGCTTGAAAACATGCTGAATCAATTAAATATTAGTAGTATATTACTAATGATTTTATCCACCGCATACGATTGTTTTTTAGAAACAAATTTGGTGGACACATTATTTACACTAATATTCATAGAGGGGAAAAAATTCCAAAAAAATAAAAAATATTATGTGATATAATAGAGAATGAACATAATATTTTTTTTTATGGAAATGATATATAGAAAGTAAAGTGTGGTGTATTTGTGATTTGTGAATGAATAAAAACTCAAACTAATCTACATTACAGAATGTGTGTTGACTGTGTTGTCACCAAAAATATGTTGGCAATTTGTTTTGACTCGGATGATTAAGGTGTATGATATTTAGCCATACACGTTTAAGCGGACATTCAACCTGCGTACACTTTAATCGTGGTTTGTAACTGTTGCAAACATTAGCATGGGTTACATAAAGCTATGTGTCAAAATGTAGCGGATCATTTTCGTATGCTCACGTGTTATTTCGGTTATAATAATGGCCTCTTGAAGTTGTTATTTTCTATTACTTTTTTATTTTTCATAGTAATAACTTTTATCGTAATAATCTAAAATAATAAAAAACTGTGAATTGCCTCCGTCTTTGCTACATGCGCCACTGGTGTGGTTGTTCTAAAGTTTATCTATCATTTCAAGTATGTTTGGATATCAGTTGGTGTTTGTGGTGTTTATGCAGACTATGCTAATGGCTATTAACACTTGCAAAAAGAGACTAAACTCATTTTATAGAATAGTCTTGATGTGTTTCCCCATTGATTCTCTATTGATATTCAAATCCGTACTTCAACATACATAAATTGATAAGCATGCCATATTTGTCATGATGTAGCATTTGACCTTCCTTGCAAGCTAGGTCTGGAAACTGAACACGGATGAATCAATCTTGTCTCCTTGCTCCTGGGCTGAATTGTGGGGTGTAGTACAAGTGCTTCGAATGTCGCTGGAATTAAAACCATTGGTTATACAGGTTGAATTGGATTCTTTAATGGTTTACTAACTCATTATTGTCAATGTCACTCTAGCCATACTTGTGTTGATCTAGTTAATGAAATTTCTGCATTGGCATTATTTACGGATTGGAGTTAATTTAGAGAAGCATTAAGTGTGCTGACTACCGTGCTAATTAAGCTTAGACATTAACTGTTGAATATGAGTTTTGGTTGTAATCAGATTCCTAGGCCTTTACTTTCTTTAGTTAGGGTGGTTAGGGATGATACAGTGGGGATTGCACTCCCTAGACTGTTGTAGTTGCTGGACTCTAACATTTTTACCTACATGGTGCAATTTGAAAGCTTTATGACCATGGAGCAACTTTTTTTATTTATTTACAAGTTTATAGTGCATATTGCCAATCTCATTGGCGATAATATATCAATTTTTTTTATTTTTTTTTCTCCAAAATCTCCACTTCCATTGGCGATACTCATTTTTTATTTTTATTTTTTACTTTTCCTGACATAGGGACGGAATGTGAAGAAAGAAGATTTATGTCGTAAAGTAATTATTGACAATATTATTTGCTACGGAAGTTCATCCGTCACAAAATCCTAGTTAAAAGAATAATATTTAGCAACGGAATGTTGAGAGGAAAACCGTCGCAAAGTAATTAGTGACAGAGTACAGTTTGCGATGGAAGACTTCTTTCTCCACATTTCATCGCTATTCCATTTTCATTTATTCACTAGAATTTTGAAACAGATTGAATTTCTGTCGAAAAATGTCAAGATTTTTTTTAAATAGAGTATTGCCAATGGAAGTGGCGATTTTGGAGAAAAGCAAGTCTAGTTGATGAGTTTTTGGGCTGTTGTCCCTATTTTCATAAAAAAAAATTGTAAGGTGTTAATACTCAAGAGGGTATGAAGTCAAATAATTGTCTGCCATTGACCCTGAAATATATATGAATTAAGGAAAATACTCTCATCACAGTCATAGATATGATATGTGATGAAAAATAAGAAGAAAAAAACCATGTGATGTGATCGTAAACTTACTTTCCTTGAGGTTGGGTGCGGGATTCTCATTCACAGAAATGAAACACATTTCATATTCCTATTGTCGACAGGGGATATTCTAGATTAAAAAAAACGAAGGTAAATATGAGATGAAAAAGTGAGTAAGATGTGAAAATGAATGCTAAGAAGCTTGTGGGGTTTTATATTTTATTTTTGAAAAGTACGTTTGGTTGTACGTGACCTAGCCGTACGCAGTAACCAATTAGATTCTCTATTTCACTAAATATAAATAAATTAAAACAAGCAAATGCAAAACATAAATATGACAATATATATATATATATATATATATATATATATAATTGACTCTGTGCATATAAATTAAATCCTTAGTTTAATCCTTAAACCATTAGTAGTTGTGCTATGACAAAATGTTATTATTATGTGCAAAGAGGATAAAAAAACACGCATCTTTACATTTCAGCCAACAACAAAAAATAGTCTCTACATTATTAACAAAAAAAAAAACTTATATTCCTTAATCCTCATATTTCCCTTGTACTTCATTTCAATATATATTTTATGGCTTATCTACCAAAAATAATCCTCATATTTTCTCCATTTGCTAAGATGAAGGTGATTTCATGCGCAAGAGATAAAGACCAACAAAAAAAGATAAACATAATGAGATTTTTTTTTCCTATTTATGTTTATTGTAATTAAACATGTACATTTCACAATCTATGCACAATCCTATTCACTATTGTAATGAAATAGCAATAGAATATCATGTACACATCTTACAAATTCATGGAGTTGATTATTTTAATTGGTAGTAATATAAAGTGGTAAGAGAAATGCTATTAACACTCAACACTCAGAGACCTTTTTTCCAACATTGTCTCTTTTACTGGTTGAAATATTCATGGTTGATCCACTAAATTATATAAGTCTCACCCACAATTTGGTGAGATTCACATAAATTTCAACCAATAAAAGGGAGAATGTTGAAAAGTAGAATATCAAAATCAGTGTAAGCAACACATCTCAAAGTGCTGGAGGAGGTTGCACCATTGTATACTTAATTAGCCTTATATAATCAACATTAAGCATATTTGAAGTAGCACCACCATGAGTTGATGCTTCTACTTTCTAGTCAGTGGTTGCATGCTACTAATTCAGATCCTATCTTGCAGCTCCTTCTCTACCACCATCACTGTTTAGTGGGCAAAAATCTCAAAAACCTCAACAGCTTCCTCTTGATGGTAGTAGACGGTTGCAGAAGTCATCAAATTGCACTAAATACCTGTTTTCTCAGTGCTTATCTTCCATTTCTGCACTAACAATGCAAGTTTGTTCTCCTAATCTTACAATCACAGTTTGAGATTTATCCTTTTAGACATCTTCATGATATCTGAAAATATTCTATCACCGCCAATATCTGCACCAGTTGCTCCAGAAGCAACTCTTAAAACATCTTCAATCAAGGCAATATTCGCCATAACATTGACACGTGCTCCAGTACTCTCTAGACCTCTCCCTTGAAGAAGACTACCTGGTTGTTTGTGCTGATACTCTCTTACATATGTAGCCATGCCGGATGGATTGAACTGTGTTCTTCCGCGCCATCCTTTGGCACACATGAACCCTGAACTTAAAACATGCACATTCTCATCACCATCCACAGAATAAACATCATTGTGTAACCAACTACCCTCTTCTTCATCTACTGAAAGATCACTTTGGAAAGGAATACGCGTGCGCTTGTCAGAGGAGGACAACTTGTAATCATATGATCTTTCAATAGGAGTTTCAACACCATATATACAGTATATTTCCATTTGCGGAGCATCGGGTAGTCTGAATCAATAATTCACATTTAGTTTTTCAACGAATAAATCAAATGGTAATGATATAAAGTGGTGACAATGTATTAGAGCTTCCTAGGCTTGATGCTTAACTTCATTAGAAAAAGAATTGATGCTCAATTTGGGCAGTAAGAATATTACAAGTTGTGACGAAAGTGTGACCAATGCTGATTTTGTGTGAAATGTGTGAAAGTAAATCTAAACTAAGATATTCCACATGAGTATCTATTGATAGCATGTTTGGATGAACTTCTCTTTCCTAAGAATCAATTTTCAAATCTAGAAGTTACTCATATAAGCTTCCCATAATTGATAAAGACTTTAAAATCGAGAAATTTCCAAACATGCACTAAGTATAAAAAATTAAAGAAATATCACAGAATCTTATAGCAAAAAGCTAGTTGAAAGTATATCATGAGTCTACATACTTGGTTTCGAGTGGATTAGACCAGTATTTGTAATGGGTGTATGTAGGATCATCTAAGTTCTCTGCTATACCGTGAGAGAAGTGAGCCTCAGCCCGCTTCATTTTTGGAGCCGCATAATTAAGTAGATCAAAAATCGTACTTGATGTATAAGCCTTTGTTTTAGTAACTCTTTGGTTTCTTTCTCTGCTCATCTCATCACATTCAGTCCAAACATCCTCACATGTTGAGTTAAAAGTAGCAGAATTAGTTTCCCTTGAAATTTCCTGCTGACAAAGAAACATGAGTTATTATTTGAAAATGTATGTAATAAAACTGATCAAAACAGAAAAGTGAGTGTAGAAACTGAAATAATGACCATGAATGGAACAGTAGTGGTTTAAGTAATGATTCAACCAATGAGGGAATGCCTTACAAAACATGTACAGTAATGTAAAATTATAAATAACAAATTTGAAGTCATGGATGTTTAAGAGTACTTTGCATTGGGAAATTAAAAGCCATCCTCTTCTAACAGTAGAAGACTGTACTTAAAGCATCAAATTTATGACACATAACTTCTGATTCATCCATTTCAGCATCACTAAGCAGTTGAAAATAGAGGAAGCTCTTTCATATTTCCTTAAAGAAGTGAAGTGATTTCATATTAAGACCTAAATGAAGTGTGCAACTTTGGTACCTCGGAATCAAGTAAAGTGAGAAGTGAAGCGAGTAACTGTGAGACTGCCTTGCCAAAAGAGATTGCTCTTCTATACTCCAGAGGCTCTTTTACTTGAAGAACTTTCTGCGTATCACAGCAGTTATAAGTATTGTGACTTACAAAGTTCTTCATATATCCCTTATCACATTTACTCGTAGGACACCTATACAAGTGACCCCAGATGGTTTCACCACCTTTTGGCATCAATGAGATGATTGAATCCCATGTTCTACATACCCGCAAGACATGTTCAACCGTTTGAAGGCCAAGGTAATCAAAATTTAAAACACCAGAAGCCACGGCTCTGCATAAGTTTGTGAATCACTCCATCATCTACTAAGCTGATTATGAAATTGGTACAGATCACAAAAAATGTGTAAAGTGCAATAATCATTTAATGGTGGTGTCATTAGATTTTGATATATTGGCAGATAAAGTCCTAGCTTTTCATTGTTGGGGGGATACCCTTAATTTTCAGATTCAGACTGTGTAACCAGGTTCTCTTTTCCCTTTGACTTATAGAAACATAGTCTAGCCAGATTCAATAGATGGAATTAATATTGAAGTAGATAATATCAAGCCACAAGTTTACGCAAAAAACTTACAAATATAGAAGTTACAAAATTGCACATGCACAAGCACTGTTCAAACTATTTTGCTTTTTACCTGCTGTGATTATATTGGGTCCAACCTTCTCTCTTTAAAATGTGATCAATTGTACCTTATCCATTAAGGTGTATTTTCTTTCATTTGTTTACAATAAGAGTAGAAACTGGTTTTTTTTTTTCTTTTCCCTATTTCAGAGTTGTGTTTTCTAACTTAACATTAACTATATACCTTCAATATCGTTCTTAAATTCATATTAAAAATCCCCATTGACTCATTCAATCCACTAGTGATATATGATTTGTAAAATTTGAAAAAAAGGATTCTGCTGCAAGGACTAACCTCACAAAACCGACATCACCGCCTTCAGCTGAAAATATATTGCTAACTGCTCTTGGATTACCAAGAAATGCCGGGCTAATGTTCATGACTGCTTTAATGTGCTTGTCACACCATCCTGCACCACCACCTCCTCCCATTGGAGTAGGTGTCTCAACCCATTTTAGGAAATGGAGGAAATAAATAGCCCCCATAGATTGAGGCACCACTACCACTTTCTTATAGCCGTTTGTTACAAACATGAGCTCAATCTTACTCTTCAATCTACTAAGAGATTGGTCTCGAATCTGTTTTGTCCAATTAAAACTAAATTAGTTGAAACTTATTTCTGTAATCATTATCTTTGCACTTACTAACTTCTTTGGCTATAGAAGCTAGAAACGAATGACATAACCAGAAAACACAAAAGAAAGGGAGTGACAAGAATTCATGTCTAGAAACCAAGATGATGATGAAAAACTATTCTCTTATAATGCTTCCCCACCAAATTGAAAGCAAATATCACAGAGGAGTATAAAATCCTGTCATACAGTTTCCCATACCACATCAAGTAATTACAAACACACCATCCATTTTATCAAAAGTTAAGGTAACTATATGAACAAAATACTTGACTCTTATAGTTTAGGCTACAAGAACTGAGCAATGGCAGTGTGCATTTGAAATTGAAAAAAGAAATTTAAGATAATAATTAGTCATTATACCTCTGTATTCTGGAAAGACAATCTCCAGTCATAGGCAGCCATGTACAAATTCTTCCCTTCATAACCAATTCTTGCCAAATTTTCTACTAAAACTGCCCAAACAAGATAACCAGAAGAAAAGTCATCAGCAGCAACAAGTTCAGGCACTGCCCTCACTCGAATTCCCGGTGGGTCTAGCCCAGTCTCGTTATCTAGAGAGAGATGCTCTAACCAGCATAAAGGCCTGCATAATGCCACCAAAACAAAATAAGCTCATATCAATAACAGAGGCCTTTTATCAGTAACTAAACATACAAACTCAAACCCCAATTGAAAAATTCCAAACATGGTCATGAAAAAGTTTCAGAAACAATATACTCAA
This sequence comes from Lotus japonicus, assembly GCF_012489685.1. Lineage (NCBI taxonomy): Eukaryota > Viridiplantae > Streptophyta > Magnoliopsida > Fabales > Fabaceae > Lotus > Lotus japonicus. Next base: position 89,936,647 of record NC_080043.1, on the reverse strand, counting down.
TGAGTTTAACCACCCCACCAGCATGTATGGATCAGCTTATTTTTCCTCATAATCAATTTTATAACCCAGAAGTTTCTCCCTCATATTGATTTTAACTTCAGAATAACAGAGGCCTTTTATCAGTAAATAAGCATTCAAACTCACAATCCCAATTGAAAATTTTCAAACATAGTCATGAAAAGTTTTAAAAACAATATAATCAACTAGCTGTTTAACCACTCTACTAGCACATGTTCATATCAATTTAATTTTCCTCAGAATGCATTCTGAAACTCAACTCAGAAGCTACTCACAGAAGTTTCTTCCCAAAATTTATTTCAACTTTAGAATCAATTGTAAATGCTAATATGAGTTATGAACTGTGAAATCACACACCTTTTGAGTATGTGAGCAAAACTGCCACCCCACAATCGCTTTCTGAAAAGCCCTTCAGCACAGGGCCTCCCTTCCCAGAGTTCCAACCCACCAGTGACAATGCCAGGTACAAGAACAACAGGGTGAAGTGCAGCCACCCCTTCACGGCTCAACCTCACCCCAGGTGACTCAGGTGCTTCAAAACCAGGTAATGTAGCAGGTAAACACCGGTAGATGAAACTCAGAATCCACCAAGTGGTGCACACATACCCAACCATCCAAAAACATGAATCAATGCACCTCCATTCCTTGTTCTGCTTCTTCTTTTTCACTTCATTTTTCATAAACACCATGTTTGTGTTACAAGGCCACAATAGAGTGAAGTGAAGTACACAGTTGATATTAGTTAACACCGTTTGGGTTTTTCACTATGACACTTGTCTTAAAACCTACATGCATTTCTGTATCAGGTGTCGTCACTGATAATGTTACAGACGTTTCTATTCTGCTACTTCACGTGGATGATTCTCTTTAACTTTGACAATAGCAAGACCTGTGAAAATTGAAAAGGAACACACAACAAAACCTGGTTTTGTTCAGTGAGAAACTGCGCTGAAAGAGAAGTTTACGGTCCCTAGGGGAATGTCTGTGTACTGTGTACCTAATCATGAAATGAAAATAATGTGCACAAAGTCACACACACTACGAAAAATCACTGAAATGAATAGAAAATAAACTTAATGTTCACGAAATGAATACATATAATACATTGTTACATAATAAAATCACATATTAACACTTCCTCACATATTAACATCTAACTAGTGCTTAATGTGTATTGGGTCGCAGTAGTAAAATGTGTTCATGTGAATCTTTATTAAGAACTTGATTCCTAGAAATCGCACTTTTATGAAACATTTGACTTTCGCAAAAAAATAAATTTGTGCTTGAAATTTGCGTAGAATAATTGTGATTGACTGATTGCATATCAGAAGTTGCTGAGAAAATCAATTAAGATTCTTTGGCATTGAATAATATGACAAGAAAAGACACAACGTTTAGCAAAGGGTAACATGATAAGTTATATTTAAAAAACAAAAAATGCATCTTTTCCTCTCCAAAATTGTATGCTGTTATTTACAAATTTTTCATCTGAATATATATAGTTATGTTTTAAGGGAGATAATCATGTTTTACTAGGAAATATTCATATTTTAGTGGAATCAGTATTCTGAGTAAAAAAATTACATACACAATACTTGAATGGATTTTTGTTTTTAGGGTTATTTGATCGAATTCAATACCTTACTTATGTGAATTAAACATGTATATGAAAAAGAATTTGAGTATCGTTTAACATTTGATTTTTGCGCAATGTGAATGAAAAATAATTTATTAAAAAAAGTCATATCCTCTTAAAACAATCCCAAAGCCTTTGAAGATTAGTCTCAAATCTCATGTTAGTCCATTATATGGATATCTTAGGGGAAAAGAACTATTGAAATGAATAACACAATAACAAAATTTAATTGATAATTTATGGTTACAGATGATAAAATAGTACTCCTTATTATTATAAGAGATTTTTATTTTCCTCTTGTAACCAAAAAAAATTATAAGGGATTTTTGTCTATAGTCAAATAAAAAAATGAATCAATGCATAAAAGGAATAAATGGAAATTGATTTAAGTTGCCATATATTTCTAGTCTGATAGTATATTCTAATTATAAAGATTAATTACCATATATAATATATAATTAATTTGATAACTAAATCATAATAACCGAGATTTAATTTTTTTTCAGTTTCTCCAACATCCTCCTTAATATTATAAGGGATTTTGTTTTTAGTCAGATAAGGAAATAAATCAATATATAAGAGGAATAAATGGAAATTGATTTAAGTTGCCATACATTTCTAGTCTGATAATATATTCTAATTATAAAGAGCAATTACCATATATAATCGATCGGGTAAAATTTTCAAAAAAAGATCTGGTAATTACCATTATATAATATCTTTCAAATTAAATTACCATGCATATATGATATATTATTCCCTGTCAAAAAATTATATATGATATATTATTAATTTGACCATTAAATCATAATTACCGAGATATAATAAGAATGAAAAACAATCCAAATAAAATAGGGGAATAGTTGAAAAAACGCCCACCGTGGGGCTCGAACCCACGACCACAAGGTTAAGAGCCTTGCGCTCTACCAACTGAGCTAGACGGGCTATTTGTTCTAAATTTTAGTTAAAAGCAATTTAATCTATTCTTACGTTTATTTTTCTTGCTAATTTGAAGATTTTGTTTATTTTTTATATTTTACAGGTTTTATTTATTTGTATATTTTACTGGAATTCTTTAATATTTTGTATTTTGATGAGTTAGCCGATTTAACCACCATAAGGAAATATTTCTTGACTCACCAAAGAGTTGTCAAGGCTAAGGTCGTTTCATATTTTTCGAACGCTCACTTTAATAACTCTATTTGTGAAGGGCACCTACTAAAGTTTGAGTTTAATTGTAAGTCTTATTTGGCCGTTGCTTCAATAAAAATTAATGAAGTTAATCTCGTCGCATGCTATTTCGAGGAGAAAAATGTTAATGATTGCCCCATTTCGAAATGATTACATTATCCTCTCACTAGAAATGAATAAATAATCACACAATGACCAATAAACATATCATAGGAGCTCCAATCCTCATAGTAATCCTAATTATTGGATACATCCAACAATTCGAAACACTTCAAATGTGTTTTAATTTTCAACTAGCCATGAGTCATACTCAACATGATGAGTGTAAATATGTGGCGTTTGGGAGATTGGTCATGCTAAAGATGATGGGAATGATTTGGTTTTTTATGATGATGACATTTAAATTGGGCAGAAGTCTAAGAGACTGCAGAAGTCTAGGAGACTTGAGGGGTTGGATAGCCTATGACATATACTCGGCGGAAAGCTATACAAAGAAATGAACTTTTAAGTCGTGCAAGAGCTGTCTAAGAAAGATGATGCATCTTTAACCGCTAAAGAAAGGGAGAATGTTGTTGAATAAGAATAACTATAATTTGAAGAAAGCCTTGATGATGTGGAGGAAGATTGAAGAAGTGTTATCTATATCTATCTATATATATTAGAAAAGAACAACTTCTAGCATGACGTGTCGCTCTCACAGGCCAAGTTAGTGACGTGTCGCTCCTAGATTAATTCTCACCTAATATTTTACATGTAAGCTCTTTCTCCTTGGCCCCACTTGCCACATGTGCCCTGATTTTTCCTTAATAAAAAAAATACATTTTTAAATTTTAGATTTGATTAGGATTTAGGTTTTTTATTTCTTGATTTTATCTTAATTTATTTTTAGAGTATTAATTAATTTTTATGGTATTTTTATTGAATTTTCGGATTTTTAATTAATTCCGGATTTTATGAGTTTTTATAGTGATTTGCTAGATTTTGATAGTTTTTATCTATATTTATTTAGTACATTTTTAAATTTTTGATTTGATTAGGATTTATGTTGTTTATTTCTGGATTTAATCTTAATTTATATTATTATTTATTTTTAGAGTATTAATTAATTTTTATTGAATTTTCGGATTTTTAATTAATTCCGGATTTTATGAGTTTTTATTGTGATTTACTAGATTTTGATAGTTTTTATCTATATTTATTTAGTACATTTTTAAATTTTAGATTTGATTAGGATTTATGTTGTTTATTTCATGATTTTATCTTAATATAAAATCTGTGATAAGTTATTTAAATTCCACGTGTATTTTCAGGTTAATTCTCATAAAAAAATACATTTTCAAATTTTAGATTTGATTAGGATATAGGTTGTTTATTTCTTGATTTTATCTTGATTTATTTTTTATTTATTTTTAGAGTAAGGATTTATTTTATATACTAAATAAATATAGATAAAAACTATCAAAATCTACTAAATCACAATAAAAACTCATAAAATCTTGAATTAATTAAAAATCAAAAAATTCAATAAAAATAACATAAAATTTAATTAATACTCTAAAAATAAAATTTTTCTTCACCTAAAATTTATTTCCATAACAAATCTTGAAACCGATTTTTTAAAGGTAATTTTAAATCTGAGAAACTTTTTCATAAAATATTAAAAATTTAAAAGATTTTACCAAATTATCTAATATTTACCTAGATTAAATAAAAAACTAAAAATTCAATAAAAATACCATAAAAATTTATTAATAAAAACTACCAAATCACAATAAAAACTCATAAAATTCTGAATTAAATAAAAATCCAAAAATTCAATAAAAATAACATAAAATTAAATTAATACTCTAAAAATAAACTTTTTCTTTACCTAAAATTTATTTCCATAACAAATCTTGAAACTGATTTTTTAAAGGTAAACCTGAGAAACGTTTTCATAAAATATTAAAATTTTAAAAGATTTATCTTAAAGGTAACCGATTTCTATAATTTTTTTACAATCTATTTAATATTTGATTGATTTTAAAAGGTGTATGATGAGCAAATAAATATTGATTTTTTTTAGTTAACAACATCATTATTAGTTTTATTTTAATTTTAAATTTTTTTTATTTTTAAATCAAATAGATATTGATTTTTTTAAAAATTTTCAGCATCAATACTTTTTATTTTGATTTTCCCGAAAAAATATTTTTTATATCGCTCTTGGCCATGGCTTAAAGCGAAGAGAGGTTATTCGATGAACCCATTGGCGTGCTTATCGCGGTGCGTGGTGGAGTGGTGGGATAGAATTTGGCTTGGCTGTTTGAGAATGGATGGAGCACGTTGCCTATTTATCTATGGCTTATTAATTTTGTTATTCTGTTTCTTTCATTTTTTATCTTTTCTACAGGGTGGTTATGCTCAATTATAATTGATAATTGGTTGCAACTACATTGTAACAAAATTTATTCATGGGTTGGAGTAACTTGCCTTGAATTTGCTTTTAAGTTTAAATTTCTCTTTTTGATTGGGATGTATCTTTGTTTTGTTACATGATGCACGCAAGTAGTTTTTTACTTGGAAAAGAGAAGGAGGTGGATTGTTAGAGATTAATTGTTAAATATTTGAGGAATGATTGTGATAATAACTTAATGATCTAATAGGAAAAGTCTTTATCTACACTTCCGAACAATAAACAGGGTATTTTCAAGTCGTCGTTGTGCCATTAAGTTCTGTCCCATGGACACTTGACACAAGCAATCCAAGTAAGTCTAACCACCTGCAAAATTAAACTAACTAAATAAATTCCAAGTTAGCTTTTTTAGTAATACAAGAATGTAACAAGTTGTTAATTTTATTTGTGCAGATTCTATATAAGAAAGGGGTAGAAATTTAGGTTTTCTAAGTTTGTCTCCTTTGGATGCTTGCCAGCTCTTAGAGCACTAAACCAGGAAGCTGGCAATAGTGGTTGTTTTGAAGCAGCTTCTGGACTTGCTCTAGCACACAATAATGCTTTGAGCAGTATTCTCACAAGCCTTGACCACATACTTAAAGGGTTTAAGTATTGTCATTCTAATTTCTATGATTGGCTTCAAGATAGAATAAACAACCCTGCAAATTATGGTATGTATTGCAATTTGCTAACCACTCATTTCCCAACCATACCAAGACAACCAAATAGTTTAGACACTCAACTGAAATCTCATTTTTCACTCGGGATGTCTGCTAGGTGTCTTTAGTGTGCGGATCTCCATGAATCATTACTCTCAATTTCCCTACTGCCACTGTATTTTAATCACAATGTATGTGCCCAATTCAATTTTGATTTTCGTTGAAGGTTTTAAGGAAGGAATTAATGCTTGCTGTGGGATTGGCCCATATGAGGGCATTTTTACTTGTGGGGGCACCAAGAAAGTTAAAGAGTATGATTTATGTGACAATAGTGGCGAGTATGTACGGTTGGATTCTTTCCACCCAACAGAGAAGATCATGAGCAAAGGAGAAAAATTACACGTGTCAAAAAAAAATTTAAAGCATAAGTTTTATTAAATAGAATGGTTGATTGTACAAACAAAACTCAACAAAGTGAGCATAAACTCCTCCAATGTTCCCCAAGAACACCTAAAAATCACATTAAACAGGTCCAAACCCGGATCAAGCCCTAATCGACCAATGAGAAAGAGAAAATGTCGGGGACCTAGATGTGGTAAAAAAAAAACCACATAACCTAACAAAAACAGAGCTCGCTATTGGAGGGGACGCGAAACAACACACGACATCAACCGGAAAGCAAAGGCAAAAAAACCTAAAGGGAACAACACCCGAAAACGACCCTAAACAGCACACGCTGGCCCGAAATTTCACCACCTTCACTGTTGACCTTGAGCAACACTTCGGCAACCCAGAACCATAGCGCCCAAAACAAGAACCATAACGCCCCAAAACGATCTATGGCAAAGAACATCTCCGCACCGGTTGCACCGTGCCTTCACCCATTACTCCACTTGCAACACCTCACGAACAGAGCTGGAAGAATCATCAGATCTGTCGTTAACACCAAAGTTGCAAAAAGGCAGAGGGGAAAAACAACATTTACCACTCCGAAGCATCAATCTGAACAAAAACATGGCGCAAGAAGTATCAAACTAGCTTCATAAAGGACCCTTTGTTGACAAATGCGGAACACAGACCAGCCATAAAATTAGGAACCTGAATCCTACGTGTCAATTTGTTAGATAGCTATATAAATTTTTTACAATCTATTTAATATTTGATTGGTTTTAAAAGGTGTATGATGATCAAATAAATATTGATTTTTTTAGTTAACAACATCATTATTAGTTTTTTTTTTATTTTTAATTTTTTAAATTTTCTAAATCAAATAGATATTGATATTTTAAAAAATTTACAGCATCAATATTTTTTTATTTTGATTTTCCCGAAAAAATATTTATTGTATATATTTGATGTAATTCACATTTTAATTCGAAAAAAATTAAAATCTTAAAATTAATATTCTATATAATTTTTATAACAATATAAAAAGCACAAAATTATATAAATTTCGAAATATATACAAAATAAAAACGAAATAGGAAAGAAAAACACAATAATTATTTTTTTTAAGGAAAAAAACATTAATTATCTCTCTAGCCAATTAAGGATAAAGAGAATAAATAATATGTCCAGTTCAAAAAATAATCAATAATATGTCAAGATAATATCAAGCTTATTTTAGAAGATGATATCAAGCTTGAATAAAATGAGCTACTGATTATATCTAATATGCAGACAGAAAATTACTTTCAGCGTCAATATTGACTCAAACTTGGATGACTTGGAATAAACACAATAATGTCATACTTTATGATTTATCTTTCACAATTCTTATTTGTGCTACTATCACATTCATTTTTTTTAAGATTAATATATTGGTAATTCCTTATATTTGTGATTTGTGATATTGTCTTCATATTCACGAAGAATGTGAAACGAGTTACTGTTGATCTCAATCGGGCTTAGAAGATAAGTCTTTATGTCCACTTTGCTTAGCATTTCTGACTCTTCTATTTCATCCTTTGTTTAATTTTTAATAATCAAGGTATTAACTTACGTATCAAATACAATAGACATATTCTCCGTGCAACGCGCGGGTAAAAGAACACTAGTTCTTGAGAAATCAAAAGGAGAATAGGGAGAGGGATATGTTTCCCTATATGGCAATGAAGTTGATTATACAAAGGATGGTCAGAGATTTATATTGACTTCTAACTTTTGTTTGTCCTTTTTTATATCTTTTGTTAATTGTTGCTTGAATCTTGAATTTGTGATGAGGTTTTACTATGTATTGAGCGTGTGTGTGACTCCACTACATTTGTGTGACGAGCTGTATGTGTGTGTTTATTGGCCGCTTTGGTTTCCACCATAACTCTTAATGCCATCGGTCATATTTTGTGACAAATTTTAGCTTGCTGTTAGTATCCGCCCCATTAATAACATTGGATCCCCAGAATGCGATTAGAAAATCAGGGATCAAAATTGTGGAATTACTAAACTATGGAGCCTTAATTACATTTAAGCTAAATCTTCCTTACAATTATCAGTCACGACTATCCAATTGAGGGTTTATAATATGGCCAAATTACATGTAAAGAAAAAATAAGAATACAAAATTTGTAAAATAAATATGGGATCAAAAAGCTTGGAATTACAAAAGTAATTTTTTTTATTAAGCCAAATCTAATACTATAAACTAGGGATGTAATCGGACCGAATTAGTTCGGATTTAGAATGTTTAAATGTTCGAACCAATCAAGCATGTTCGGTTTGGGTTGGTTCGGATTTCCTAATTTTTTTATTTTGGACCCGAGCCGAATCAACCCGATCAAGATCGGATTGGTTTTGTTCGGATGGTCGGATTCAGAATAAATAAAAAATATTATTTTGAAATTTGCACGAAATGTATTCTAAAAACGTGAAAGATTATAAAAAAAATGAAATTTTCATATAATCCAACATATCCAAAAGAACAATATTTCATGATAACATAATTCATATAATCCAACATAAAAACTAAAACCAACATCTCCAATATAAATACTTTAACTTGGGTTTGTACTCCCAAAGTTTTCATTAACACAATATATGCAGTCAAATGTGAAATAGTAGTGAACATGTTTTCATATCTCTTCAAATTTAAATTATATAATGGGGTGAGGTCTTTGGGGCGAAGTAAAAAAACAAAAAAACACAATCATTGGGTTGGTTCGGATTTATCGGTTTTTCAATCCCTGAATCCTATACCCAAACTGATGTTGAGCAGATGCAATTAAAAAAATCTGAACCGAACCAATGATCCAATGTAACCCACTATAATGTGTTCGATTCGGATCGAATTCGCGGATCGGATCGTACCCACTTACACCCCTACTATAAACAACTTTCTCACACATACCTACTAAAGAAAAAACATATTGGAAAATCATGCCATATCACAATTTCTATTTATAATTTATAGAGAGAAGAAAACACACACAATCACACATTAAGAAATATGATTGTTTTATTGAAATTACTTATTTTTTTTAACAAGTCTTCACCAATTTAAAAAGTAGTAATGAGACTAATCTCTCGAAACTCTAAAATCACATTAAGTGAATTAACCATTCTCAGCAAATGTTTATCCATATGCACCGCCCAATAATCGAATCCTGGACTAAATGTTTAAAATGCTAAACCATCTACCACCTATAATTTGTTACCTATTTTAACTTGTAAATAGTAAAAAAATTGATGAACATATATAAAAATAATCAAATAGAAATACACGATATGATATTCAATCTCCCACGTGAAAAAGAAAGTTGAGATTTGCAATCTTGTGACAAAACAAAACCATTTTATCATCATCATCATTATTATTTCATTATATAAATATAAACGAGTGTCTTGTTCTTGCATCATCCATCACTCTCTCTTCCCAATCAATAATTAGCCTCCACCGTCATCTTCATTCATTCCCAACAATGGCTTCATCACGCGTGGATCTCGACGGCAACCCCATCGCGCCGCTCACAATCTGCATGATCGGCGCCGGCGGCTTCATCGGCTCCCACCTCTGCGAGAAGCTCATGTCCGAAACCCCTCACAAGGTTCTCGCCTTGGATGTCTACAGCGACAAGATCAAGCACCTCTTGGAACCCGACAACCTCCCTTGGCATGGCCGCATCCACTTCCACCGCCTCAACATCAAACACGATTCCAGGCTCGAGGGTCTCATCAAAATGGCAGATCTGGTAACCCCAGATCATCAAAATCAATTCTTTTTTCTGGGTTTCTTTGTATTCGCATTTCGGTCCTTAAACTTTAATCAATCTTTGTTTTCAGACCATTAATCTCGCTGCTATTTGTACACCTGCTGATTACAACACCAGACCCCTTGATACCATTTACAGTAATTTCATTGATGCTCTTCCTGTGGTATGTGTTCTTCTGAGATTTCATGTCAATCTTCTTTGTGCATGTTGTTCTTCTGTTGGGGTGCATGATTTGATTTTGATCTTCATCTTGTGTTTGCAGGTGAAGTATTGTTCTGAGAATAACAAGAGGCTTATCCATTTCTCTACTTGTGAAGTGTATGGGAAAACGATTGGAAGCTTTCTCCCCAAAGATAGTCCTCTTCGTCAGGTACCCTTTCTTTTTCATCTTTGCTACTATTTTGATTCTTTAGCCAAAATCAATTATGGGAAGAAGCTTTTCTGTGTGTTCTTCCTTCTAGTTTCTGGTGTCAAAATTGATTATTAGATAAAATAAGTTGATCTTGGAAAGTAGCTTTTGTGTATGATAATTGATTATGAGAGAAAGAAAAAAAGCTGATCCAATCATCTTATTATTATATGTTTTCTTTGGAGGTAGTTTGTTCCAGATCCGTGCTTCATGAGTTATGTATGCTTTTGTGTTTGCATAATTTGGAATTTGTCGGTGGTATCCTTAATCAAGCTTACAAGGTTGTGGGACCAAGCAACTAATCTTAGGTTTTGGCTATTGTTTTTTATTTTGACCAATGATTACAAAAAGGACATCTTCTTTTCAACCTGAAAGATTTGAAATATGTCGGTGATAGTCCAATCCTACCTCTGAATTGAACTCATGAGCTCATTTGACCAAGTTGTAACAAGCAACATGGCTTAGGCTTTAGTTGGTGTGCTTTATTTTTCACTGATAATTATGAAAATGACATCTTGTTATTTGTATTTGTTTTGAAAGATTTGCATAGAAATTATTTTCCCCCCTAATGTTTTGTGGAAATTGAAATTAGAATCAGAAAACATATTATCAAACTGTGCAATTAGATTGTGAATTGTGATTACCTTCTCATAAGATGTTGACTTGGTACATTTTTCATAAGATGTCTTGTTAGTTATAACTTATAGGAGATTGACATGCTGTGAATTGTCATAACTCATAACTTATATTCTTCTTCCTGCTCTAGGATCGAATTTTAAGTTTCCTCTCAAGGTAGTAGTAAGAAATAAAATGCTGGACTTTTTCAGTCAATTTTCATTATCTGTTTTTTCAGCTTTTGTAGTAGGAGTGCGGGTTGCTTGTCTTGTTTACTTCTTGCTATGAGCTGAACTACATTGTTTTCGATGTTTTGTTAGGATCCTGCATACTATGTTCTTAAAGAAGATGAGTCTCCTTGCATTTTTGGTTCAATCGAAAAGCAAAGGTGGTCATATGCTTGTGCTAAACAGTTGATTGAGAGGCTGATTTATGGTGAGTGAGCTGTTTTTTTTTTTCTCTTTTCCTTTGTTTTTCAATATTGACTAGTCTCACTGACATGTGATCGTTGACAGCTGAGGGTGCTGAAAATAACATGGAGTTCACGATTGTGAGGCCATTCAATTGGATTGGACCTAGAATGGACTTCATTCCTGGCATTGATGGTCCAAGTGAGGGTGTTCCTCGTGTTTTGGCATGTTTTAGCAATGTTAGTTACTTCTTGCTTTAGCTTTTGTTGAAGTTTGTAGATATTTTAGACAAATTTTTAACAATTTGTATGAAATTTTCCCTCTGCAGAATCTTCTTAGAGGAGAGCCCCTCAAGCTTGTGGATGGTGGCGAATCCCAGAGAACCTTTGTTTATATCAAAGATGCTATTGAAGCTGTCTTATTGATGATTGTAGGTTCTCATATCCAATCTTTTACGTGCACTTTTTTGTATTCATCTTAAATTACTATTGTCAGTTGAGATCCACTAAATGTTATGACCTGTTAACAGGAAAATCCTGGCAGGGCTAATGGCCACATCTTTAATGTGGGTAACCCACACAATGAGGTTACTGTCAGGCAGCTTGCTGAAATGATGATTCAGGTGAAATAGTTGTTTTTTTAAAATTATTTTGCACGAATATTAGAATGGTAGGCATTGTTGCTTTGGGGATTCAAGAATTGTCATGATTCTACAGGTCTATTCAAAGGTAAGCGGAGAACAAGCTCCTGAAACACCTACACTTGATGTGAGCTCAAAGGAATTTTACGGTGAGGGATATGATGACAGTGACAAGAGAATTCCTGACATGACCATAATAAACAGGCAGCTCGGTAGGTTTCCTCAATCACTCATCCCATTTGCTGCATGTTTGCTTGACCCCAGAATTGCGTTTTGGCTGGCAAAAGCTACTTTTTGTATCTTTTACAATACACGATTCTCATGACAGCTGCTATTCTTATAGATCTTCAACATCACAATTCACAAGTTACTTTACATACATGTATAATGGTTGTTGCCTGTGACAGGATGGAATCCTAAGACATCACTTTGGGACCTGCTTGAATCCACCCTGACTTATCAGCACAGGACATATGCTGAAGCCGTCAAGAAAGCCATTGCAAAACCAATTGCTAGTTAAGGCGGCTTATATGGTGATGCTGATGTGCTTCTTCCTTTGAGAAGGGTCTTCTTGCCTAGGTGTTCTCCCATTTGGGGATTTTACATATATTTTACTGTTTGACTTTCATATCCATGGTAAATTTTCCTCCTTTTGTTTATCAGTAGCTCATAGGCAATAGCCCACATTAGCTCATGCCTTGATGAGTGAGTGCTCCTGCTGAAGTAGGAATTTATCTAGGGGGGATTCTTTGCTGCCATGTAATTTCAATGTAGAGCTTTTGCAGTGCTGAACATGTTGATGAGGCATTTCAGATAAGAAATATGTTTTTGTTTTTTAGAATCTGGGTCATTACTGTTTTGTCTTTCCAGCTCAGTGTAAGTTGTAACATTCTGTATGACCCTGTTAAGCCATGTGCTCTATATTATTTGTTATTAATTTATTGTATGAAGTTTCTTACAATTTCCCCCCTTTGTTGAGCTTTATTCCAGCACCAAGGTGTCCATCAAACTTTTTCTTGATACCTGTTTATTATAATTTGCGAGTTAGTTCCAGTTATGCTTATGGGGACCATCACCGTCAAAGATAAAAGAAGAAAAAAAAAACATAGTAATTGTTTATCAGAGTGATTCTCACTGCATTCTTGTTTCGCTGCCATTAATTTGGTCAAACCATGTTAAGATTGGAAACTGGAGCATTCTGTTTGGTTTGAATACTGGTTGAGAATTGCCAATGTTGTTAAGAGTAGCTAAATATGTGTACCAGACATTAAAAGATGTTTGGTGGTTAAATTTAGGCACAGATGAGCGGTTTTGAGAGGAAAGGAATAAATTATTTTGGACATAATGCTATAAAATCAAATGTTACAAAATATAGCATGCTTCCTCTCAAATTCACAACCAATAAAATATTAAACCAGAAATAACCATAGAAATTCTAAGAAAATCATTCTCAATCAACTTGAAATCAAAATTTAGCTTCTTAGAGCAACTCCAATGGGAGTTGCTTAGCATGGTTGCTAAAACTAAGGAACGTTCTTTATTTTTCTGCTCCATTGGAGCTTGCTGAGGTGGCGTTGCTTAGAGCTCAAAGCTAAGCAACGATCCTTAGCTAAGCAACGCTCCTTAGCTTGCTGAGGGCAGTAAAAAATGGTTTTTTCTCTTTCCATTCAGCAACAGAAAATCGTTAAAAGGGGAGGGAAGAACCGATCAATGGATTAGCAGAAGCAACAATACAAAGCAACCCAGAAAAGAGATGAACACAGATTAAACAATTAAAATACACATTTTTGAAACAAATCAAAAAATTACACAAGGATCTCCGATCTGTAACCTTGCATGTCCTCTGAAACTTGCATGTCCTCCGATCTCAACCGCCGATCTCAACCGCATGTCCTCCGATTGTGTCTCTCACCGCATGTCCTCCGATCTGAAACTTGCATGGGCTTCGATTGAGAGTGAGAGAGAACGAGAGAGAGCGAGAGAGAGCAGCATGGGTGATCTGGGTTTCAGCAACATCTGGGCTTCGATTGAGTGAGGGGAAGCTTCGATTGAGTGAGAGGGAGCAAGAAAGAAAGAGGGTTGAGAGGGTTGAGTGTGTGAGGAAGCTTCGAGAAAGTGGGTTGAGAGGGTTTCAGAGAATTTGGGTTTCATGGTCAAGAGTGGAGAAGCTTCGAGAATGAGAGGGTGATGTCGTTTTGGCCTTTTGGGTGAGTGAGAATGAGAGGGTGATGTCGTTTCAGAGAAAGAGTGCTGTCGTTTTGGCACCAGTTATTTGAGTTCGCGCATGTATTGTTACTAGAAAAGCCAATAGTTAAAAGCCAATTTTTATTATGTTTCTTATTATTGTTTTTAAAATGTAATCTGCTAACTTGCACGAGCTGGAACATGTTGATAAACTAGGAGTACTTGTTTGGAATTAAATAGCATTGGTTGGCCAACAAGAAAAATAAAAGTAGTTGGTAGTTATTGATTTTCATTAAAGAGCATTTGTTGGCCAACAAGAAAAATAAATGTAATTGGTTGGAGCACTTGTAATGCAATTTTAAATTTGTTTGAATTTTGTTTAAACTTGTAATGCAACAAGAAAAATAATGTAATGCATTTTGTTTGAATTTTGTTTTAAATATCATGTCCAATTTTAAATATATTTATATTGTTATAAATATTAATTAATATTTAAATTTAAGTCATGCTTAGTTGGAAATAAAAAATATAAACATATGAGGTACAGTGGGGTCCAACTAAAAGTAAAATAAGCAACCATGCACTGGAGTGAATTCTGCATGGGTTCCTTATGAGTTGCTTAAATCCTATGTGGCAGTCTGGGCCCACCAGAATAGCATTTAAGCAACCCATTAAGCAACCATGCATTGGAGATGCTCTTATATGCTGTCCAGTTTGCTTTTTTCTTCACTATTCGGCTGAGCTGAAGCTGCAGTAATAAGATAACTACGCTTACAATTAGCAGTAAATTTGCTTCCAAATGCCATAACAGACCACTTAACATGACATGATTTAAGACAATAAGCTTCATGTGGGGTCATTTAGCAAAGTTTTAGTACAAAGCCAAAAGGTGCACATTTTCTTTTTTGCATTACCTAAAGAGGCTAAAGAAGAAAGAAAGCTTGGAGACGTAAATGATTTCCACTCCCTATCAGTATCACCTGTCACTGCTCAACTTAGTAAACAATGCTATCCTCAGCTGGCGTGTGATGTTTTGCTATGGACATTATTATTCATGCATTCTAGTATCATACTAACTAAAGATGCTCTTTCACTTTCTACTCAAGACAGACATAACATTTTTTGTTACTTGTATAACACGACCTTCCTTGCTGTATCCCTTTTGTCCCATAAAACCATACAATTTTTTCTAGGAATAATTTCAGTTTCGCGTATAATTTTGTACGCAAATTTCGTGGCGGTTTCAAACTATTATAATTGTGTTTTTGAGATCACTTTGTGGTAGTCGAAGACCAGCATAAAAGTAAGTGTTGGATGGTGTCACATCTTCTAAGGTTTAAGCATGGTAATCCTTTTTTCTATTTGAATGTTTTTAGGAAGTTCAAATTTCTATTGATTTCACTTCCTATAATATACTATTATCAACTTATTCTCTTCTACTAATTAAAATTTATGCAAGTTCTATTAAATTAAAAGAGAACCCACATAATTTAGTACATCCAACATCAACTTGAACATGTTAGAATGTATGTGACATAACCTTTCTAATCCCTCAAACATGTTAGAATGTCTCCTTTTTTTACTCTATTGTGTGGGTGGGTGGGTGGCACAATGTATTTGAGTGATAATTATTCTATTCTTGCATCATTTTAGAATACATTAGTCATGAATTTTTTTCATTTTGATGGAAACATTTACAATTCCTAGCATAGTTGAGGAGATTTCAGATAAAAAGGATTACTATTAAATAAATTATTTCAGCAGCATCTATCAAAAACGACGCTTTGGCCGAGTGGTTAAGGCGTGTGCCTGCTAAGTACATGGGGTTTCCCCGCGAGAGTTCGAATCTCTCAGGCGTCGTTTTCTTTTTGTTTTTAATAATTTTTTTGTTTCTTTTTTTTGACGTTGAATATTAATGGATACTAATTATTAATTAAGAAGCATTTTGAGTTTTGACAACAGAGCCGCTAATTTTGCTTCATGTCAGATTACCCAGGTTGTCGTGCAACATTTGCCGACATTTAAACGCATCTATGACAGTTTGAAGCGGATTAAATTTTTCTGTCTTAATTTATTTTATTTTTATTGAGTACGTAGTATATAAATCTTAAAAGTATATACATATTCAATACAATCATAGAAGAGTGTGTTGGTAACATTTGCCTATAAAAAAAATAAAAATATAAAACACTTGTGAGAGATTAATATATATATATTTTGTTCAGTAAGTATAAAATTCTTATAAAAGGAGTTGCCCCAACTTTTTGTGAACGAATTTGTCTCCGATTATGAGGAATATAGGAGATACCATAATACATATTTAATATAATGATAAATAATTTATGGTATTTAAAAAAGTTCATAAATTATGACATAACAAATATTTTAAGAAATTATGATTATATTTGTTCCGTTTGACACTTAATTCTTCAAATAATTACTTTTCTATTTCGTAACTAATGTATCATCACAGCTGACGGCGGTTGTGAGATTAATCTCCCGCCTCACAGTCACCGCACTAAGCAATAGGGTCTGACCAAGAAGGTTTTTCTTCATTCACAACTCACAAGAGTTAGGATTTGAAGCATCAACCACTTGCTTAAGGGATGAAGCGAACTTACACTTATTGACCAAAAAAAAACTTACCCTTAAAACTTCACCTATTCAAGTATGAATATTTTTTTTGGTTACAAGAGGAAAATATTCAAGTATGAATATATGATATATGTATAAATAAATGGGATGTATCATATGAGAAAATGAGAATATATATATATATATATATATATATATATATATATATATATATATATATATATAATTCTTATGGAAGCAGTTGCCCCCAACTACTTGTGAACGAATTTGTCTCTGATTATGAGGAATACAAGAGATACCAACAAAAAAGTACAACCATACAATCAAGCAATAAGAAATCATGGAGGAGGACGAGAAGTGTGGGGAGAGTGGAATAAGAAATTGGAGGAGGAAATAAGAACAAAATTGTGACATAGCTATAATCTAAATAAGCGATAAATGTTGAATCGGACAAATTAACCCACCCTACCCCACTTCTAGCTCATTGGGTTAAGTTATGATTCCATTTTTGTATGCTTTGTGTTTTTTTTTTCCACTATTGCTCTTTGTAGTACTTTGGCCATCCAATTGCCCCCTCGTTATCCTTGGTCCTGTCCTTGATATGGAAATATCCTCTGCCAAACTTGAGTTTTTGCCTGCATTTTTGCCACATTCATGTTTACCTTGGCTACTCTTACCCAAAAAAATGTTTACCTTGGCTACTTGTTGCTGGCAACCAGGGATTTGGCTAGCGGGACGCTAGTCCTGTGGCTTTTCCACTGGGTTTATCAAGATGAACAACTGAAATTGCAAACTTCTTCTTACATACCTTTTTATCATGACCCAAGCTTCCACGTTGATAATACGAGTCTCCTAGTTATTTATAGTAAAGCTGAACCCAAACATGAGGAAGGTTTTTTCTAAGGATCCAAACTTAGTTATCAAAGGGATTGTTAATATCTGGAGTGCTACTAACACACTCTTTTAAAGACACATTCTAACAAATTAATTGTGTTCGGTGATTAAAGACAATATATTTCTCTCAAAAAAAAAATTATTTGGTCTTTGACGAATGTCGTCTCCTATTCAGAACATTTCTCACACTTAAAAAATTAGTTGATTTTAAAAAAATTGAACCAAATAACATCCGAGTGTGTTGAATGACATTTAAAGAGTATGTCACTAGTATTTCACGTGTACACCCTCCGGTCACATATATGAGCAAAAAAACACTTTTTAGGTTCATTCATTTAATGAATGTATCTTGTTGTTTTAATGACTAGATACATTCATTAAATGAATGAACCTAAAAAAGTGTTTTTTACTTATATATGTGATCGGAGGGTGTAGATTTTTTCTAAGGATCCAAAACCTAGTAATTGAAGGCATTGTTAATATGAGCATTGCTTTCAACACATAATTTTTAAAGACACTCTGATACACTCATTGTAATTGGTTTATTTTTCAAAAGTCAACACATTTATCTTGTTTCTTAAAAATTATACTGAATCTTCAAAAAATGAACCAATAACAAGAACATATTCGAGTGTGTCTTTAAAAAAGTATGTTACTAGCATTTCTCTCACTTCTTAAAAAATGAATTGATTTTTCAAAAAATGGACCAATAACATTGAGTGTGTTGGAGTGCCTTTCATAGAGTATGTTGCTAGCATTTCTCTTGTTATTAGTATTAATTAGAACTCTTACTCTAAAGAAGCTTCTCGTTAGATTAGAACCTACAACAGGGTTTTCCACCGGAAGAACCGAGAACGTCCCCTAGCCTGCTACCTATCTTAGTAAAAAGCCATGCACTCGTAACCAAAAGGGAGGAGAGATCAAAACTGACTTCTTAAATCACTAATTACAGGGTACAGAGTTGTAGGCAAAGAAGACTTCCGGGGACATTCCAACTTCCAAGTAGCTTCCCCTGATGACTTTGTTTAGGAACACCTCATAAGTGAAACAAAAAAAAAATAATACTCAGACCCCGATTCTACCTCACCTAGAGTGAGAGGTGAGGTAGAACTATTAAGAGAGTGAAGTGAGAAATGTGATCGACGATGTGATGAGAACAAAACAAAAAGGAGATAGGACGAAAAAACGAGTAAATTGGGATGGAAGGAAAAGTAAATGTGAACATATCAAAATAGAAAACGAAAAGGAATTTGTTGACACCAATATCTGCAATAGAAACTCCACTTGGTTCTTACTGAGGATTTCCTCTATAGTTAACAGTTTCTGCACTTGAGAGTTAGCGGCTTCTATGATCTCCAAACAGCAGAACTTCCCCTTCTAGTCAAGTAGCAGAGCTGTCTCCCTGCTCCAACTGTCCATAGTGCTAAAACTAGCACCCAACATATAACAAACAAAATACTACTAAAGTGCAAGCCTGTCTCAACACCACAAAGATATTCAGTTACAATGAGCAAACTCCTCTGAAAAGGAAAGCGTGCGATCTCATACTATGATAGGGGAAGGCCTACTAGAGGACACTCACTTAATAGCTCTTAACTCTAGGAGAGCAGAGAGCACCTCAGAGAAGAGACAACTCCAACCCTTTGCATATGGAGTGAATGAAGCTACTTGTATAAAAAAAATTGACCTTTTTAACCGGAAAAAAAAACACAAACCCAGGTAACAGCAATGCCAATTCTAGGTAGTCAATTTCAATTCAGCAATAAAACTCCCCCAAAAAATTCGATAATGTTAAGTTGCACACCAGTAACATGACAAAATCAGTATCTCATAATATTAATGATAATCTAGTTCCTCGAGAATAGCACTGTGATCCTATAGCGCTTTCACTATGAGCGAATATGAATGCAGTATAGAAGCTTCAGTTTCAATCGAGCAAAGCTTCTTAATTTTGTCCTAACTTAAAAAAAGAAAATTGTAAAATTTGACCTATACAAACAATGGTTTCAGATAAGCCTCATGAAAAATCAGCTTATCTATGGGAAAAACACTCCCATTTGAGACTAGGTGTTAAAATAACCTGAATACCATGACTCCCGAGCATCAATCAACCCAACGACTGCAGGCAGAAAATCATACCATACTCCTTGATTCTGAAAGGGGGTCCACCAGGCACCGAGGATGGAACACGGTATTCATGTGAATAGAGACCATGAGACAGCAGAAGCCAGTTAACCTCAGAAAGTGCACAATGGCATGACACATCAATAAGCTATTGCCATTCCCGGCATTCCCCACACCTCCAACTTCCAAGCCTAGATGGAGATTCAAGCCAAGGTGAACATTGGCTGTGAACCAAATAACCACAAATTTCACAACAGAGATCAGGGGCTGGTTCCATTTGTGAACATCTCCAACAACTATAGTCATTATCTTGAGAGGGATTTGCAGGTTCTCCAATATCGACTGAACTAAAACCTCCAAAATCTTCAGGAACAAGGGTAGCAGAATTTTCCAAATATCCTGACAAGTCTCCAGACACATCAACTCCCTCAAACTGGCTACCATCATCTGGCAGCAACTCATTGAAAGAGAAGTAGGTATGGGGTTCAAAGTCCGTGCAATCATAATTTACACTTTCAGAAGTGTTCAGTAGATTGCTGTCGAAGTGCACAGCAGAGTCATATTCTAAAGGTGACAAATCTGCAGGGTTGGATAGATTACCTGCTTCACTCTGTGTTGAGAAATCAGCATGTACAGGTATGCCTCCAAAGGAACCATCACCATCACCATCCCACTCACGCTTAACATGCCTTCTCACTGGTAGTTTCTGAGGCCCTGGCTCAAAGAAAGTGTTCCTCTCAATATCCACATCTAACTCAGGTTCTGTAACCAGCTCAACATTTGGAAGAGAGAAAAGTAAAGGATCATTCTCCATAGGAAAGACAGGAGTAGCAGGTTCATACTCTTTCATCTCAGAAAATGTTGCAGAATCAGAATCTGCACCAGAATATTCTTTCTTTGTACCCCTTGAGCGTGACTTCTTAACCTCTTCGGTTTGAGGCTTGAAATCAGAGTAAGGACAGACAGGTGATTTTATCCTGCGACACTTGCAACATTTGAAACCAGACACACTAAGAATTTTGGATTCTTCAAGCTCAACAGCTTCAGTATGATACCAATCTGTGAAAGCCAAATACAGAGATCAGATAAATCATAAATGTTAATCACTCAAAATTCAGTCAATTATTTAGTAAAGAAAAACTTACTTTCGCATGTCTCACATCGAATATACATTAGATCAGATCTATATGCCTTTTTGCATAAGTGACAAACTGGTCCGAGTTCATCCACGCCTGATTCACCCTTTAGAAGTATGTTTTTTATCCTAAAATTCATGTCTGTCTCTTCATTAGGTTTCTTTTTCCATATAACACCCCATGAACAATTCTTGCGGGTTTTTGCTGTGGAAGTGGAAGAAGCAGCTTGTTTCATTTCAGGATCACTATTTTTTGTCCTGGTAGAATTCGGTGTTTGATCATGACCTTTAGGCCTTGGTCCCTTTATCACTAAAGAAGAAACTTGTTTCACATCAGAATGACTACCCTTTGTCCTTGGTCCCTTTACCACTGCTACAGGAGTAACTTGTTTCACGTCAGGATGACTACCCTTTGTCCTTGGTCCCTTTACCACTGCTACAGAAGTAACTTCTTTCACGTCCGGATGTCTACCCTTTGTCCTTGGTCCCTTAAAAACACTGCCAGAGCTTTTTTCTTGTCCTTGTAAGAGTAAAGGACTGGTAGGAGATTCATTACTAGTCGCTTTTAGAGCAAGTAATTTGGCATGGTAACATCGTTTGCATGTTGTCAAGTACTCAACTTCCTTGCTTGCAGAGGCTGAACTTACAGAACAGCCCTCATGACAATAACCTAATGCCAACAAAGAACAAAATATTAAAACAAGAAATGAACTATGCACATAGGCAACATCCTTTCACACATACCAAACAGCATATTATAGTCTAGGATTTTAAATTTTGAAAATCAATACAAAGTATTGCTCTTTTTTAAGTGTGTACTTGGGTCACTGACACTGAATTGATTATTGAGAAAATAATACACATAAATTGTCATCTAAAAAAGTTACAAGAGATCTCTCACTTCAAGGTTATCTAAGAATCTTAGGACCAGCATAACATAGTAATGTAAGGATGATGGGTCATGTATGGTGTATACGTACCTTTACAAGCATTACACTGGTAAGCATTCCTGAAATCGTGGCAGATTAATATTATGATATTGGAGAAAATAGGTGTAAAGAGGAAAAGGGAAGGGGAAAATGAGTTAAAGAGTAACAAGTCAGGGTAATTACCGAATTGAAAAAGTTGTACCACATGCAGAACACGGGACCATGTCCATCTTCTCACTCTTGCATGCAAGGTAAAAAAATATATCCTTGCAGGGCCTTCTGTGCAACTGAGATGCATCATTGCAGTACTCTTTATCACATACAACTTTTTCATTAGCTGCTTCATACTCTTTCACCAAATATAAAGGAATGCGTGTCTCTGAAAACCAGTACTTCTCCTTTCCTTCTGTACATTGCTCAATTTCAACAATACTTTTCATCACCCGAGAAGGAAGATGCTTTTGGCCCCCGAAAGCTATTCCATAACAACTTCTTCCCTCTACAAGTTTTTTGTCACAAATATTTGCATTTCTGAAAGCAGAGGCTTCAGTATCTTGACCTTTGCCCTCCTGAATGTTCTGGTCTGGACGAATCAGATCACTCCATCTGAGGTACAAATCTAAATATCTGACCTGATGCAAATAACCAAATACTACCAAGTCACAAGGTTTGCAAAGATCCAATATGCTTGCAGCAAAAAAAGAAACAGATGCAAGAAATGAAACTCGTAATAACAAACTAAAGGGAACCTGAAGTGCTAGCTGGGATGCATTCCTACTCATTTGAACATAGACTCTCCAAACTAGTCGTCTGCTTCTTCTAGGGATTTCAGAACCATCAGCATAGAAAATACCAGAAATTTTTCTCAAACCACCTGTCGCCACAAAAAATAGAACATGGGTTTTTACTTCCTGTCATATTATAATTTATAACCAGCAGGAAAAAATGGGAAATACTTGTCTACAGGGATACAGAGGAGACAAATAAATTGAACTAGTTAATAAGCATTTTAGGCTCTTAACTTGATAGAACCTTGATTATGTATCAAATTAGAGATTCAACTTGAAAGCTCACAACTAATTATATACATCAACATTAAAAATACAATATTAAAATTTGTAATTATTTAGCATGTCAAAACAATAAAAAAGAAACATAACTCAAAACAAGCATAGATAAACCTTGAGCTTGGTTCGAAAACCTCAAAAAGTAATATTTTATTCAAGCTCAATACAGCACAATTCCAGTTCTGCTGGTACATTATGTAGTTGAAAATAGAGTACCTTGGCGAGCTGCTTTTCTGACCATGGATTTTGGCAAAGATGCTTTCTGGAATATATATTTGGTAAATTTGTCACCACGCCACCACACACAGTTTTTATTGCTACCATCATCAACAGTAGCCTCATCAGTAGCTAACCGCTTCTTGTAACGCCTCCCACTTGGTGCACGTTTCTGAGCTGTTCCAAGAGTAGATGCGGCACTTTGTGTAATGGGAATTTCAACCACCCTATCATCCATCAGCTTAACCCAATCTCCAGAAAAAGCAATGAGCCGAATGTTCTCCTCAAGCTGAAAATGAAAATTGATTAGCTATTGGAATGAATAATTTATGAAGTTACTCGAATAGCACATGCAAGAATTGTCATGAAAAGATATTCCCAACACATGCATGATAATATATCATTTGGACAAGAATTACATTACACACATAAAAACCCTAAAGCAATTTTAACAGGCAGCTGCAATAGTGTCTAAACTATTAATGTAATAATTACGTTAACAGGACACTCCCAAAGCTAACCAGATGACGGTAACACATCAGGACAACTGTCTAAACACCCACCTTGACAGCCTTCACACGGAAGCCCGCATTTCAATCGTATTAGAAGAAATTAAAAATAGCTCAAAATCTTATTTTTATCATAACTTATAGCATAAATAAATAATAATAGAAAATATGAATTACCAAGCTAATTTTCAAGTCGTGAATTGTAAAGCATATTGAGCTTCAGAAAAATACTTAAAATATATTAAAATAATGTATTAAGCATATATAGTGCTAAATATAGGAATAAAAACAAAGTCGAAAATCATAAAGTTATAAATAAATCTTACTATAAAAATATATAAGTTGATAAACAAAAAACTCAATCCATGCGTAACCAAGTCTAAATATTTATAGTTTAAATATTGTTAGATGATAAATGAATACAATAATAAATATTTAGTTTTTAATAAGCATCTACATACATTTAAATATAATAAATAACTATGAAAAAAAATTATAATAAATAAACTAAATTTTGTGGTATAGTGCAGGGTGCAAAAACTAAAACTCAAACATTATTTTAAAAATAAGCTTCTGCAATGTTTTAGTGAAAGTGTGAAACTCAAACATTATTTAAGAGTTTAGATAAATGGTTGGAACTTGGAAAGTTGGAAATTAAAAAACAATAGGCGCATGCAGGAATTCTAGAATAACTTAAAAGTCTTAACATAAAAGTTGTAAACGACACCGTGGACTGTATTCATTTAAAAAAGAAAAAGACTACCCAATTTAGGGATTTCAGAAAATGGTTTCGTCAGGTAAGCTTCTACCCAACTTCATAACTCTCGGCAACACTTGCAGATAACGCAGCATCGGAATTGCTGCCTGCAGTTGTATCGCGATTTCTGGGGCCACTCACACAAGTTTGGTGATTCAGGTGAGAGGTTTGGCCAATCTTCGATTTGTTCTTCGATTTGTATCGATGTGGCAGAGACTAGTATCGATTCACACAATTCATAAATTGTGAATCGCACAATTCCTGTAATACTGAAATATTCTTTTAGGGTTGATTGATTTTCATATTTCCTTATGTTTCATGATTTGTTACCTTATGTTACTAGTAATCAATTTTAAAGCATTAAGTTATATTCCTCCTTTTCCTTTATCTATGCCTAGAACACTAATCCATATAATTTCAACAATTGGATACATGAAAATAATCCTATACACAAAGTTATACAAGACCAACACAAGTAAAGTCACTTAAAGAAGCAAGGTAATCAAAGCCAAAAAGGCATACTGAAATAGCTAGAGGTATAGTCCCCCATGTCAGTTATGAGTTTCATAACAAAAGCAGAGAAGTAAAAAGCCCTAAATTCATCAAATAAACAGAAAAGCAGCCCTATAGTTCACCCATAAGTATCAGATTTAGTTCCAAAATTGACATCACTTCATTTTCTATTTCACTGGAATTATGCTATTCAACACCTTTTGGCTCATCTGAATCAGAATCAACTATTGTAATATCAAAAAGTGAGTTTCAGTTATACTTGATGCATCTCAGCAGCAGCCTTGTTTTACTTGTCCTGGCTTGTTTCTTGACTTGTTTAGCCCATGCATCAAAGGACAATATCATTTCAAGAAATAGGGTAAATATTTTCAATTTGAATGAGCTTTGAGAACTTGATTATTCATCACAACTCAGACAAAATCAAAGAGCTTTTTGGTGAACATTTGTTTCAGTCAGGCAACAAAAAAAGGCATCTTGGTATTCACCAAGAAGTGAAAGGAACAAGTAGGGAATTCCTGACAGGGACTTTGTTTTACTCATGCCTTACCTCACCCTAAAGCTTGGGAAGTTACATGTGCTAAGGATATTGCATGTAGCATTTTTACATGGGAAAATTAGAAAAGTTGAAATAACATGCAAAACTGACTAAATGCCAACGTATCAATGAAAAAAAAAATGAAAAACTACTATATAACATGAAAACAAATTAAAAACTAAACAGTCACTCACTTTAAGTAAAAGCGGCTTGATAGCACTAAATGTTGTTGCTTGTTCCACCTGCTTACGCCAGTGCTTTCTATAGCTTGCATTTAGGAAGGGCCCAACAATTAAACCACGTAAACATTCCTCCATGTATATAATGTAAGTTGCGATGCTAGGAAGGATCCCCACTCCACTCTTTATAGGGGAAAAACCAGCAAGGATTTTCATAGCACTTTTTGTGGCACATATGGCAGCATGATTTAACATGCATCCTCTCTTGCTAACAACAGTAGCTTTACACGAAATACACCAGCCACACCTCTCTCTTGGAACCTCCACAAGCTTTTTTTCAGAACATGGCCAAAAAAAGCGTGCAGCTGTTTGAGAGAATGCTTTTGCTTGCAAATAAGTGATTGCAGCTACAGTTTTCCTCTGATTGTCAGACCCGTGACTTTCTGACCTAGATTCCTCTGAAGAAAGACTGGCAAATTTAGCAGCTGCTGATGCAGCAAAATCACCATGCATGTAGTAATTTATGTACGACTGAGGTTTATAGGAAAAACCCATGTATCCAAAACCTACTTGGGTGCTTTCTTTGGTTTGCAAAGAAAAATTCAGAGGCAACCTCATATTATTTGCATGGCAATAATCACCAGATGAGCTGTTTCCCAAAGAGCAGTTAGCAAGATCTTCTGCACTTGAGATATTAACAGAATTTTGGTAGTTCATGTCAGACTGATGACTAATAGAAACAGAACCAGCTGAAATGACCAACTCCATCCCAGTTTCCTCAGGAATCGTCATATTCACAGCAGAGCACTCTTTACCGCCAGCATTGCCGCTGCTTTCAGGAGCAGGACTTTGAGTGATAACAGATGAAACATCATGAGATGGCACCATATTATCACTGTGAATCAAACTCACAGGGCCTGTAGGGTATTCTTCCTTCACCAAACTAACAGATATAGGGTTGTCTTCTCTTTGAGGAGGAAGTAATGAAGAGCATTTTGTTTCTTCCTTCATATTTTCTGAGTTTACATTTGTTTCAGTTGAAACCGAAGGCAAGAAATTTGCTGGAAGATTCCAATATTGCAACACTGCCATGCAAATACCATCGTATATTGGCCTATGCTGCACAGCTTCATAAAGCACTTGGACAACTTTAGGAATGTCACTCTGATTGTAATATTTAAGATGAAATTCATTGTTGCCAGTATTGAGCCTGCAATATTACATGCCAAAATATCATGAAAGATCAAATTTCAGAAATTGAATTGCATCTATGGATAGCAACAAAAAAATAAAATTACAGCACATATTAAATTTTAATGTAAGAACATGGAACTGCAACAAATGAAAGGGTAAAAGTGGCACGACAAAGGATGTTGAACATACACTAGTAAGTGGCCGCAAGTACCCATGAAGAGTTGCCCATACGAATCTCTTCCAAATATTTCAGCCCCTTTAAGTGATGTTCCCTTCGCAATGGTTGGCTCAGTCAAGTTGATTTTGCACTCTGGACAGTACCATGGCCCATCTGGTATAAACATTTTCATCACACCAATACACCTAGAATGATAAGCCGAGGGACACCCATCACAACAAAGCAGGGTCCCATCCATACCACAAAGGCGACATTCATCTCCATTTCGGTCAACATCCCCATCGTCAGTACTTTCTGTATCCCTGAAATGTGAAATAGAGTTACCAGGTTGGTTCACAGCATTTGATGCTGAAACAGATTTCATAGCTTCTTTATCCTCGGTAAAAGAAGTCTTGGCATATCTTGGATTAACTTTTCTCGGCCCAGTTTCTGCAGGAAGAATATCTTCTTCAGCATCATAATCCATCCCAACCTCTGATTCCTTCCGCATGTTCATTTCAGCTTTTACGTCCTCGGATTCCAAAACATCATCACAAAGAATTTGCAATATCATTAACTTCCTACTTACAGGCAATAAATAATACTCGCCATTCAAAACCTCGTCATTAAATCCTTTCCATTCAGGTTCTTTTGTGTATCCACTAAATACTAAATACTGAATCACAAAAAGGGACCAAGTCAATGTATCGAGCAAGCTCCAATCATTGCACCTGCAAACACAACAAATTTAGCATTTTTTCTAACATAAACTATGAAGCATGACACATGACTATGGCTCACGCTTGAAGGACAAATGACTCTTACAAAAAACTTTCATTTTGATTTCAAATAATTTTTAGAAAATTGAACTTTAAACATAAAAAATAGTTAAAAATTGAATAATGTTAAGAAAGCTATGTAACACCCTTCATTTGGGATGCCATTCCTTGCCCAGTTCACCCTGCAGGCCCAGAGAAGGGCTTTGATTATTCCTTTTGTTTCCTTTACCATACATGGATGGTTGATATTAACTCCTCCAATGCTCTCAACTAATAACTCGACAAACAAGCGTGTGTCCACTCATACACTCAACATTTTTTCCTGAATCAATACAGCTCACAGCCACAGGAACATAAATCAAAACACACGCGCGGATGCACCGCGCTACAGGATGCACCGCGCTACACTTGATCATTCCATTAATTTCTATACATAGATGGATGATATTAATTCCTCTCATACTCTCAACTAATCACTCCACAAACGCGCGCACACTCCACAAACACCCACGCGTGGATGCACACGCGACAGCTCGTAGCCGCAGGAACAAAGGAACAAAAACCAAAACACATGCGCGGATGCACCACGCTACTTGATCATTCCATTCATTTATATACATAGATGGATGATATTAATTCCTCTCACACTCTCAACTAATAACTCCACAAACGCGTGCGCACTCCACAAACACCCACGCGTGGATGCACACGCGCTACTTGATCATTCCTTTCCTTTCTACACATGAATGGATGGATGATATCTATTCCTCTTATACTCTCAACTAATAACTCCTCAAACGCGCGCGCACACTCCACAAACACCCACGTGTATGCGCGCGCACACACAATGTCATTTTCCACAGAATTATATTTCCGGCGCAACGTGTTGGCATGTCCGTGTCATATCAGGTATCTGTGTCCATGCTTCACGGAACATAAATGATATTGCAAAAAAGAATAACGGCATATAAAGTATAAAATAAATTACTTATGCAGACAATCCTATAATCACATACTACATGCAGAAAAATATTGCCAAACAAAGGAGGTATAAATATAAGCACCTAAAGCATTGCAGTGCCAGCTCCGAGCCCTCAGAAGAGAGGGTTTCAAGATGGCGCCTCAACGCGCGCATCAGGGAAACATGAATGGAGTCAAACAAGGAGTTCGGGGCTCGCCAGTTAAGACAACCCACAAAGTCCTCCAAAGTAAAGGGCATGAGAAACAAGCAAGTGCTGAATGATCTCAGGAATCCATAAACAGCAAACAGGTGCGACACACTTCGCTCAGGCACGCCAATTGTTCCAGATGACGGCGGCAACTCAAATGCAGGCAGCATAAGTGACATCTCAGTATCAGAACCAGAATTCCCACCCTTCAAACCCGAGTCACTCGAGGAATCAGCTTCCACCACACCATTTTCTCCTCCCACGCCATTTTCACCGTTCAATTCACTCGAAACAGGCACAGCAGCAACAGATTCCTCCTTCTTCGACCCAGCAGAAGCCTTCTCCTTCTCCGGCGCAGCAGCAGCAGCAGCCTTGGCCTTCTTCCTCGCCACCAATTGGTCCAGCTTCCGCCTCCTCTTGGTCAAATCACCATCAAAATCATTCTCCCTGAGAAGAATCGGATGTATCTCATCGCTATCCAAATCCTCCGAATCCCCATCCTCGTAATTCACCCGATACAACCCAGTCTCATAATACACAATTTTCCCGAGAAAAACACCGTTTCCCGAGAACTCCTTCAGCACATACCTCCCAACCAACGCAACCGATCTCGTCTTCTTCGCATCAGCAACCAATCTCCCTTCCTTCTCCTCCTCCTCCTCCTTAATCCTCTTCCGCGGACGACCCCTCGGTCTCGCAGCAGGCTTTTCCATATCGGATCCTGCAAAACCATCGAAACAAACACGAAATCAACAATGGGAACGCAAATCAGAGGAATGAGAATTCAAAAAACAAAAACGATTCAGGAGAATTGGTGAGATTGGGAATGAACAGAGAAATCGAAAAGGCGCGAGTGGTTACGGGTTAGGGTTCCGAGGAGAAGCACAGTGAAGACGAAGAAGAAGATTGCGCAGCTTTTGAGATAACGGAGAAGATGTGAAGCAGAGAAAAGAGAGCGAGATGTAACCCTAGTGGAGGCAAATGCAGAAACGAAATGGTTTGTTCTAGAGACTCAGTAACCGAGTTATAGTGTTTTTATTTTATGGGCACGAGTTGGAGCTGTGTTGACTCGTCGAGTCCGATTTGCACAGGCCAACCGCTGAGTCAGGCCCATCTTCACTCGGTCTCTCTAAGTAAAATAGTAGTGATAATGGATTGCATTGCGCGGCATAATTCTTTGCTCACAAACGATTCAAGGAGTTTTTCAAAAACAAAAAATAACGGTCAAGTGGATGGAGTGTGTTTAGTTTAAGTGCCCTTAAAAATGGAGGGTGTGGTTGGATTGGTGGTAAGCTTTTATCTCTCCGGCACCGGAATAATCGCAGCATCGGTAAATCTTCTTATCAGGGCAAAAGCGGCAATATGGAGTTTCTCGTTTTGCGTCAGTGATGGAATAATCGCAGCATCGGTAAATCTTCTTATCAGGGCAAAAGCGGCAATATGGAGTTTCTCGTTTTGCGTCAGTGATGGATTTGTAGCATGTGTTGATGATGCTTGCACAAAAATAAAACTGTATGTGACTGTATAACTGTGTCTGCATACAAGCTTCTCTGCGAGCGAAAATGCAGAAGTGCACCGGAGTTTTGGAGGTAGGTTCTCATCCACCTTTAATTTTATTTTATGTTTCGATGATTTGGAATCATATAGTGTGTTTAGTTTAGTGAGCTGAAAAATGGATAGTGTGTTTGGATTGACGGTAAACTTTTACCTCTCCGGCACCGACATGATCGGGGCATCGGGATCTTGTCAGGGCAAAAGCGGTAATATGGAGTTTCTCATTTTGCGTCGGCGATGGATCTGTAGCGTGTGTTGATGATGCTTGTAGGAAAAATTGTATATGTCTCGAAAATCACGTATGTGCATGAGCTTTTCTCGTCTGCATGCGACTCTATGCATGCGGAACGCAGAAGTAAACACCATATTATATATAGGAGTTTTGGATATGGGTTCTCATCCACCTTTTATTTTATTTTATTATTCATTGATTTGGAATCATCGGCAAACATATTTATGGGAATTAACTCTATGGTTAAAAGTAGCGATTATGTAAATTCTTCCTTTTACTAACAACTTCGACACTCGAGCCCTAATGTTCCGTGTGAAGTTCATCTAGAGTCAGATCACAATCAACTTTTACGACGACATTCATCATTAGGTTTATTGATTATATAATTACAATGAGAATGAGCATAACTTACATATGGGTGAGGAAGGAATAGGAGCATATAAAATACATGAAATAACATTATTTTCATAACCTAATTTGTCTTTGTTTTCTTCTCTCTATTACTTCTTGTACATATCGGTTTTCATCGCCATAACTCGGTTATTCAAGTCCATTAAGCTAGACGCTCATTCAAGTCCGTTGAACTAGAGGTTTAAAACTTGGAGATGATTACATATTAGGTTTCATTGCTCTAGCTCGGCCACATGTACCTCGTCCACAAACCCGACCTGGATGAGTGAAGTCATAGAAGTTGATAAGATAAACTAGAACCATAACATATACTCAAATTTGCATTAATTCATTAGTAGCCCTTTTAATTATGTCACACTTTAGAGGTCATGATGGTGAGTTAAAACAATTAAATTAAAGGAACTCAAAAGGTAATGACAAACCTTTAAGAGAGGGCATATCCCAACAAAATAGGTATCTTCACTCTAACATTGCCCATGGACCCTAAGTTAAGCTTCCATAACGTTCGGTCGATTCCTGAAATTTGGAGAGAGAAGTTCTTAGTTATCAAATTTGAATATTCATTATTAAATGCAATGAGTTATATTCTAATTACTATCGTTCTTGACTCACTGCTTGATTTTCAAGATATTAGATGTCTTTATTTCAATGTTAACATCCAAATTCACCATATTCAGTATTTTTTAACAATGCCCATACATGTCTCCATTAGCACAAGAGTTGAGCTAGTAATTGTCAGGTTGTGTTGGCTTCCATATGATGCCACTACCCTAGTTGCATGACATGTTTGAGTGTTTTAGGACGTGGTCATTGTGCCTTAGGTTTCCATACCGTTGAGCGTAGTGTGCCAGTTTGGAGTTTCACACCAATACCGCAACCTCAACAAGGATTATGCAATATTATAAAGGACAAAAATTAGATTCGTAAAACTTCTATATTGGGACGTTGAGTGTGGCATTAGAATGGATGGTTTTGACCTCCAACAGAATTAGGGTAATTGAACAATATCTTTAGCTCAAAGAAGTTGTGCATCTGAAATGACTCATTTTGGTGTTATAGATTTACTACATATTGTCACCCCTCCTTCACGGAGAAGCTTTGATAATTGAAGAACATTGCAAAATTTGGGAAAGATTTAGGACTAATACGCTAAGGTGAAATGAAATCAACGAATTTTCATTAACACGTAACAAGAAACTCATGGCATGAACTAAGACTGGTGATTTGGATTTTAAGGGGACTAAAATCGGTGAAACATTTGCAAGGACTAAAGCGTAAACTTTATATATATAGGGACCAAAAACATATTTTTTAAGTCCTTGAAATATAAGGGTGAATCTAAATTGGCCATTGAAAATTTTCCGCATAGCTTATGGTCCCTTATTTTTTCCTTAAAATAAGGATACATGACGATATAACCCAAACCCTAATACCATCTCTAACGACGAGGGTCATGGATCCACAATTTTCTAGTGACTACTTTAACCTTCATGTCCCTCCTTTCCACCCCCTTCCCTACCTCCCTCTCTCCTCCACCCCTACCCCACAACCATGTAAATTGTTAAATATTAAATTTACTCTATCATAATATTAATAATTAATACGTTTAAAAATTATTAATATTATTTTGAAAGAATTAATAATTAATAATAAATTGCAAAAACAAATATGAGAATATAAGATGTTAATAAGAATAATTTAATGATGGCATTAATTGGTTACTACTTAAGTTTAAAATTTTAATATTATTAAGTACATTAACTATTAAATTTTTTAATATTGAAATTACTTTAATATCAATTATTATTTGAAGGGAAATATTAGAAAATAATCAAGCAATACTATAAAATTTTAAATAATTATTATAAATATTAAATTTTCTATGTAAACCATTATAATCAATCATTATTTTTTAAAAATATTTAAATTTTATAATGTAATAAATTAATTAGCAGATTATTTACTTTATTTTTTTATTATATCTCTTCCAAATCATTAATTTATTATCACAGTTTTTTTATATTTTTAAAATTATTTTAAATAAAAATGTTTTTGAGAAAACAATAGCAACTATATTAATTGAATAATAATTTTAAATCTCTTAATTACCAATAGGTATTTTATTTATCAAGTGTAAAATTCGTATATTGACAAATTTTATTTACGAGTTAGTTTAAACATATATGATGAACCTTTGAACGGTGTATACAGAGAATGATTTACTGAGAGAAATTTACTCACTTAATGTGAACATAGAGCCTCAAGAGTTAAATAGCAATGATATAAAAAACACATCTCATGATACTTTAAATAACAATGATATAAAAAACATATATCATGATACTTTAAACACCTTACGTCTAATGACACATGCCCTGTGTGGTTTGGAAGTTTTTTTTTTTGTTACAGGAGGAAAATTAACGGCAAAGCATCGCGATAAAGCGATGCAGAAACAAATGATGGTGGCCTTTTCCACACTTGCAAAGGCGATCCAACTTTAGACGCTTCTCGTGCTAGAGTATCAGTCGTGTTATTCTTCTCCCGCGCTACTTGAACCAACGTACAGCTCTGGAAATTCCCCATCAGATCTTTCACCATCTAAATATCGTCCTGATCCCAGAATGTGCTCATATTCCCTCCTGGTTGAAGAACACTAACCAAATTAGCACAATTAGATGCGCATATCACTTCCCTCAAGTCAAGCTCCATAGCATGCTTCAAAGCTAGTTCTATTGCCCGGATTTCAGCCAGAAACGCGCTGCCTTGCCTATCGCTCAAAGAAACTGCAGAAACCCACCGCTCTGTGCTGTCCCGCACCACTGCCGCACACCCCATTCGACCAGTCATCGGGTTCCAACTCCCGTCAACGTGAATGCGCAGCCGGCGGTGGTTCCAAGCCTTGAAAGGTAGTGACATTTAACTGAGGGGAATTTGCATGTGGCTGTGACAGGGCGTTGCGCTACAGCGCCTTGTCCCTGATTCATGTTGGGCCGCAAAGAGGATAAATCGGGATCGTCACATTGGGCTTACATGTGCACACCACAAGTGGATTAGACACCACATCTTTCACCCAAAACCTTAAGACATTGGGAGTATGGGTCCTCTCACTTATAAAGTATTCATTACTCTCCTAATCTTTCAATGTGGGATTTCTTACTCACACTTGACATCCTAATAATTCCTCTCATAATTCCTTTCGTTCATGGTTGGAGAGCCTCATGCGTCCAGATAATATATGGGCAATGAGCCATGTCGCAGTAATAGTGTGGGTTGTGTGGTTGAGAAGAAACCGAAAGTATTTTCATGGATATCTCATATTTGTTCTCATTCCTTAAGCATGGCCTTATCCATGACTAATGCAGCTAGCTCCCCTTTGAATGAAGCCTTGCATCGGCCAACAGTGACAGATCATGTTTCATGGAAACGTCCTACTCCGGGGCTCCTGAAAGTGAATTTTGATGCTGCTCACTCTAACTCAAATGGGACGGGTTTTGACTTGATCATCAGAAACAAATTTGGGAATTTGGTGGCTGCTGCATACCATCGCCCACCACGACAAATGAGTCTCACCTTGGCAGAGGCAACTTGTTTTAAGTGGGCATTACAACAGTGCTTGATTTGGGGACTTTCCAACGTTTCTTTTGAAACTGATTGCATCACTCTCACTCAGGTTTGGAATTCCAGGGCTTGCTCGCGGTCTTACTTGCAAAGTGTTTTGGAGAATTGCAAAGTGCTTATACAGGAGTTAAGCTTTGTCATCATGTTTCTCTTTCACATGTAAAACGCCACTTTAACATGGCTGCATATTTTATGTCTAAATTTATTTTTTTCTTTCTTGTGACTATGTATGGTTTGACGTGGGTCCTATCCGTCTAGGCTCTATTATGTTAGATGATCGATGCCCCGTTGCTTTTTAATCAATGAAGTTATTTGGTTGGACCATAATAAAAAACACATTACGTATTTTATTATTAAATATATGCATTCCTTTTACTTGGAACTAGTGAGTATTAGGTTATTAAAACTTATTTACACGGGTAAGTACATAGAAATTAATTTCTATTATTTAAGGTTGGGCCCATGAACACCTAAACCCTAGGATTCTAACCAATCCAGTTTTTTCACCCATAATTAATTTTACCACTGTGCTTTAATTTTACCAACCAATCCAGATTTCTCTTTCAAGAAAATGGCTGCACTTCTGAAGAAGACGGTGGGATGTTCAAGGTGGCTGAGGAGGAGTTTTTCGTCAACACCCCCGCCTCCGCCGATGCCGGATCGGTGTCCCAAAGCCGCTGAGGGATACACCCTGAATGTGAAGGGCTCATGGCTTCTAGCGGAGGAGAAGGTGGTGTGGTTTGGTGGTGCCCTACGGGACGAGGATGGTATGTGGCTTTCAGGGTTTGCTCAACGAGCCAAGGGGAGTCAGATCGAAGAAGCGGAGTTGAGAGCTTGTGAAAAGTGCATGCTGAAGTTCCTTCATTTTAATCAACAGTCCAAAATCACTCTCTTCGGTGATTCTTGGGATGTAGTCAACTGGCTCAATGGCACAATGATTCCCAAGCAGCCTCATATTAACAAACTGTTGGCGATAGTTCTCAGAGTCAAGCAGCAATGCAAGGACCAGGGTACGGATTACACTTTTGCGTTTGCTCATAGCCGCAGGAATAGGGTTGCATATTCTGTCGTCCAATATGCTAGGAACAAGGGAGAAGCCGGCAAGACATACGAATGCCCTCCTGATCACATTGTCATGGAACATTTGAGGGAAGATAAGGAATCTTGGGATTGATTGAGGTTTGTTTTAGATAATTGTTTAAGAGAACAAGGATTCACTATTGATGCACGGGCTACTTACTAGTATACATAAAGTGCCACTGATGTTAATTTCTTACTCATTGAGTTGTTTGATTTTATCTCCATCATATCATATGTTCCTAGAGTATCTATTTTATTTTTATATGTATGGTGTTGTTACTTCTACCACCAACCCACCCTGCAAATTACAGTATCTATTTTGGTATATCATCTTTGTGTGTTTGGTTGTGAATAGGAACCCAACATTAACCAGTAACCATATAAAAGATCACAGCCAATATAGGATAACTGATTACTTTTAAAAGGAAATCCTGAAGAAATTATGCCTTAGGCTTTTGCTATATGATTGTCCGTGTCAGCTGGTTTATTGTCTCCAAAATCAATCAATGTGCCACACTCCTCTCTCAGCTAGCATCTGGGTCTATTTCTACATCAGCACATACATATATCACTTCCAGTTCATCTTACTTCTTGAAAGCAATTTTCTCATCCTGCTAGCTTTAAGTTGAGCAAGTCTCTCAGCTTCCACCACTTCAGCCTTTAAGAAAAGAACAAAATCATCAGTTAGTATCATTTTAGGAGGTAACAATTGTGACAAAATCCTTCTATTTGACTGACTTTTAAAGTAGTCTCTCTACACTACCCGTGCTCAATTAGAGATTTTTATCCTATCCTTCTCTTTGACACTGACTTCATTTGGTATTATAATGGTGAAAGCTAGAGAATCAGATAGAGAGCCAGTATGTACTGGTCTTCTTTATTAAAATAACTCATCCTAGAAAATTTGTAAATGCAGTGCCTCAACAGTAGTCCAGATGCTATACTAAATGTAGTGTTTATGGATTAGATTAAAAAAAAGACAATTATAATTTCTATAATACACTAATATGAAGTAACTAGCAGTTAAATAAGTTTCCTAATCATCATTCGTATAGGATGCTGCTATTGAAATAGCTTTTCTGGCTATATTTTCTACGACCCTACCCATTTCATAAACTATTTTTCCGGGTTTAACTACAACCACCCAATATTCGGGAGACCCCTTTACTCTTGTTAAGTTTTTATTAAATAGTTACGCCACTTGGGCAGTTAGTTATGCCACGTAGGAATGTGGTTATCACCTAGCAACTAAAGAGACATGACGACCAACCTAGCAACAAGCAAAATTATAGTCTAAACATTCTTTGATTTGATTGGAGCGTTGGAGTGCCTTTTATAGAAACTTCACAGCCATCTCTGCTCTTCCAATTTATATGATCGAGCATCGTCTTGATAAGTCAGAGTGCAACTTGCTGGCCAGTGTTATAGAGCATGAGAATAACACATGAATGATCAATACTAATTACATGCTCTTTTTTAGAATTTGGGAGGGTTTGTTTCAAGTTTCCCTGTATCCTAAGTTTGATACATTTGTTTGAACTATCAACGATACTTTTATGTTTAGAAATTCTAATCCATGAAATATTTCAAGTTTTCAGCAACTTTTATTAATATGACTCTACCGAAAAAAGATAAATGAATAGCTTTTTTTTTAGCTTGTGATTTGTATTGTTGGTTGACATTGTAAGCACAAGCTAATATGTGCGTGCGTGTAATTTTAGTGTAAAATTGAAAACTCCAGGTTTTAATGTTTTCAAAACTTATAATATGCTTCACAAGTTTGGCAAGTGTTTCAGGCTAAAAGTATTTGAAACAACATGTGCATGCATCATGTAATGATAGAGAATGAGAGAAGCGATTCCAAGCAGCAAGAGGAGAAGCAGAAGAAAGAAAGAGAATAAGTGTTAAACATCCTCCCTCAAGAATAAGTGTTAAACATCCTCAAGAGATGAAAGCATAATGAATTCAAACATGCTTCAATTTTTAAGAAAGATCAAAGAAATTAAGAGTCTGAATTAAAAGTGGTTATCATTCAAGCATATGAGCCTATGAGTAAAAAAAATAAGACACCAACCACATATTTACTTAAAATTAAGGGGCTCGTTTGGGGGTGATTGTTGGTTTTAAGTTTTTGGTTTTTGGTTTTCAAATGGAAATTTGAAAACAAAACGTGTTCGAAAAAAATGGAGCTAAAATAAGTTTTTACTTAATTTCAAAATTGTTTTAAGATTATGGTTTTTAGTTTCAATAACATGTAATATCATCACAACCAACACCCACCACCCTCCACAGCCACCACAACCACCTTCGTCACCACCGTCACTATCGGAGCCAACATCCACCAGTGCCGCCACCACCACCATCATCCACCACCACTACCACCCTCCAACACCACCTCCTCCACTATCACATGCGCCATGATCACCACCGTTGCCACCGCCACTACTATTGCAATCGCCACCACCACCCTCCAACACCACCACTTCCACCTCCTCCATCACTACAATCGCCACCGCCACCACGTTGTTGCCACTACCATCATCGTCACAACCGCCAGGTAACATTCCTGGACCGCTCGGCGATATGGACCGGACGAGACACCATTACTAGGCTGGACAGACCACTTCAGGGGACACATCCGGGTCGTCTTAAGACTGGGCCGCGTGGACACAACATTGACACCGAGCTGGTCTAGTTACTCCAAGAGGCCCATCCATCCAAAAATACTCTAGGGCCAACACATGCATGATGCTTTGACCAGATCGATGACTCACCCATCCGCGAATCACGGTAGAGTCAAAGCTACATTCAGGTCCCCCTCAATCACAGATGACGCACAATCACAGCACGGATGACTCACAATCACAGCACGGATGACTCACAACCACAGCACGGATGACTCACAACCACATCACGGATGACTCGCAATCACAGCATGACCGGCGGGAAAATCAAGAAGCCCACCCTGATCAGTGCGACCCGAACGTTTTAGTCAATGGACTGTGTAATAGGAATGAGAGCTAGGGTTAGAGACTCACCCACTATAAAAGGGGGTCTTCTGTATGTATCAAATCATTCTTTTTCTCACTTGAGCAATACACCTAGTCTTTTTCATTGGTCTACTGACTGAAAGTTCATTCGTGAACAATTCCCATCCACCAACACACCTTCATCGCTACCACAACCACCACTACCGAGTTGGCACCACCACCGAGTTGGAACCACCACCTGCACTACCACCTTCACTGGCATCACCACCACAACAAATGTTGGGACATGCTGCTTGATCACACCGCTAAGAAGACTTCCGATGAAAGAAGTTGCTACCATGGCTACATCAACAATCGACAATACCACTTGTTGGGGAGACACTGGGAGCCATGTGCCAAGGTAACAGGACATCAAGAGAATCCAACACCACATCTTTACCTAAAACGTTAAGGAATTAGGTATATGAACCATATTTCTTATAAAGTTTTCACTTCACTCATATTTAACCAATGTGAAATTCAACTCACACTTAAATTTTTAATAAATATTGAGCATGAAAAAAAAGCATCAAGGAAAGAGGGTCAGAGGAAGGGTAGAGATAATTTGAATAAGAGAATTTGA
Organism: Lotus japonicus; assembly: GCF_012489685.1. NCBI lineage: Eukaryota > Viridiplantae > Streptophyta > Magnoliopsida > Fabales > Fabaceae > Lotus > Lotus japonicus. The sequence goes on along the minus strand of NC_080043.1, from coordinate 89,896,987 downwards.
GAAAATACGTGTATAGGTTTTACATAGTTAATTTTTTTTTGTAGATATGAAAAATAACAATAAAAAAACAAAAGAAAAAAATCAGTTAGCCAAATTCTTGGAGGTTTAAGACAACTCCAAGAGGAATACTCAATGTTCTGAACTGCAACCTATCTCGTAAGCCATACTAAGAAAGCTCATCTGCAACTCGATTCTGATCCCTCGGAATGTGATAGATCCTTACATCCCAGCCTTGGTTCAGCAGGCTCCTAGCCTTCGAGAGAAGCGCAACAGACGCATGAAGGTCAATGGAGTTGCCCTAAGTCAATCCACACACTACGTTTAATTAACACAATTAGACTCAAGCACCGTTGTTCGATATCCACACTACTAAGTCGAGTGCAGTCCCCAAACGACGGCCAAAAGCTCAACCAGATAAGGATCCCCATCACCTTCTAAACCAGTGAAACCTATCAACCACGCGTCAGTATGGTCCCGCACCAGCCCCCCACAAGCAATCCTTGATGATGATCGATCATAGCTTCCATCAACGTCGAGTTTTAACCACCCCACTTCCGGAGCACACCACGAAATTGTGCTACATCTAGACTAGTCTAGAGCACCCAAAATGCGAGGGAACTCCTCCAAATCTTGATGATTTTTACGCTCCACCACTTAAATAGGCCAAGCATCGGGTCCAACACCATGTTATTCCTGCACCTCCATGTCCACCAAAGAATCAACAACAATTGGGAAGCTTGATGATTCACCAATGGTGCCTCCCACCCAGCTCCAACACTCTCATCCACAATAAAATTATGGAGTGCAAGCAACCAAAATGGTCCCATATGGATTCAAATGCGGGCAGTCACGAAGGCAATGCAAAATATCCTCCAACTGAGCAAAACAACAATTGCAAGTTCCAGAAATAGTGAGGGAGCAGGTCATATGATGACCATTAGTTGGGAATGACCCGAGAAGCATTAGCCAAACCTGAAATTTCATATTCTATTGAATTAACAATCAAAAGTTTGTTTAAATAAAAATCAAAACTAATAGATTTTTTTTTTGAAACACTAAATAGATGATTGACCACTATCATATTTTTTTAAACGATTAAAATCAATATATTTTTTTTGTACATCAGAAAGATAAATTGCACCCGCCATGAATCGATCATTGGACCTCTCCCTACCCAATACATTCCCTCAGCTTCTACCACTTGATCTATCCTATGGGGACAAACGATTAATATCAATATAATAGAATTATGCATGACTGAAATATAATCACTATATTGATTACTAGAAATAAATTGCAAATATTAAATTCAAATTTCAATTAATCAATCATTTTATCATTTTCTTACAAAAAAAATCAATCATTTCATCATAGATAAATAAAGAAATTAATTATTTTTTATTATAATTTCCGCTATTGTTACATAATATCTTACTGGATATTTTAAAATGACTTAATATCTATTTTTTTAATTGATAACTAAAATATACATTACAAATAATTTTTTCTGTTGTCAAAAAAATAAAATAAAAATTATCATTAAAGCATTAATCATACTAATTTATAAAAAAATTGAAATGTAAAATATCTCAGTGTTTTCACTTGCAATCTTTTTTTTTTGACGGGCCACTTGCAATCTTATATCTCCTTATTTTATTTAATTTTTAAATCTGACCTGCAATATTTATGTGTAAATTAAAAATATTAATGAATAATTAAGATTTATGATTATTGTTTAGAAATCAATTATTTATTTTCTTGTTCTATTTTAAGCAGTTTAGAAATTTAAATATTTTTTCTCAAAAAAAGAATAAAACGATTTTGATCATAATAAAAGTACAAACAATAAAAACCTAATTAATTTATGAAAGAAACCGTTAACAGGAACGATTTTTTTGTGATTTGTTTTTTGTATTCATAAAAAATATGCTTATAAATAATATTATATTACTAATTAAGTTTTGATGTATTTTGCTATAATTTTTAATTCCTGGTCAGAATTGAGCCAGGGAGAAATGTATTCCTAAAATACAAAAATAATTCCATATTAAAAACTAAACAATATTTTACACGGTCAATAATATTAAGGGGAAAAAATCTGCTAAAATTTCATAAATCATTGAATTTTTAAATCACAGCAATGAAATTTTTAATTAATAGCTTCACAAATAATATCCAATATATTTAATTATTATTATTATTTTCATAATCCTCGAGATTTCTTTTTTCAGTTTCACCATATATATTAACTCAAAATAAAAAACAAAATCAGAAACAACAAACACGAAATAATAATAATATTAATTAGCAATAATTAATATTTTGTCAATTTTTACCTCAAAATTCAAACTCAGCAAAAACAACAGGCCCAGCCCCTTTTATTTATTTATATATATATATATATGCATAGGAAAATAAGATTATAAAGCACAAATTGTCAACAAATTCATCTTTTCTGAAGAAAAAAATTCAGAAAATCCAAAATTGAAAAAGAACCGTACGTTTATGCTAAAAAATAGATCAAAAGACGTGTTTCTGGCGGTTTCTGCACAGTACTCAGTGTTTCTTCAAACACCGCCACGTTCGTAACCACCACCACCACTTTTTCTTCTTCACCCACAAGCCAAGCTTGTACCTTTGTTTCAAAAACCACCTAAGAATCCCAAAGGGTATCTCATTCTGATTCATGGAGGACCAGGCTCATTCCCAGAATTCCACCCTGCAGAACGGGTCAGAAATCAACAAGGAGCAAGTGGCGGCGGCGGCGGCCGCCGGAGGCGGCGGAAACACCGCACCAGAATCCGCCGTCGGAGAAGCGTCTGTGGCTGCAGGATCAGGACAGGTGGTGAAAAGGGGGAGGGGGAGGCCACGGAAAAACCAGGCTAATGGGAGCCACCCGCCGCCGGCGACGCCGCCGCAGCCGGAATTGGCTATTCAACTTTATGGAGGAGGTGATGTTGTCAAGCGAGGCAGGGGACGCCCTCGTGGTTCTGGGAAGCTGCAGATTCTGGCTTCCATTGGTAAGTTTCTTTCTTTTGACTTTGTGGTTGTATCTTTTGATGTTTTTCATGTTAGCTTAGAATGAATGTGCCTCTTTTGAAATCTTAGTTGGAAAGTTTTCCCCTTTTTTCAAACAAAAATAGCTTGGTTTAGATTATTTTAACCTTGTTCAATCTCTTATTTTAAAATGAAAATTGTTTCTCTATTCTTAGGTTGAATTTGTTTGGAAATGTAAAGTTGAAGCAAATGATTCTTGAATAATTTCACTTCATAAATTCTTATCAATAAGATGCTTAAAGTGAATGGCATATGAGTAAAAAAATAAATAAACTCGTTATCTTGAGTCATTTACTCATTCCGTTTCTTTTTAACGATTTAGAAGAGAGGACTAAAAAAAACGATTTAGAAGTGAGAAAAAAAAAACACATATTAAGGTGTACTATTATCTATTCTTATTTATTCTTTTTATAAGGTCTTATTGGAAAATTGTCAATTAATACTCTCTTGATTTTTAAAAGGGAAATGATTTTTGACACTACTAATTTATTACACGACCATGCACGATTGATTGTCCACTGTTAGATATATATGTAAAATCATAATTTTCTCACTCATATACCCAACATGATGTCTGTCAATGACTGAATATAATGGGTCGTGATAATCGTGCTAAAAAATTGCAGTGCCATGCCATATAGCAATATCATCTTTAAAAAAAATTCTATGTTGCCGGTCAAATAAGAAATTCTATGTTGACAAATATGTAATTGTTTTTCTTCTTCTAGACTTGTTTTTTTAGGGTTTAGGGTTAGGCCTTTGTCCAATCCAGAATGTTATAGAAATCCGAGACATGAATTTGTGTTTGATATCGTTTTGCACTTTTTTCTCATGCTTGAAGCATTATATGTTGCAGGGGGATTAGTCACTGAAACAGCCGGGGGAGGCTTCACTCCTCATGTGGTGAATGTGAACACTGGGGAGGTAATATAAGACTCATACAAAAATTGTTCAAAATTAAAGTAATAGAATTTGTTTGAATGTTATTCTCAACTGAGATAGTTATGTTTTCGATCATTTTCAGGATGTGGTCAGCAAGATAATATCATTTTTTCAGAAAGGCCCTAGGGCAGTTTGTATACTTTCTGCTAATGGTCCTATATCAAGTGTCACCATTCGCCCACGTGGTGCTACTAATATTTTGAGATATGAGGTACAATACAATGTAGAAACAATCTTCTATGTAATAGTTCACTTGAATTTTTCACTATCGTATGATATCTCAAAATATAATTATGTATAGTTATGTATGGTATGCACTAAAAAACAAGTATCCTAGGTCACTTAGTTGTATAGATCAAAAGGCAGTAGACATACCCCATTAACAGAGGTGTAGGCTGACCCATATGGGCTTATCCCAATAACCCAAGTTAAAGTGTGGGCTGTATTCTAGTAAAGTTCAAATCCAATTTAAACAGAAATAGATGTTTATTATTATTTTTTCTATTTTCATGTCTTTAATTTTTATGTATATGGTGGAAAATGATTAAACATTTCTAAAAATAAATGGCTCCTTGGTTGACTCGTTTAACCCTTAGAAGGTGGGGTGAACTGAAAATTAAAGAGTCCGTTTGAATTTCAGGACAACCAAATCTGACCCAAAAATGTGTCGGCCGACTGCAAACTTGTTGAATGGGTTGGGCCAACACTAGCCACTACATGATTCTATAGACACAACACCTTACCCTTTATTTATGCCGTTCCTATCCCTTTTTTCCTTCTTGCTTGTTAGTACTTTTTAGTTTCTTGTTATTTTCTTAATAAAAGTTCAACTTTGAAGCCACCTAAATTTTGCATGTCATGTATATAGATCATCATGTATAGATCAGCTCAAGATTTTGTGTGTGAATTTGTATTTAAATTAGTTTTAATTTTTGTATTTTATTCTGCTACATACAGGGTCACTTTGAAATTTTGTCCTTAATTGGATCATGGACCTCTTCTAGAGATGGGGGTGCATGTATGAAAAATAGTCAGTTAACTGTTTCATTGGCTAAACCCGATGGAACGGTTTTCGGCGGGAATGTTGAGAGCTCATTAATAGCGGCTGGCCCCATTCAAGTAAGAATAAATTTTTTGATGTATCCATTTAAGACGGGAATGACTTAGGTTTATCTATGTTTTCCTTCTAGTTGATATATATCCTTTTATTTCACTATAGCAAGTAATGTTATTGAAGCTTGAATGACCAATAGGCTTCAAAACATATTTGATAGGTGATTCAATCAATTACAAAAAATTAAGTCATAATAGTTATATTCTGCACATGAACTTACCCATAACATGAACTTACCCATAACCTTAACTTTGCTTTTGGGGTAGGTTGTACCATGATCATTAGTAGAAACACAACTATATTTATATCCTAAAGGAGGAGTAAAATCAGATATCTACTTGCAGTATGTTACTTTTGTCCAAAAATAGATTGATCATTAATTCCTTGCATGTATACTTGACATGGGAGTTAAGTTTAGTTTGAAGTACTATATTTTACTTTTTATTCATTATTATGTCGCACTGATCCTTCAATAACTATTATCAATCTTAACTCTGAGTTTCTCTTTGTCCACCAGCTTATACTGGCCACTTTCAAACAAAACATTAGCAATCAAATTAAGAAAAGGCGCTCAAATGGATCATCCAATGTTCCAAGCATGGCAGGTAATCCAGATTCAACAAAAGTGGATCTCCAGAAAGTTCCTAAGTTGACAGAAGGCGAGTCCAGTTGTCCTTCACCAACATCAACACTAAGGCTAATAGCACCAAGCAATGGCTTAGTTGATGATCCCATTACTGAAACAACAAATGCAGTGCCAGAAAATGTCACTATTGCAGACAAGAATATGCATTTTGAGTCAGTTAGTGGTGTTGACCTTGAATACCACTATGCAGTCTAATGCAGAACAAGATAGAACATTTGCATATGTTAATGATGCTAGTGCCTCTCAGATGTAGAAATTTATATAGACCCTTTCAAGCTTTTAGTTGCAAAGAACAAGTTTGTTTTTTCTTAGTTATGTTTACCTGAACATTTTTCTAGTGAGTCTTTAAAAGGGTAAAGTTGCTTACATTGTTTTCAAAGGTTCGAAAGAACTTGCTAGTAACATCACAACAATTAACTAAAAACCTACAATTGCAGATATTGTAATTGGATATGTTTAACTTTCTTTTTGACTATATATTATACTGCTTTGAAGAATTTACTAAACATTTTACCTGTGTGATTCACGGTTCGCACAGGACTATTTTAATGTCCTATTATTTTTGCTATTTATTCATGATCAATAATTGAAGCATTCAACCAAGATACAAATTTAGGACAGAGAGTAAGACGATGTATCATATATTTTGGGGCGTTTGCCCTCCCAAGTAGCAAGAAAAAAGAAAAGAAAAGAAAGATGTATCATATATTTTAAATTTAAATATCTATTATTTTTCTCTTTTATCCCTATTTTGTGTGTTGGGTGGATTTAGAATGTAACCAACCATATGAAACGGACAAAAATATGTTCACATATTAAATTCACTCACCCCTATATAATATGAAGAGAATATAGATAAATGAGTTGATATGTAAGAAGAAAAATGAGTGTATATGAGGTTAAAGATAATGTGAAATCTGAATGTATAAAAACAGAACAACCAAACTTCATAGGATTGCTTAATTAATGTGATCATACATTAGCAAATAATTGGTAATTTTTTGCATCAAGTACTATCTGTCTAACTGCTGCTATTGCTGCAATACCTCCTAATGCAGAGAAAACCACAGCAATGGTTACATTCAACCAGAAAATGGGACTTCTCTTAGATGGCTTAAAAGTTAAATTGAAGAAAACCACTGGCAAAATGAAGTCAAGTGGCATAAAGCCAAAAGCTCCAATAAGCGAGTTTATGTCCCCAAAAAATGGAAGCATGGCTGCTATGGTGGTTGCAATAGCAACAGATAATGACCGCGAAATCACTCTAGGGATCATATTGCGGCAGGAGAATTCAGGGCTTTTTGGGTCCCCAAATGTTTGCTCCAACACTTCATTTGTGGGCTGCAAGTACACCTGCATTAATGTTAAAAATCCATTGATTTAGCTACCAATTTGGCTCTGTTACTGACCGAAATTTCGGTCAATAATGGATGATTTTCTTGTAGTGAGTGGCAAAGTTACTTACCACACCAACTGCTGATAATTGTGTTATGGTGAAAATGTTGGTCATGTTAATAAACCACTTGCGCACTAAAGGCCTCCCATTGTCCACAAAGTTGCTTAAGATTAAGCCTTCAGATTTGTTGCCAAATGCCCAATAACCAGATATAGCTACACTAAAGAAAGTGATTATAAGTACAGTGTAACAAACACTTAGTCCCTTGAACATCTTCCCTTTTACTGGTGGTGCTAATGTAGCCTGCCAAAGAAAAAAAATACAAGAGCAAGTAATGAGAGGGAAAGAGGATTTCTTAATTACAAAGAACAATATGGTGCAATGTCATTAAAATTGGATCAGACCAGCCTATTGGGAACCAGACCTATGACCGGTCTAGTCATGAATTTGGATTCGATTTGCTATTTAACCGGTCAGAATCGATCGATCATAAGCAAATCGAATTGGTCATATTACATGGTTGAATCGGACTGGTGACTAGTCAAATACAGTCAAACACACCTTGTTTGATGTAAAAAACATAAGGTGAGTTTAATGAGAGGGAATTGAACTATTATTCAAACCTGAATTTCTGGAATTATTCCATTTCCGTATGCAGTGGCAATGATGGCAAGAGCATTGAACATTCCAAATAAGCGATTCTCTGTATCACCTTTCAATGAATAATCCTTTTCTGGTCCTTTTGATGAGTCTCCTGTAGTAATTTTGGCCATGTCCATGCCAAAACAAAACCATTGAATCATCAAGCATATTATTCAATTACAAAAGAGAAAGTTAAGGAGATTGAGCAAATAAATACCAATGTATATGGAACCAACAGTAGCACATGCACTATAGACTAAGCACAGAACCAAGGACACAAGATTGATGTGCCTCAATGAGTGGAAAGATGGGATTTGAGCTAAAATCAGCATGAAGCATCCAAATATGATTACAAACTCGTAAAGCTTCATGGTCCCATTTGGATTCGCCAAAAGGTAAATTGCCTGCATTTAATTCCATGAAGAAAAAACAAATAAAAGGGGTAAAGAACACAGTGGAATTGTTAAATGTGTGTCTTTGATTCATGTATTTGTCATGAGAAGTTGAAGATTTTACCTTCATGCATTGTCCTCCCAAAAGAGTACAAGCCACTACAGCACCATAACAGACTGCGAACTGAATTGGCCCCACAAAGTAACGACCCCATCGTGGACCTGCCAATATATATTGGCGGACGCATCATATATATAGAATCACGTACACGTTGAAGCTAACGTGTTAAAATATTATTTCTCTGATCTACCTTAAAATCAACGTGGTAAATTTTAATTTTTGTATTAGTGCTTTAAAAACATAAAATTACAGTTGCATCCGTTTCAACATCAAAACAAGCGTGGATATGATAATGAGTTCTTTACAAAGAAAATAATTATAATTTTTTTAGAATTGATATTGACATTTAATTTATCTTTTTAGTTAATTTAGACCCGTCATTTTGTGACTCTGTCTTACTAAATCCGCAATTATTAGGTCTAGTCGTCTAGCGACGAGTTTCGATTTTAAACCTGCCTAATTAATATTTAGGGCCGGTGTAAGACAAACTCAATTCATCTTAACTCATCTCACGAGCAGCCCTACCTCTAGCTAGTACTCAGCAAAATGAAAGATCAATAATACAAAGAACTTATATAATGTTTAGACAAATATTTATAAATTTTATCCTAACAAATTATATTTTTATGAAATTTCATGAATTTGTTAATTTTATATCAAGCTATTAAATTTCATATTTTATTTACATTGTTTTCAAATATTTCATCGGGAGAGATACGAGTTTTGAGGAAGTTGCTAACCGCCACAACATGTGTATGTCTATTTAAAAAAGCGGAAGACATAATTGTGAAGCTTTAAAACCATCATAATTTTATGCTTTTTTTCAATTGTACTACCTCTATTCCTAATTAACTGTCAAGTACGAGAAAAACACATATATTAAGGAATGCGATTAATTTTGTTAATTTTCATAAAAGTAATATGTTTTCTTATTTCACCCTTTAGAGTGTATTTTATATTTTCTCATTTATTGTTTCTGTAAGGGCATTTCTTGGAAAAATATCAATTAATGCTCTCTTGAAACTCTAAGTTGACAGATATATAGAAACAATTTTTTTCTTCAAAGTAGACAGTTAATAAGGAACGAGAGTAGTAATAGTAAAAAACAACCGCATAATAAAATTGTATGTCACTAGATTTTTTTTCCCAAAGTCCAAATATATTAATAAAGAGGAAGAGACTAAGTTCGGAAATAAGACAAATGAGATAACAAAAATAAAAATTCACAATCGTTCATAAGAATACACAAACTTCTAATCACCCTTTAAAGAGAAAACAACAAAAATCATCCTAAACCAAAAGAAAAAACCCAAAGAAAGCAAAATCGAAAATCTTAAGCAAAGCAAAAACCAAGTATGTCATTAATTAGATGTTAATACTATGAGGAGTTTTCAAGTGTTTTCCAAGTTGCATGGATGGAGAGCAAAGTCATGAGCTCAATTTCTACAAGTCTAAGCATACGTATTGAATTAAATATAAATAATATGATAATTTTATTGTAATATTTTTAAAATTGTATATTTCTTGAAATATGAAAAAGACTTTATCACATCAAAGAGAGCATAGTCATAGACTCGTAGTCATGGGCTCAATTTCTACAAGTCTAAGCTTACGTACTGAATTAAACGTAAATAATATGATAATTTTATTGTAATATTTTAAATTATATATTTCTTGAAATATGTAAGACTTTATCACATCAACCTAGCTAGCTAAAGGCTTAAACTACTAGGAATTGTTTTTTTTTTAAATAAGCCAAATTTGTAGTGAAAAGAAAGTATAAGGGATACTTCAAACCCAATACAAGAAAATAAAACAGCAAAACCAAAAAAAATTAAACAACAAACAGTGGGAAAAAAGCTACTCCCTCACCCAGCTGTAGAGCTGTCAATATGGGTTCCAACCCGCGAGCCAGCTCGACGGGTTGGCTAAATGAGCCGGGTTTGATTGGTTAAATTCCAGCTTGAAAAGAACTAGGGTTAGTGCAACCCGGCTCGTTTAACCCGCGGGTTAGACGGGCCAATCCGCGGGTCAAGCGAGCCAACCCGTCGGGTTAGAGTTATTGTTCATTAAAAAAATTATTTTATTTATCTTTAATTTCAGATTAGTTTTATGGATTAATTTTAGATAGAAAATTGAAAATTTCCATTTCTTTTAATTTGATTCAATTTTTTATGTTTTATTTATTGTCATTATATTTTTTTATCTCATTTTAAATGTGCCAGTAAAATAATTGTGTTCTTAAATCCTGTAAACTAAATTCTTTTTCTATATTTCAAACGTGAGATAAAAATAATTCCGTTGATAAACCTCTTTTTGATGAGTTGATACCAATTTTTATAAGTATTTTTTTGAATTTTTTTTAACATTTTAAACATTTTCTAATCCAATTTCTCAATTTTTTATATTTATTTCACTCAACTCGCGAGCCAGCTCGCCAACCCGTGAGCTTGTGACGAGTCGGGTTGGGTTCATATTTTTCTGACTCATTAAAACCCGGGTTGACATTTTAGAAGTTTAGGGACCAACTTGAAGGCGGTTGACACATTCAAGGACCAATTTGACTATTTACCCGCTCAATAATTAAAGGATTGAAAGCAAGTGTACTATTTAATATTTTTTCTTTCCTCTATTTCTATTTAACTGTTTGTTTTGAAGAATTTTTTTTTCCTATTTAACTGTCAACTTAGCGTTTCACGTTAGCATTTTAAGAGAGCAATAAATGATGTTTTTACAACAAATGTCCTTGTCAGTATAATTAATAAGGAGAGATAACACATACGTTAAATGGTAAAATAAAAAAATAATTCTCACATTTTTTAAAAATCAACAAAATTAATCACATTTTTAATATGTGTGTTTCCATTTAAAGTAAACAGTTAAATAGGAACGGAGAGACAATTATGTGAGGACTGAGGAGTGAGGAGCATGATAAATTGATAATTAAAAGACCAAGAGATGTAGAAAATTCAATGCAATAAATATAAGACATTAAGACTTGAAAATGAAGTAAATGAATATAATAAACGTGTCCTGTACCTAAAATGACGCGAGCCATGTCTCTGAATCGAAGCTGACGATTACCCAACTTAGCGTGGTGTTCAAGGACAAGTGATATTAAATTGTAAGAGTAGAAAGTGACAAGAGCTCCAATGACTAAGCTTAAGATACCAGCTGTCCATCCAAGGAAGGTGAATGCATAAGGAAGACTCAACAGAGTTGGAGCCACTATTGATGTTGTCAAATGGTAACCAGAGTGTATCCATGAACCTACAAGTCAAGTGACAGAACCAGTAAAAGAAAAATGTAGGATAATGAAAATTTGACACACGAAATAAAATAAAATTGACAATCATTAATTGAAAGAAGCCGTGCAAAAACAATATTTAACTACTATTCTAGTAAGGTTTTCTATGGGTTCCTATTTGTGAGAGATATTTTAGAAGTTTTTAATTTTTTTATATCATCATTTTAGAATATCAATAAGAATTAAATGGATATACATCATCAGTGTAAATAGATTTTACACCGTCATCAAATTAAATTCCGCCACATCATAAAATATATCTTTGTTTTAATTATAATTTAAAATAAACGTTATTGTTTCTCCTACATGACATGTTGTGATTAGTTGTCGATGTAAAACTGTTTTACACTGGCACTACATATTCATTCAACTCTATCAATAAAATAATTTGTTTTTTTGTCATTAACCTAGATGTCACTACTCTTATTTTAGGAAAATATAAGACACTTCTTTCAATAAATTACTATCTAATAACTAACATTTGTCTATAAAAAAATCTAAAAATTTGAACTCATCTTTTTACCTTTACAAGAACTAGCTTGTCCATTTTTAAACCAATAATTTGTTGATAAGTTTATTATTCAATTATGTACTAGCTAATAAAACTTTTAAATGTTCAATTAGGGGGTAATTTAGAAAAAATAATGTAATTTTTTATTAATATATGACTAATAACTAATTTACACCAAATTTTTTAATATGTGTAAATTAGTTCAAAACGATTTATAAACAAGAGTAATAAATAACCCATTTTCTTTTACCTTCACTAGTATTTTGTCTTTTATACATCATGAAAAATTGTTTGCACCATACACGTGCTCCAATAAGTCAAAGTGTCAAACAAGGCGGGCGATAATGACAAAATCATGTCAGTTTTCATTTAATAGGTGTGTGTTTAGAACTTCCGTAATTCTGGGAAAACTATTAGAAATAGTAATTATATTTTGTTGACACTTACCTTTCCATCTATGAAATATAGAAAGAAAAAAAATAGATAAAATAGAACTATGGCACATAATGTGATAAAAGAATAAGAGAAGAAACCAGACTTTAGAAAAAATGCCGTATTAATAAATCAAAGCTCTAAAAATAGCAACCTCAATACATCTGACTACCAAACACCCATCGACATCAACTTTCGTGAGGATTAGTAAGTGGAAAAAACTTTGAATTTACGGTAAAAGATCACAACAAAGATGAATATCAATGAGTATAGCCACTATTTAGTGGATCACCCATCTTTTCCGTTAAAATAATTTTATAAGGCGGCAACAGTATGTTAGAATTCAAACATAACACTAGATAAAACCATCAACAATTAAGGGATTCAAGATAATCAGCAGCTAAAACAACCACAAAATGATTGATTCTTGAAACTGGGACAAAAATAAAATTGGGTACACTAAATAATAGGACACTGTTCAAATTCATTTCTTAGAATTGTGGTTTCATGGTATGGTGGTAGCACTGGCAGTGCTGGTTGTGGTTGTAGGTTAGGTCATAGGTGAAAGTAAGAAGCATGTTCATTCCTTGAGCATGGATAGCTTTCTAAAAAGCCTTCAACCATGCTTCCATTTCCACTATTCTGTGTTTGTTTTTTGAATCAGGAAGATGATGGAAGGGCTAATACTTTTGAAACTTAGGTAATATATATTCTACTAATAGGAAAGGTTTGAGAAAATAAGAAGCCAGGAGAAGAATCACAGGGCATTTAAAATGTTCCATAAAAAAACTAAGCAGTGGAAGAAGACTTGAAAACCATAAAAATTTACCTTTTGATTTGAGCACAAAGAGAGCTCCTGCATCAACATCTTTTTGGTGTTGAATTTGTTGCGAAGCATCTGGCTTCTCTGAATTTTCATTTACTACTGTTGAGGTTGGAAGCAGAGTACCCATTTGCCTCTATCCTGTATGAGAGCTCTATCAAATGATCCACATATATTTATAATGTATTTGTGAGCGTTGAAACTTCTTTCTAAACCTCGGAACCTCAAAATCCAACTTTATAAACCGGGGATCTCACATAACTTAAGGTACACACTCCATGTTCTATCATCCCCTATCTATTTCTCCACCGTTTTAACTAGAGCGTTGAAATTTCTTCGCGGGTACCCCACCAGCACAACCTACTGAGAAGCTTATGTTCTCCCTAAGAAGCACCGCATGCACTTATTCAATCAACATTCTTTGAAGTTATTTGACAGGACATGTACCTAACTACCTATGATCAATTGGCGTCATTTGTGGAAAATATATAACAATTTCATATTGATTTTAATTTCAAGTTTAAGTATTATTATTATTAAATATTTTTTAAAAAAAAAACTAGATATAGGATTCCCTTCACCATGAAGGATTCTCCATCCAGAACAGCAGGCGGTGCATAGCAGAGGCACAGGGGATGTGAAGCATGACATAGAGCCGAAATTTTGGAAAAAAATTGTAGACAGAAACTGGTTACAGAGCTTTTCTCAGGGAACTAAACAATCACTTTCCCATCACCATGACTAAGCAACTAGCCAACTTGCAAGCAGTAAGTACCCTGAGAAACTTGGATAGAAAAGAAATGATTTGAGAAAAATCAAAGTAACAGAAGAGAGAGAGAGATCAGAGGAGGATTGAGCAAAGATTACATAGAGAAAGGAGAGGAGAGCTGGTTTTTACTTTTTCAGATTATCTTGGTTCTTCTATTATCTCCTAGAAATGGAAGAAACAAACCCCCGTTTCAATGTCCTCTTCCGAGGCAGAATATAGAGCTATGGCAGCTGCAGCATGTGAAATTCAGTGGATTCGTTACCTTCTTCAGTCATTGGATATTGTAGTACACTAGTACCTCTTCCAGTTCCAGTTTCTCTCAACTTTTACAATCAGTCTGATATACACATTGTTCATAATCCAACCATTCATAAGAGAACAAAGCATATTGAGCTTGATTGTTCGGTTATATTATAATGATATGGGATACTAATACATTTTTTGTGAGTAATAAAGTTTAGTCAGGACTCAGGAATTAAGAAATTAATGGTGGTTTATGATTCTATATATATGAATTGTTGAAACAGAACACAGCCAAACTTCACAGAATGGCTCAAGTGATCATACATTAGCAAATAATCGATAGCTTTTGGCATCAAGTACTATCTGTCTAACTGCTGCTACTGCTGCAATACCTCCTAATGCAGAGAAAACCACAACAATAGTTACATTCAACCAGAAAATGGGGCTTCTCTTCGATGGCTTAAAAGTCAAATTGTAGAAAACCACTGGCAAAATGAAGTCAAGTGGCATAAATCCAAAAGCTCCAATAAGCGAATTTATGTCCCCGAAAAATGGCAGCATGGCTGCTATAGTAGTTGCAACAACAACAGCAGTGGACCGCGAAATCACTCTAGGGATTACATTGCGGGACGAGAACTCACGGCTTTTCGGGTCACCAAATGTTTGCTCCAGCACTTCATTTATAGGTTGCAAGTATACCTGCATTTAATGTGGAAATCCAATGGTTACTTAGTTGAATACGAGGGATGAATTCAGATTTTCTGCAGCCTCTATAGTCAATCAATTGTTATAAACTCTTCAACACGTTACTCACCGCGCCAACTGTTGATAATTGTGTTATAGTGAAAATGTTGGTCATGTAAATGAACCACTTGGACACTAGAGGCTTCCCATTGTCTACAAAGTTGCTTAGGATTAGGCCTTCAGATTCATTGCCAAATGCCCAATAACCAGATATAGCTACGCTGAAGAAAGTGATTGTAAGTATAGTGTAACAAACACTTAGTCCCTTGAACATCTTCCCTTTTACTGGTGGTGCTAATGTAGCCTGCAAAAGAAAATAAAAAAGCTAGAGAATAAGTTAAACACATTCAAAGGAAGAGTCACAACTACTAGACCACTTGATATTTAGTTATATAAGAGCATCTTTCAATTTTATGTTAGTCTAGTCCATATAATAAATTTATAAATAAGCACTTGCTCTTTAGTCATGAAAGGAATAGTCAACCCCGACTCAATGATTGAATCAGTGACTCATTAACCTAACACCCGACCAAGTCGATAACAAGTTCGAGTTTTATAACATATGGTTTGATTCTTACGTGAGTATAATTAGAGGGAGTTATTCAAACCTGAATTTCTGGAATTATTCCATTTCCGTATGTTGTGGCAATGATGGCAACAGCATTAAAGATTCCAAATAAGCGACTCTCAGCATCACCTTTCAAAGAATAATCTTTTGTTGGTACTTTTGACGAGTCTCCTCCTGCAATGATATTGATAATGTCCAGGTTAGAAGTTAGAACACAAACCATTGAATCCCAAATCATATTATCATATTATTGAGTTACAAAAGAAGAAGGAAATTAAGCAAATACCAATATATACGGAACCAACAGTAACACAAGCACTGTAGGCCAAGCACAGAACCAAAGACACAAGATTGATGTGCCTCAATGAGTGGAAAGATGGGACTTGAGCCAAAATCAACATGAAAAATCCAAATATTGTTACAAACTCGTAAAGCTTCATGGTCCCATTTGGATTTGCTAAAATGTAAATTGCCTGCATTTAATTCCATTGGAAGAAAAAAGGGTAAGAACACAATGGAAGTCAAATATGTCTCTCTGTTTCAATTATTTGTGATATAAAAAAGATTTTACCTTCATGCATTGTCCTCCTAAAAGAGTAGACGCCACTACAACACCATAGCAGACTGTGTACTGAATCGGCCCCACAACATAACGACCCCATCTTGGACCTGCCAATGTTTCATTTACATTAGCTGTAAGGTAAAAAGTATTTGGGTGAAAAACAAGGGTGATGTTAAAATAACACTGGACACTAAACAGCCATAAAAGTTAAGAGAATTTGTTTTTATCTGTTGTAATTAACTTTAGTTTACTGTTGAGAAACCAAATTGAATTGTTCATTTGGTATTTCATTGATATATGACAAATATCCACAAATCGAAGTAAGATTTTAGCATGTTGATTTGCAAAATGTGATATATGAATATTATAAAGCTAAGTATGTGGTACCTAGAATATCATGAGCCATGTCTCTGTATCGGAGCTGACGATTACCCAACTTAGCATGGTGCTCAAGAACAAGAGATATTAAATTGTAGGAGTAGAAGGTGACAAGAGCTCCAATAACTAAGCACAAGATCCCAGCCGTCCATCCAAGAAAGGTGAATGCATAAGGAAGACTCAATAGAGGTGGAGCCACAATTGATGTTGTTAAGTGGTAAGCAGAATGCACCCATGACCCTACAAGCCACACATAATATAAATTACATCTTAACATCCATTATTGCTTATTAAAAAAACATCCTTATTGCTAATAAAATAACATCCTTTATTTCAATCTGTACCTAAATTTGTCTTATATTTTCTCTTATATGTATTCACAATTATGGTCCACCAATAAACCGTACAAAATTTTATGTGTTTGGAAATTATAGTAAGTTTTCTGGAGAAATGATTCTAGGAGAACTGTTAAAAAGAAAACTTTGTAAGAAAAAAATGGTTTTAGAAGGCTTAACTATAAGATATAAATATATTATAAATCACAATACTCAACAATAAATGTGTTTGCTGCTCTGTTGCACCAACTTAAACGTGATTTTAAATATCTCAACATATAGAGAAGTATGATTTTGTAACGTTCAGTTTAAAGTAAATTGATGTTGAGTCAATAGAAATTCAAACACAAACTAAAATGAATCTAAAGATTTAGGAGATTAATGTTTGAGAAAAGAAAGAAACTGGGACAAGAATCACAGGGCTATATAAAGTTCCATGAAAGACTATGAAGCTTTTGAGAACCATAGTTAATGATTTTATATTACCTTTTGATTTGAGGACAAAGAGAGCGCCTGCATCAACATTATCCTTTTGTTGTTGAATTTCTAAAGAAGCATTTTGCTTCTCTGAATCTGCATGTACTGCTGTTGAGATTGGAAGCAGGGAATCCATTTGCCTCTGTTCTGTTTGAACTTTGAAGTATATGATTGCTCTGCCAAATGTTTCAGTGATCCAAAGCATATATATAGAATCACTGGATCAAGTGAGTCATTTTTAGTAGTTAAACTATTAAAAGTCAATGACTATATTAAATTCTCATTTTTATTGTTGTTTTACACATGCATTAGTTGTTGTTAGAAAATTGAGTCAACTTGAGGCAGCAGCTGGGCGAACATTGATGATATTAGTTGACACACTCATTTAGTGCGGAATCAATACACTGTGAGAAAGTAAAATAAATAATAAATATGATATGCAATAATAATAATATGTGTTAGTGACGATTTTTAAATTGGGTAAAAATTTGTGACGATTAAAAGGTACTACTATCCTAAACATAGATATTGAAAGAATGTAAATTATTTATGTATGTTGTTTACACATCAATACTCTACTCTGTCATATATATTAGAATAGAAAGAGATAACGAAAAAAGTTAAAGCGTTGTTGAATGTTTTCACTGTTTATACAAGTGAGCTAGTATCAATCTACACGTAGTTTGATAGATCTTGTCGTGCAGTGCAAATGAGAGCAACTTGTCCATGGCGAAAGGTAGGTGATTTGATTTTGAACCTGCTCACAAGTTCTTGGAGGTTAGTATCTTTGTCTTCACGTATTGCAGTAGTGAACAATGTCAGCGTGTATATATATAACATTTTGTAGTCCTAGTGAGTAGTGAATTGTGTAACACACCTTTATGTATATATTTTGGTTGAGTGGTGAGCCTATAATGCACTTCTATTCAAATGCTACAATATGGAATTTCTTGGTATAATTATATTTTGGATCCAAAATTGATTTCTACAATTAAGCTAAACAGTGAACAATTTATAAGTAGAAATTCAAGTCAAAATATTGGATTGAAGTCATAATGATTTTCAAGCGTCTTAAAAATTAGGACTCTAAGAACCCAAAGAAAAAAAAAACGTTAAGACGTACTTAAGACTCCATTTGTCTTAGAATTATTTTATTTTTACTAATCAGTGAAAAAAATACACTACTGTTATTTGGTTATTTTTCTTATGTAAAGGTAAGACTTGCAACTCCAACTCCAGCATAGTTGTTTGGTTTGTTTTTCCAATTAAGCAATTTTTCTTAAACATAATTATTATATACATTGTTCGAGTGGTGTGGATTGTAGCAAAAGCCCTTTATTTACGTTTAAATGAAAACAAGTCTTGTGTGATTTTAAATTTAAGTTGTTTTAAAAAAAATAAGTTGTTTTGGTCGGTCCAAATGACCACATGACCCAATCTCTCACGGTCGATTAATAGCGAGTCTCAGCTGTTTGATCAAGTCCACTAGTAATTTGCGCAAGGTGAAAGTAAAGCATTCATCATTTTAACCAATTGGCTCAACTAGGGTTAAAGCCTCAGTGCCACTTGGACAACAGACTAGTAAAAGGTTAACCACTTACACAATTGATCAGACAATACGGTATATAAAGATTTGTTTGCGTTGTAAGTTATTCAAAAAAAACTCAGTATGTATTGCTCTATATTACTCCTTTAAGACTTCGAGGCATTCTTTCAATCTTAAGCAAACTTAAACGTCGGAGTGCCTTTTAATCTTAAGCAAACTCCCCCGCTATGTTCCACCGTGCACAAACCACACATCACCTATGTGTTCGTTACCGTGCACCATGAAGCTTGATCAGAGGTTGATTCTGCTCAAGTTTCTGGAAGATCAATTGGGGGGAATCGATACATTCATTCTTATTATCATGGTGGATACTCCCGGCCAAGTTACGTGAGGAAAACAACAACCTTATCATGGAGGCTCTGCTAACGAAAACAAGGAAATCCCTAGAATGCGAAGGTTTGAACCCACAAGAATTCCTTCTCATCAGGAAGAAAAAGATGTTCCAACCCAAGAGGATTTGATTAGGAGATTGTAGCATCAAATTAAAGAGTTGGAAAAATCTATGCATGTTTGAACCCTTGCACAAAGATGACGTCTACAACCAAATTGTGGAAATGTTTGCTTGTCATAAGTGACCAAGACTTCACCATAAATGTGAAACCAAACATATTCTTATTTAATTTTGAAACAAGCTTCATTATTATATACCCAGGTTTTTTGAAACTGGATAATATATTAAATCAAAACGCCATAGAGGCTAATACATCCGAAGTCACCAAAAGGTCCAATTCCGGGGGAACCTCCTCAATCCAAACAACGTTGGAAAATTTTGAGGAGTTCTTAGCCAAGAAATCAGCCACACTGTTGCCTGAACGGCGGACAAAAGACAAATCGAAGCTAGTAAAGAAAGAGACCATGTCTCGACAATCATTCAAAACAGAAAATAAATAAGAAACTCCTTGCTTATTCTTCTTCCAAGCCTCAAATAATTGGAGACAATCCGTTTCAAACACCACCCGGAAGAATCCAAGGTCCTTAGCCAACGATACGCACCATCGGAACGCTAGTGCTTCAGCCATTAATGCGGAAGCTGCACCGAGAGAGTCAAGAGCAGCCGTGGCCATAACATCACCATTGTTATTCCTCGCGATCATACCAAATCCTGCACCACTGGTAGCTGTCTAAGAGGCGTCGAAATTGAGCTTTATTGTGTTGCCAATCGGTCTTCGCCAGCCTATCATAGTGTCCTCCACACGGGCTGGAGCTGCTGCCTCAATACCGCTGCTGTTCGCGCACATCAGCGCCTGAACCCGGTGCAGCAGCACCTCAAAGCTGGCCGGTACTCCATTATGAACCAGATTATTCCGCTGCTCCCATATAGCATATAACAGAGTCAGCCCATAGCTTATTACCTCAGGTTCTTTGGTGGCAAAAAGCTGCTGTAAATAGCTGGCTGGCTCATCACCAACCTGGAACCTCAAACTCAGGGGAGTTGCAAACCACCACCTGAGCACAACTGGGCATTGGAACAACACATGTGCTGCTGTCTCGTCTGAATCCATGCAAAAGGGACAACTCTCATCAACCTCCAGGCCACGCTTCCTCAAGGCTTGCTTCACGGGCAAGATTCCTAGCGTTGCCCGCCAAGCCAAATCTTTCACACGCGGCAGAACATGTGCTTGCCAAAGGGATCTCCAGAAGCTTTTATGGTGACCACGCCCTCTTGCATCAGATTGAGATGATGGAGAAGCCGCCTGCTGGGATCGATATTGCCTCACAAAGTCATAACCTGTTTTTGTGGTATAAGTACCATCGGTTGTCAAGGGCCAAAAGAGAACGTCCGGGGATGGGCTCATGGATAGAGGGATGGATAGGATCTCCTTAGCTGTGGGAGGCCAGAAGACTAGCTCTATCAAATCTCTATTCCATACCTGCAAATTAGCAACCATTAAATTGGACACAAAATTTAAATTAGCATGTTGTGCCATGTCTTCCCGGTATATCAAAGGATATCCACTTGGAAGCCATCTATCCTTCCAAATATCAATCTTTGTACCATCACCAACTCTCCATCGAGCACCTTCCTCAAACATCCAAGATGTGCGAAAGATACTTGTCCAAGCATAGCTAGGACGTGTATGCTTCTTCGCATCACCTAGAGGAACATGAGGGTAATACACGGCCTTAAACACACGGCCTAACAGGGACTCAGGTTGCTTTTGAATACGCCACCAAGTTTTCGCAACAAGAGCCATATTGAACGCTTTGAAGTCTCTAAAGCCCACACCACCGTCGAATTTTGATCGACACAACGAGTCCCATTTTAGCCAATGAATTCCTCGAAGGGAAGCATCACCACTCCAATAGAACTTGCTAATCATGCGCTCAATATCTGCACATAAACCATCAGGTAAGAGAAAACATGACATAATATAAGCAAGAATAGCTTGAGCAACAGCTTTAATGAGGACCTCTCTACCCGCCCGGGAGAGAGTTTTTTCCTTCCAACCTTTGAGTTTCTTCCAAACTCGTTCTTTGACAAATTGGAATATTTGGGTCTTTGACTTACCAATAATGGTAGGAATCCCCAAATATTTGTCATAGCTATCTACTACCTTAACACCCAAAAGCATCTTTAGCTCATTGAAACGGGGACTAGGCACATTTCGGCTACAAGATAGCATTGATTTGTCAAAATTAATGACCTGACCAGAAACTCTTGCATAGGAAGCAAGGACCCTCAGGACCGCTTGAGCTTCTTCCGCCGTGGCTCTTGCAAAGACCACACTATCATCTGCAAAAAGAAGATGTGAGATGACAGGTGCAGATGAGGAACGGGCAATTTTAATGCCATGAAGAGATGATGCTACAATCTCTTTTTGGATCAATGCAGAGAAAACCTCTCCACAAAGAATAAACAAATAAGGAGACAAAGGATCTCCTTGTCTCAAGCCTCGACCCGGATCAAAGGGGACCTGGGGATTGCCATTCAGCATCACCTGAAATTGGACTGAGGTAACACAATCCATAATGAGAGATATCCACATAGGAGGAAATCCCATGTGCACAAGGACACTCTCTAGAAACGGCCATTCGACCCTATCATAAGCCTTGGACATATCAAGCTTCAGAGCCATCATGCCATTACGGCCCGACATCTTTTTCTTCATCAGATGAAAACATTCATATGCCACCAGTGCATTGTCAGTTATCAAACGACCCGGGACGAAAGCACTTTGTGGGCCAGTAATGATATCAGATAAAATAATCTTGAGTCTATTAGCAATTGTTTTTGTAATAATTTTAAAAAGAACGTTACACAAGCTAATAGGTCTAAAATGGGTTGCATGTACTGATTTCTTAATTTTGGGAATTAAGACAATAAGAGTGCGATTAATCATACCTGGGGATATTCTGCCCTGCAACACTTCAAGGCAAAAGTTAGAGACTTCATCTCCAATTATGTGCCAAAACTTTTGGAAAAATAGCGCCGGGAGGCCATCAAGGCCTGGGGCTTTTGTCGGGTGCATATTAAAAATAGCATCCTCGACCTCTTCCCTTCCAAAGGGAGTATTCAAAATGGCCAAATGGCCCTCAGAGAGGCGATTGGCCACTAAACTCGTGGCTGCCTCAATGCCGGAAGGGTTTGACGTGCTAAAAAGATGAGAGAAGTAGCCTGTCAACACCCTGCCAATATTAACTCTATCATCCCATTTCATGCCATCATCATCAAACAGTTCATCTATAGAATTCCTCTTTTTCCGTTGGGTCGCCTTTTGATGAAAAAATTTTGTGTTCCGGTCCCCATGCTTCAACCAAGAGGCTCTAGAGCGCTGACTCCATATGATCTCCTCTTGCTTTAACAATCTTTCCAGCTCTAATTCTGTAGTGCGCATCTCAGTCACCACTTCCTCAGTCTGCACGCTCTGTTGGAGATTCTGTAGATGAACCTTCATATCTGACACCTTCTTCGGGATTGCGCCATATTTCTCTCTTCCCCAAGAGTGTAGAGCCGTGCCCACACTTGCCATCTTGCTGGTAAGATCACTTTGCTCTCCTGACCATATTTCGGCCACAATCTCTGCACATTCGTTGCTATCCTGCAACCAAACCTCTTCAAATCTGAACATACGTGTCTGCCGTCTATTAGTCCAATGTCTCTGTTGGCCACATGTTACAAGAATCGGATTATGATCAGAATGAATGCGGGTTAAATGATGAACCTCAACTGCCGGCCACAAGGCCCTCCACTCTGAATTGATAAGAGCATAATCAAGCCGCTCCTCGATGGACACTGGGATGCTTCTTTTATTGGACCATGTGAATCGGTAGCCTGAAAAACCTGCATCCTCAAGTCCGCACTCTGACATAGCCTGTCCAATGGTTTGGAGATGATGCACATCAACTGGATCACCACCCAATTTATCAGACGGGCTCAACACATCATTAAAGTCACCTATGCAGATCCATGGCGTTGCGTTCGGTGGCCTGAATCTCTGAATAAGTTCCCAAGTGCGATGTTTATTCTGCATTTGGGGGAAACCATAAACTGCAAGGATCTGCATTCTGGACTCTGCCTGTGGGTGGTCCACCATACAAAGGATATGGTTTAGTGAGCCGTGAGCCACCCTGACCTCTGTCTCATCGTTCCAGAGCAAGCAGAGACCTCCTGCCCGAGACTTACCTGAGCCTGCACAATCTATAGGAAATAAGTTAGAAAAACCAAAAGAATATCTCATACCGAACATCTCCTGAGCTGATTTACGCGTTTCTGAAAGAAAGACCACGTCGGGAGCTTCTGAAGAAATCAGCCGTTTAACGGCTTGAACTGCCCCTGGGTTCCCAAGCCCGCGGCAGTTCCAAGCTATGAGCCTCATTGAGGTGGGCGGGACTGCCAAGCAGTCTCCGCCAAACCCAATCCAATATCTGAGCTAATCTTCTTGAGAGGGGGTGTGGCCCCCGTGCCTGAACGGTCTGGAGCAGAAGATGAACTCCCCGACCGCTTTCTTTGCCATCTGGTCTCCTTTTTGTTGGAACCCGGTGTTGTTGTCTTGTTGCTTCCATTGTTGTGGCTTTGGTTTCCTTTGGCCACTGTAGCTTGCTGATCTGTGGTGCTCTGATCTTCAAATACACCGCCACCTTTACGGCTTCCTTCACCAGTTTCAGCAGCTATATCCTCTTTGTTATTGACAACATAATCTTCATAGTCCCCATATTATTCATCCTCTCCCTCGTAGACATTAAAGTCTTCCTCATTCCCATGATTAGTTGCGCGGTGGGCTGTACGTTGGTATTTGGAACGAGGACCCCGTTCACCACCGCCTCCACCTGCGTGCTCTCTTACACGGCCGCTGTCACGGAGTTGCACCTCACGGTCCCTATCATCATCATCTGCCCGTAGACCACCAAACTGAGGGATCTCATTCGGAGCCAATGGGCCTTTGTCACAATTCCTTGCCACATGGTCTAGGAAACCACAGATATAACAATGTTTGTGCAGTTTTTCATACTGGAAAAATACCTCCAGTTGGCCTCCATTGTCTGATATCAGCACTTGTCCCCGGCGCAAGGGAATAGTCACGTCTATCCAGACCTTAATGCGGAAGTAAGCACCCAGTCGATTGTTACCTCTTCTGTCCGTCGTGATGTACCCTGCGAATGCTCCCCCTAAGGCCCTTGCTACTTGCTCCGACCAGCAGCTGTATGGCAGATCAAACACTCGAATCCAGAAGGGGAGACGCACCAGCGGGACCTTTGAAGGCGGAACATTGATGTCCAGCACCTCCAGCACAACAGAGAAACGGTTAAACGTCCACGGACCAGCCTGGAGGACCCTGTCACGATCGTTCTTGGATGCGAACCTGAACGTATAGAGGTTCTCTTCAACTTGGCGAATTTCCACGCCGTTACGTGTCTTCCATAGATCCTGGAAGACGTTTCTGAATGTGTGATCCATAAAAGGCTCACGACTCAACAGCTTACCAACAAGCCACACGTCCTTGCCTAGTCTCGGGCTGATCTTGAGTGTTCCCAGATTAATCGCTTGCGCCTCAGACCCAGACAAGACCACTTTCTTGCCTTTGTCCATCGTTAACCAGTAGCCTGATTAGGGGACCTTGATTTGGAAACTCTGGTGCAGTTTGGAAAAACAAGAGAAAATACTATAACAGAACTTGCTTGGAGTGCAGAGAAACGAAGGTACGTGAAGGCACGTACAAAAAACTTGATTACAGCAGGTCAATTGGTGCCGCCGTCGAGGAGGCGCTGAAACCCATACCACCGCATGGCTAAACCCATACCAATATATACCCAGGTTTTTAATGTCAAAATCATTTGTTTCTTCTAAAAAGAAGCATGTTATATTTTGAATTTTTTTTACATTAATAAACTTTTAAATGTTACTGAGAGAATAATAAATGAGAACAATAATAATGAAAAAAGATAGTATATTCTTAAGGGTAAAATAAAAAGTAAAAAAAAATCTGAAAACTAACAATATTAATCGTATTTATTAATGTGTGTTTTATTCCTTTTTGAAGAGTTAATATGAAACAAATGATAAAATATTTATTAATAATTTTTCTTTGGTGTCTCTACTCCTTTAGGGTTAGACCCTTCACAATGATAAAGACACAAGTACAAATTTTAGAAAACTCATTTATTAAGGAACTGACATAAATTATGAAATGATATTAGTCTTAACCTGAAGGGGTAGACACACCAAAGAAGAAAAAGAAAAAATCCTAGTGGAAGAGAAACAAATTGAAACATGTAAAATATGTCAACACACAATTTGTAGTTGTGACTTGTGAAGGAGGACACAGGTTGTTAGATTATGTGGGACTTGCAGCAGGTCAAAGAAAGCCAATAATACTTATATGCACTGATCTGAGAATGGAAGCTACCCCAGTCAATGAAGAAAAAGTATTAAAAAAAAAACCCCTCAAATAGGACAAAAATCGGTTAGCAATATGCACTTGTCATAGACTAACCAAGGAGCAAAAGACAAAGCCACACAAAAATAAAAAAACATGAATTAGGTATCATAATTAAGGCACGAGTTTTATCAAGCCTTCTTTTTTCTTGATAAAATATGAAGCATAATTTAACCTTGGGCTTCAATCATTGGGTTGGAGCCCATACGGCAACGCTTTAGTTTATCGAACTTTTTTTTGTCAATAAAAGAAAAAGACTCAAGTTCTAGTTTACAATAAATTAAAAAAAAAACTTGACTTTCATTCATTGGATCAAATTCTTGTCCAGCCCATATTATGCATTGCCTTTAGTTTCGACGCTCACTTCACCTAAGTGTTAAACTTATTTTGACAACTAAAGTGATAAACTTATTCATACAGTACTAAAAATATTATTTATACAGTTTGAGAAAAAAATTATTTTTATTATCTTCTAATTTAGTGTTACTCCATTTCTTACTCCATTTATTTTTTTTCTTATTGGTATCATTCACATGAGACAATTATGTTCGAGTCTGAAATATTAATTCTCCTAATTGAGGGAGGTTTTTCCCATAAAAAAGACTCGAACTTGAAACTTTACATAAAAGAAATTAAATATGTACCATTTAAAGTAATCACATGTTGGTACACGATTATTTTTTTAAGTGACATTTAAAATAATGATGCATAAATTTAGAGTTAAAACTAATATTTTTGTTTTTTGTTGTAATAATTAATGATAAACTAAAAATATA
Source organism: Lotus japonicus (assembly GCF_012489685.1). Lineage (NCBI taxonomy): Eukaryota > Viridiplantae > Streptophyta > Magnoliopsida > Fabales > Fabaceae > Lotus > Lotus japonicus. The sequence continues at coordinate 89,870,271 of NC_080043.1, read as the reverse complement.
GTTCTTCTTTCTTTAAAATAATTTTTTGGCTCTTATTAATTATATAATTAGGTAAAAATAGTCATAGAATTTATTCAATATTAATAATTTTAATTTTTAGATTAGCATATTGAAAAATAGTGTAGAAGTATTCTTATGAAATAAAACATAAAAAAGAACAAGGAGAGTAATTATGTAGCTGTGCATTATTGATAATTAAAGGAACTTGTTTACCATGGAATATCCCTAGTTGGACCAAGATGATATTTATAAAAACTAAATGTAGAAAATGTGTGGAAATTTTAACCCATTATTTTAAATATCACTGGACCTTTTAGAATAGATAATTACAAAAATGTGAGAAATTCACAACTCATTTATCTTAATTACTATAGAGTTAAATAATCATATGGACAACCCGTTAAAATGAAGTTCACAAATCACAACTAATATTGCTACTATTCTTTCAGAAATAGAAGTCGAGTTAGAGTACCTTCAATTTTTGTGTAGTGGATTAATATTGGTAAATGGTTGAGTAAGGAATATTCACAGCCGAGCGCGGTGAAAATGTATATGTAAAATGAACTTTAAAGAAATTCATGTGTCTTAAAAGAATATTCAATTAGTGATGCTTTTGTAATTAAGTGATGTAGTCGAAATACTTAACTTGAGTGAAGTTATCATGAATGACAAATGAGTCACTCGTCATGCTTGAGCATTCTTTTTATTGTTGATTGTTCTGGTTCTATTTTATTCGGCTAACCATTGATTAAGATAAATTTCACTTTGGTTATTCTAATGGGCCAACACGATATTTACTGTATTAAATTTTATGGTGATTTGGGCCGACTAGAACAATTACTTATTTATCTCATCAAAACTCATGTCTCATTCAAACAATCTGGCCGTCTTCTGGACATGTATGTTCGTTATGCATGTTATTTTGCCGGCAATTATCTCCACATCAAAATCTATAAATCTGGCCATAATCACATTGCTTTTTAGCATGCGCAACTATATCCTTGACAGTTTTTTTTTTTGTTACATATCCTTGACAGTTTACTGTCACTGTCTTGACATTTTTCATTAGACTGACACACACTAATCACGCTCGTAATTCTCTCCAACATATTTTGCTTTAATTAAATGGTTTATATTAATTCATATTCAAATAATCTCCTGAACTTGTGGAAAACAAAGTGTCCCAAACATCAGGTGAGTAATTTTTGTACTTCAGCATGAGTCTAACTAACATGAAGATCCTCAGGGTGTCTCTTTCAGTTTACATAGAAATAGAAACTAGAAAAGCAAGGTTTCTCTCAAAAAAAAATCATTATAAGGAGGGGAAAAATGAAGGTTTAATTTCTCTTTTTCAAAGAAACCAAAACATAAAACAGCATATTATTGGGCTCTTGAATTGCTCGTAATCTATCTTTTTATTGATCAAATTTAATAAGCGATACTATCTGTAGCTTATTGGGCCTTGACCCAATAACCCACCAAAAGAAAAGGTAACAAATACAATAGAAAATGTCGGATAATCCAAAAAAAAATGTACCTGCCTAATAGAAGTGGGTTCTCTTTTTCTTTTGAAAAAGGAAAAAAGTAATGAGATGAAAAGGAAGCTGGTTTTGTAGATAGTGACTATGCCCCAATTTGCTTTGCATATAAATCGAAAAATGTTTTCTTCACACCTCATTTTGAGGTGGAAAGAGGTGGAGGAGGAGTGAGATAAGAAGAAAAGAAAAAGTAAGAGAGGAAAAGTATGAGATGTGATAGATGATAAGAGGAGAGAGGTAAAAACAAAAATAGGTGGAAATGAAGTGTTTAAAAGATGAGGTGTATATATATATCATTACTCAAATAAAACAGTAGTAGTACTAAATTAAATGAGGCTTGTTGATTTCTATAGTCTGTCTCCCAGGAGGTAGTGGGTGGTGGGATTCTGATAGTTGGGGGTTCTGTAGCATCGCTATTGTAATACTATATTTTTTTTTCTTTTTTTTCTCTTTTCCTCCTACTATTTGTATTGGGTTGAAGTACGTTTTGTACTTCATTTCAACATATTCCATTTACTTATATAAAAAAAAAATATCAAATCAAATCCTTGATTAATAGTTTACTAATCAGCCTTGGCCCTTTACTTTGGAAACAGTAAAAGAATGATGATTTTGTGTGTTGAGTCGAGAGTGGCCAAGTGGACCTATGTGATAAGTGATTCCATGACACTAATTCAATCATCTATTGAACTTGTTGATTGAACAGCAAATTTTGGAGCTGAGATTCCTCTTCTACTGTAGTTAATTCACGTGGCAATTTGTCTCTCACAAGTCACACCTAATAATCATGGAATGACACAAAATGGATTTTGGTTAGATTAAGAGAAACATTAGATGAACTCATTGGCCTTCTCCAATTATACTTAGCTTTCTATAGGGCATGCTATGCATGATGTTACAAAGTCACCGACCATTAATTAACAATAGCTAGTAGCATTTCTTTAATGGAAAATAATAATTCTAGTTACTAGCTAGTTACTGCAAATTACACTAATAATTATCATTGTCTCGATGGCAATTGGCTACCGACACTCTCATTTCTTGAGTAGTACCATACTACCTGGCTTCCAAGAAAAAATTGGCAAATAACACTCACGAGGGCCACAACTTAAAGCTATACTGATATTTTAGTATCAATTGTTTTTCTTATATGAGTATAGTAGATCCAAATAACCAATAAGTGTTTGATTCAAATAGTAAATGTATAATTTTCTTTAAGTAAAATTTTATATTAAAGTTTTATACATATAAAAAGTCAGATGAGAGAGCTAGTTAGCCTCATCAGCATATGAACGTTTTCCACTCAAATAAAACTACTTCCCATAAAAATGCACATTAATTTGACAATAATAGATAGTGGAGGTAATCTGATTTGTATGATTAATAATTGAGATTTGTGATTGAGGATGTGGGTATTTATTTATATTTATTTTTTAAGTCCACACGCTCCTATAAGGGCCCATGAGAAAGGAAAAAAAGTGAAATTCGTGAGCATTGTTAGAAATTAGGTGGTTGGTTCTAATAGTATATGTTTACTCGAAATTCCATGAAAGGGCACACATCGTTGGAGTGCTTAGCTTTAGGCTACATAATTCGTAATATGTGAAGATATCTCAAATGTCGAGCCAATGATCTTTCATAAAGACTTACTTCATCGATCTCATGAGTTGCTGGAGGTTTTTGACGGTTTAATGACACATGGTGGAGAGGGTTATGGCAATCCTCATTATTGGAGCTAGAAGGAGGGGTTATGGCTTTATAATGGGCATAACTCTTCTTTAATCTCAAAAGGGAGGGAATGTGGTTCAGGCCCATGCTGGGTTTGAGATTGTCAAATTTGAAGGGTACACAATCCCTCAACTCCTAACCGTTATGCTTAGGGGACTTGTAGTGTGACATGTCTGTTAAGTTGGTTTGGGTCGTCGAACACGAAGGGTACAATATATAATTTTACTTAGATAATGTTCTTAGTTAGAATAAGATTATCAAGTAGTTAATATATAGTTTTATTTCCGTTGATTTTTTTAAAAAAAAACAAACTACTTGATCAAGGAGTTTTTGATATTTTTTTCCTAAATGAAAAGGAAATGTACGTACCATCTAGCATTAAAAATATAGTAATTTGTCTGAAAAAAAAGTGGCACGTGATTAAGTAAAACATTCAATTAATGAGTGGAAAAAGACACTGCGTACATATATCTTGAAGAGGTTTTAGAGGTGGGTAGTTGGTCGATCGGTTAACCATTCACAGCAGGTGCAAAAAGAGTGAAAGTGAAGAAGTTTTATGAGCATGTCAAAATAAGGCCAAGGGATATTCTTTCTTTTGCATTATTGATTATTGATCGATACTGTCGGTTAGCCCACTTATTGATATATTTTTTGCTTCCCCCATTTTGGAAATTTGAGATGCTAAAGACCTATGTACCCCCACCTAAAAAAATGACTATAAAGTTGTAGCAAATGCATGAGACAAAATTAATGTGTCTCAAGCTAACTAACTATATATTGAAATATTAATTGTGTTTTGGGTGAACGATGTGAATCATAGCAACTAACAGTTGCAGGCAATGCATGAGAGAAAACATATTTAGCTGAGGGCAAAATAATGCGCATGTTACTGGTGGAGATGACATATGATACCAATTATCAATCAATTGATCAAAGACTTGTCATTTGTCAAAGTTGTTGTTTTGAAAGTAATGGGTTGTGTATATTTGCTGTGATGACTACAAACCAAAAAGCTGAGAACACTCAATTTATGTTTTTCTCTTTTGTATTATGCAGGCTTAATTGAAGTTAATTTTGGTGCCTCTAATTTGGATTTTGTATTTGGCCCTCATAGTTTTATTAGCTAATTAAATCACTGTACGTTACAAAATAAGTAAATTTGGTTCATTTATCAATTTTCTAATACCAAAAGTACTTAAATTTTTATTTTCTATTCAAATATTTTGGGATTTATGATAAATTAGTAATACAGTCTAAATTTGAAAGTCTGAACAAAAAAAATTGTGAAATTTAATAAAATTTGATATTTTGAAGGATATGGGACTAGGGTTTTAAAGAGGAGGAATGCCATTATTTTTAATTTTAGATGAAATTTGATATTTTGGCTGGTCGGTTTTGACTGGAAGAAGATTTAAACTAATTTCATTCCAGAAGTTTTCACTCAATAATTAGAATTTGAGAGCTTTAAGAGGAATAAAAGTGATTGAAGAATTTAATTAAATAATTTTGTTATAATAATAAGACGGTTGGAGCAACCCTTGTGCTTTCTATTAATACAATTTTAACTTACAAAATAATTAATTATAATAATGTTAAAACTTGAGCAAATAAATTTGCTAAAAAATTATAACCAAAATCAAGAATACTAAAAATGCAACTAAGTCTGTTCTATAAATGATTTCGGTTCTCTTAAAATTGTGAAGTATTGATTTTGGTCCCTAAAATAGTAAATTATTGATATTGGTTCTTCTAATTATTTTGTGGCGGTTTAAACCGTCAATAGCATTTTGTAGCAAATTTTGTGCATTAATGACAGATTTTGAACCGTCACAAAATGTGTTAGTGACGGTTTAAACCGACGCAAAAATGAACGGAGGGACAGAAATAATAATTCACTATTTCAGAGGATCAAAATTAACAACGTTTGTTTAAAAGGGGCCAAAATGAATGAAAAAATTTGAAAGAACCAAAATCAGTAATTTATTGTTTTAAGGGGAGAAAAACATATTTAGCCCTATACACAAAAAAGGGGGAAAGGAATGACCTTGTCCAATTTGGCTGCAAAAGTGGTTGTAATGTACTATTTCATTTTATTGTTAATTAATGTTAAGCACTAGAGATTTATTGTAAAAGGGGCCACCAAGCTTATAATACGGAAATTAAATTGGCGACTAAAGGCAGGGACAATAAATTGACATGTTTTGTCTAGCTTAGAAAACCTTTGATCATTTATTAGAGTTTAATTCCTTTGAATATTTCTTTGAGGGGTAACTTTCGGAACATGTCAAGAAGAAACGCATGATTTATATGATATTGTACATAGACCTTGACCTACTTTTTCTTTTTTCCTTTTCAATTTTCCCATCAGGTTTTTCCCTTTTAATTTAAGGAAGTGAGTGTAGGTGAATTATATCACCCTCTTTTCATAAATTCTGTGAGGGGAGAAAAAAAAAGGATAGTTTTGTATAAAGAAAACTATAAAGATAAAGAAATTAACAAAAGGAGATAGGGTAGGTATCCACAGAAGTTTACAAACTCAATGTAGTAGTAGTAGTAGGTAGGTCATATTTCTAACTGTATTTTACAGGATAGTTATGATAATCTCCTAATAACATCAATAAAACTATAAATTAGATATCAGGAGGTTGAGAAACTCCCAAGAAATTGATAATTTTTTGTTAAAGTTATAGCTGCCACTATAAGAATTGGGCATTAAGGTATCTTGAGAGTTTGACTTGTACTTTTTTGGGTCCTTGAGATGAGGATAGGGGCATTTCTTGGTTTAGTTGAAAGGGAATTATATGAAACATTTTTATCCTAATCTCATTCCTATTGTTCCTTACCTAATTAAGCAGATTGTCATAACACCATTGTTTTGAAGCAAGGATTGAGTATCACCTAAATACAAGAGCCTAGCTAGTTGTTTTGGAAATTGATACAATACACTAATGATATAATAAAAGAGCCAATTTGTTATAGAAGTTGATACTATAAGTCAATTTTTGATGAAGTCGTTATAGTTAAAAAATCTCGGACATTAAATGAAAATCTGACGGTTCAAATTAAAAAAAAAAACATGTTTTACATATAATTTATTAAACTCAAAAACCGTCTAGCCTTCATATAAGATTGAGGTATCTTAGTTATAGTGGCTGCACAAAAAATTGATTATAGTCTAGTTGAATTCAGTTGTTATATGGCGAACGAAGCTTCCTACCTCTAGATAAAACAGAGCAAGTAAATGCAATAACAATACTCTCAAGTTTAGTGTTGAACTAGCTTGAGTATCACAATTTGTGCAACTCTTCACATGGATAAAGAGTTTGATACTTTTGAGAATAAAAGTGATATCAAAGAAGTCTCTTTTTTGATTTTCCAATTATACATGTAGAATGATGTCTGGGGCTCTGGGCATCCTGTTTCCTGAGAAGAACAACAATCACAAAAGAAGCACAAAACTTTGACAACATGACAGACATAACTCCTGAATCAATGGCTTGTTAGTCCCATTGAAATCCATGACAAACATGATTCCAGAGCGCAAAATTTCATGTCACTAATTAATCGTTCACATGATTAGTTTTTTGAATATTCTAAAAATTCTTTTCTACTGAAAATGACTTAAGTTCAGTAAATCCACTAATTATGCTTTGTATTATCTTGCTAAACTACTCCACATGTTTGCAGTCTAGCTTGGCCAATGTCAAGTTCTTGAAATTGATGCTTTCAATAAATTTAAGTTTGAGCTAACACACTCGCTCATGAATTGACTTTACTGTGCATTGACAAGGTATCTGTGTGTTAACCTTCCAACTGCATTTGGTCTTTTCTTCTGGAAAGAATGAAGGGATTAAATAACAAATTGGTAACAACTAAACTTATCCAAATGCAAGTACTTTATTTGGTAATGAACGGTACTTATTTTACTACAAGTATCCTAACCGCAAGAAAATCAGGTTTGAGGTAGCTGTCTTAAAAATAACATTTACGTTATAGTGGAGTTAGTTCTTTCAACAATTTTTTTTCCTCATTCACAATACTCGAACATAAGATAATAAATACGGGCATTCTAACATGTACCACATGAAATAATCACTCGTTAGTGATAACAAATTGTATTACATCAGTTTAGATATGCACCAAAGAGCAATCACTGAAGTTTCTATACTAGAAAAACACTAAGTAAGAATTCAAAATTGACTTGAAGCATCACATTGATCAAGAATGAGTGAAGTGGTGACAATATAAAATATGTGGCACACATACTCAATGTCTTAAGGTTTTGAGTGAAGAATGTGGTGTCTAAATCTCTTGCATCATCTTAAGTGGTTGCCTATTGGTGTTTTAGGCTCCAACTGACTCCCCAACAATAAGTAATCTTTGATATGCATTCAAATAGACACTAATTCAATTCAATTGAAGATTTCTTTTCTGGTTCAAGTGTATTGAAGTTTATAGGGGAAGAAGAACACAAAATTACTATCAGCATCCTTAACTATAATCCTTAAAATTCAGAACACTGGATTTGTGTGTTTTTGGTGTCTTGAATCTGTAAAAGAGAGTGATGTCATGTAATCAATAAAGTTTCACGTATATTCTCTTCTCCGCAACTTGCTTTGTTAATTAATACCACTATCTACACCAAGGCTTACTATTTAATTGATATTGGGGCATAATTTGCTCTGTCCTTAATACTTTGTTTTTGTCCATTTCAGTAATATCTCATAACAACTTGAAGTTATATATGTATATGAAATGCGTAATCATTTGTTAATCTATTGAATCAAATCCAAATAATACTTTTCTCTGCAGCCTTAAATTTTGAAATGTGCTCGAAAGAAAAGTATTCCAACTTGTCACTACATTGATAAGGTGACATGCATCTACTCGTAAATTATATCATAATTCAATTAATCTTGTGCTCCTACTTGTAAACATTGATGATGGCAGTAAAGGCTTATGGTGTGTTTAATTTGACTCCGCGTTTTTAATTATCCAGAATTGAACGTGCAAATTCATTAATTCATGGAAGCTACTAGTAAGCAGTTATTAATTTTTTGGAAAAGAGACTATGATTTCCCTTCAAAATTCCACATCCCTTCACTGTTTAAGCTACAACTTACCAAAGTCAGAGTCAACCCCAAATGTTAAAAGTTAGTAGTAATACTTTTCTCTACAGCCTTAAATTTTGAGATGTGCTCGAATGGAAAAATTCCAACTTGGCAGTGACATTTATAAGGTGACATGCGATCAACTCGTAAAATATATCATTATAAGTTACTCCTACTTGTAAACATTGATGAAGGAAGTGAAGGCTTAGGGTCTATTTGACTCTGCGTTTTTAAGTATCCAGAATCGTACGTGCAAATTCATTGAAGCTACTAGTAAACAGTACTGTTTTGGCTTGCATTAATAGTGTGAGTGGCGGAATCAAGGGGGACTTGGCCATGCCATAGTCACCCCCAAAATTATACTTTTCTTTACAAAAAAAAAAAAAAAACTTTTTTACTAATATTAAAATTATATATGTACAACACTATCTTCTTTAGGTTTAGCACCACCCTCTACAAAAGTTAGGCAGCATCCCCTCCGCCACTTATAGTGTAGCCATTAAAAGTTAGTTAATATATATTATTATTATTATTATTATTTGGAAAAGAGACTCATTTACCTTCAAATTTTCACATCCCTTCACTTTTTAAACTAGTACAAGTCCTTACCAAAGTCAAGAGTAATACCCAAATGTTAAAAGTAAACTAGCATATATTGAAACGATTTGGTTAGTGGTCATTGTCCCTCTAAGTAGACTTTTTGAGTATTATTAAATCTTCCTAAAATTATCATGTTCTCTTTTTTTAGATTCTTTTCACATCTCACTTTTGCTCTTCATTGTACTTTGATGACTAATTAAAGTATGTTTGTTTTTTAGTTGAAAACACATTCAATTAACACATATAATTGATTTTTCAAGACAGTTTTTCTAACTGACCAGAGTTGTTTGATTGAAAAAAAACACATTTACATTAATTCAATCTGATTGATAAACAAACACACACTAAGGGATCATGAGTACCCCAACGATGAATGCAGAAAATACTTTACAAGCTCATGGAAGATAAAAACACAAAAGATTAAAAGAATATTCTGAGTACCTTGCTATGCTGGAATGGCCTAATTACACATGGCTCTAGACTTTAAAATACGCCCCCAACATTAGCCCCTGTAATATTTAGATTTGACTTTGTCGTTACTCTTGCTCTATAAACGTTGCATTTACTCTAACATAGGATTGACTACAAATATATAATCCAACTTGAGAAAAGGCATTTAATGCTAGAAGTATCCATCCATCTCAAATTGAAAAGGGTATAAAGTATAAAGACACTTTAGTTCCCATTTTTACTTGAAAAGGCATTTACAAGTATACTATGTGTAATTTGCATATATACACTTTTATGAGAAAAATAAAATAAAATATGAAAATACTTTGGATCATCTAATGGGGTTGTCTGGCTTTCCCAACATATCCTGCCCTTGCTCTTAATAAATTGTTTACAGCACTTACACCATGCATGGATCATGAATTGTTGATCGCTAGCTTGAATTACCCAACATATATATATGGTACATTACCATTGTTTTGGAAGACAAGATTGTCCCTACTTCACTTGTCACATTTGTGAAAAAAATTTGCCCCAGATCCACATTACAATAAACGTGTTTTCTTTCACTAGCCAAACTAACGTCTCCTTCATGAGTAAATATCAAAAATACAACTACTTCATATTATTACTAACAGGTTGATTCATTGTTACCATGCATGGTAAAAATTGCTGGTTTTAGTGTAATAATTTAACGTTGACTCTAAGTCAACGCTAATTTTCGCTCTTTATACAAGGATGGGCAAAAATACACATTAAAACATTAAATGAAAAATATAATTACACTTAGCGATAACTTCAGCCTAGTCAGGGCTACTTAGCTTAGGCTAACCTATTATTAGCGTCGGCTTAGACACTAATATTATCAGTCCACTTAGTATTGGATTTGTCTGGTGCAAAGTTGAATTCAGTCTGACCCATCTAGTAGGAGCATAATGCAAGCCGACGCTAATCTTTGATGGTTTCTCCACCTCATAGTTCATAAAAGCCACATCCCCCCTTAAGCGGTTTCATTAGTCTTTATGTGTATCCTTTGAGGTATATCCATTGTCATATATTGCATGAGTGTCGTCCAATTCCATTTAGTGCGAGCATATTTCTCTTTGGGGCCAGGGCTCATTCTGCTATTGTCCAAGGGCAAGGTTTTGTGTTTGGTTCCACTTTGTTGAATCAATTTTACCGTTCATAACATAGACACAACCTAGGAAAATAAAACGCATACAATTCAACATTCATAATCTATTAAGCAAACTTAAACCCACAAATTAATCAATTCAAAATACCAAACGTACATGTGCTAAGTCACATTGCCATTGCCATTGATCTTTAACTTCCACTTGGCAAACCAATTCATGGCCTGTTATATTCGATACATCTATCACAGATAGACACACCCTAGTAAAATAAACATAACACAAATCAACAAAGATAGTTAAGCGAAATAATACACAAAAATCAGATGAATTATCAAAAAAATAAACAAATTAGATTAACATACCACTAGCTTCAGTGGAAGGTAGTAAATGTGGTGGCTGTCCGATTGTGTGGCGACCACAACGGGGTTGTTGTAGTAGGGAAGCTCTCGACAATGGGGTGTCACCTGGTAGTGGGAGTAAGGCGTTTGTGGAAGAGGGTGGCAGTTCAGGTGGCTGAGTGAGAGGGTGAGGGTGGCAAAGGAGAAGTGAGGGGATCGAGGAACAAGTAGCCTCGCAGGAGGGAGGGTGAGGGTCGTCGGATGAGGGTGGCAGTAGCGGAGGATGAAGGAAAGCTCGAGAGAGACGGTGAGAGTAGCAGTGTAGGAGGAAGGAGGAAGGGCAACTCATAGCGTTGGAGGAGGGGGGAGGGTGGTGAGAAAGGTGAGGGGGAGGAGCGTCGGATGAGGGTGAGGATAAGGGGTGGTGGAGGAGCGACGAAGCGGGGAAAAGGGCAGCAGACCAGGGAGAAGGGTGTGGAGGAAGGTGAAAGAGTGAAAATCACGTTTAGAAAAAATGTGGTAGAGAGAATCTTATAATGAAGTCTGAGCGGAGAAATCAATCTTACAATGGAAGAGTCTAGTCAAGACTAAGGTTCGCTCCCACGAAATCGGGCTTGCCCACGAGGCATTAGCATCGACTATGACTAACGCCAAGTTGGCTGGAGAATGTAATGTCTGCCACTTCTAATTGTTTGCAAACGGATGCTACGTTTGTCGTTGATTTTAGCATCAATCTGCTAAATGTTAGCTAGTTGCCGCAGCAGTGTAGCGTCAGTCATGCGACTCTAAACTAAAGTGGGTTTTTGTGACTTTCCTTGGTCTCTGTAACACTAACTAGATGAATTTAGCGTTTGTGTCGTAGCTGATGCTAATTTTAGACACTGAAACAATCTATTTTAATAGTGGATCCATGCGGCTTGAAATCTGAAATGCCCGGCATAACGTTGACCTCCATAGCCTCCATAACAGAGAAGTAAATTAAGGACAATGATCCAATATAATGCACCCTTATTAAAACTCCCACAATCGCTTCTTGGATACATTATGTGACTCATCTCCCCAGGATACATCTTCAAGTGCTCTATCCAAACGCATCGAAATACTTCTTCAACCAAGTAAATATATATACTCCCACAGGCTCTTTGAGGCAATGACATCATGTTAGAAAACCGCATACCTCTGTCTGTTGTTACAAAAAAGCAACTCCCCGGAATTGATGAGTATATGGGGGAAGTTTTAAGAGTCTGGTATGTCATACTCATATGTGTAAATCAATTTTTCCCCATTATAATATTTTTAAAGAATGAAAAAGACATGTCAAATTATGAGTAAATAATTAATACAAGTGTCTCAAATACGGAGTTAATTGCGGCAGGGAACATGAGTTTCTATATATCCAGGAACAGCTTATTTGTTAATCTGCTAAAGATGATACAAATCAAATCAAAATGTCTAAACTCTCATACTTCATGTTTCATACTATATGACAAGCTTTTCTTTTGACTAATTAATTACGCCGCACATAACATGAGACTGCCATTACATGCGGAGTGATTTCATCTACTTCTAATTCGATCTTGTGAATAATTTTTTTTGTACGCTTATATTTCCACTTTATCTTTATGTATAGGTTTTAGTCGTTTTTCATGTGTCCTTAGGACGGCCTTATTCAAATTGGGAACATATTTAGGTAATTAGGTGAGATGATCTTTAAATTGGAATATAGTACAAGATATGATTAATTTGAACTTGAGACCATACTCATTGAACTAATAATCCATTGGTCATATATATATTTGACCAACAATTTACTAGGTAAGGTATGCTTAGGACCAGTGTTTTAAAACTCGGCTCGGTCATTGACTCGGTCGAGGTACTGAGTCAATGAGTCACTGGTCGGACCAGTGGGTTAATGGGCGGACTGCTTAACTCGGTGTATATTTAAAAATTTAAATATTAATAATACAACTCATACAACTTCACATTTTCATATTTTTCAGTGATGTAATTATATTTATAATTAATAATGTGCGTTTATTGTCAATTAACAACATGTGGCATAGTGGGAAGGTAATATTTTTATATCCTTTATGTCCTGTGTTCGATTCCACCTGGTAGCATTTTCTAATTTTTTTTCCCTTGTGTGTTGACTCAGCCGGTTCAACCGCCCGAGTTTGGCCGGTCCAACCCGAGTTTGACTGGTTTATTCCGAGTTTGACCGGTTTGATGACACAACCGATCTGAACTTGTGACCGGACCGGCCTTAGGACCGAGTTCCGATCGAACCGGTAGGACCGGCCGGTCCGGTCCGAGTTTTAAAACTATGCTTAGGACAATATATTGTTTTTTTTGTTTTGAAAGTTAGGACAATAGATTGTTAGTTTAAGTATAATATGTTTGATTTCTTTTATTAATGTATTTTGGATTTAATCTTATGAATAAAATACTTCCATTAAAAAAGTCAGTCTCATTATGATATATATATGGATATTTCCGACTTAAGCAGAACTAACTTTCACGAAGCAAGAAAAAAAATAGGCAAACTTTTACATGATGGTTTATACAACTTTTCTTCTTTCTCTTGCAAATTAACATATCTCCATTTTCACAGTGCAATATTCCTTTTCTAACTGAGATCTTGGAAATTTAACCCAAAAAAAACCTGAGATCTTGGAAAGGTATTAACACAAGCGAATTATTAATATTCTATTTTATATTCTCTGTTTTTTATTTTTCATCATTAAATAATTTCTACATGTTTTATTAAAAAGATGGTTTTTAATGACACTTGCAGAAAAATCATCAAATGTGAAAAAAGAAAAAGCATCTATCAAGAGAATATACTACTACAAAAAAAGATTGAATTTGAGTAAAAAAAAAAAGTGAACACCACCATTGTTACATTTTAATTAAACAACTGTAGTTGCAGAGTTATATTGAAAAAGATTAAAACTGTATTGACAGATTATCTGTCCGACATTAACTGTAATGACAGATACTATACCCAATTCTCGTCAGGGCAAGTGCCGCTACATGTAGAAAGTTACTTGAAGTCATAATTGATTCTGCAACGTCCAAATAATTTAACAGCAATAATGGAGGGTTTTGAGATCAGCATCAAAATAATGATACTCTAATAAAACAGAATTAGCAAGGTTTTAATTTCAAATTAACAATTCACACACTAAGAAGTAAAGGTGCAGACAATGATCTGATCCAGTCTATGATTCAGTGTAACAGCTGCCGCCATCTGTAGGGTGCAATCCTACTCTAATATCCAAACATGATACATCAAAGTAATTAATGATACATGCATAGATGTAAAAAAATTAAGACATTCGATCGACATATTAGATTATAATCGATTTTCTAAATACAATGTGACAAAAATATAATGTTTAGTGAGGGTTTCGCTCTCAGCTATTTTTGTTTATTTTTTTGCTAATTTGGAGTGTCATAGACCGCTCTTGGCTGTTTTCGAACACAAATTTCTAATGATCTGAAATCAATCCTAAATAATAAAACATCAACACGCATATCAATTGTTTGTCCACATTTCATTTTCGTATGAACAAGGATTTGAAAAGGGAGTAAGGTTTGAAATATTTTTATGCAAACTTTATTGTTAATAATAATTTTTTAAAATTTACTAATTACTAAATGAATTCAAGTAAACATTATTTATAATTAAAATTTTATATAAGATACACATACTCTCCAAATTCTAGGAATTTGACAAAGCGTAGGAAAATGTCTAGTCTAGGACCTAAAATTTGTATATGAGTGAAGATGTTTAATTTATTCATTCGAGTAGTCTTCCTCTTATAGGTTTCTTGTGTTCTTTGAGTTCTCTCAAGGGTAATTGTTATGACCTCTCAATATGGAGGCTTTGTGGGTTTTATGACGTTAGTGTGATATGTCCCTCTAGGTCAATCCTCTTGTCGAGGCACCTACTTACGAGTTTGAGACGTTTTAGACTCCGCAAGTACACAATTCTTCAAGTGCCAAATCTTAGTGGACTTGATTAATTATCGAGTTTGGACGTTCAAGACTCGGCAAGTAAAATTATGATAAATATTATGGCAAGTAAATGATAATTTAAATATGTGTTGTGGTATGTATTTGACTCTTCAGATTCATCTTATAGATTATCGATGGTCAAAGTAGTCAATAACCACGACAAAATATTCAAAAGCCCGTCAAATTATCAACTATCAACAATTTCATTTGTTTAAATAACCAATGCCTCTGACTAGCGATAGCTAATGAAAAAATTAAGTCTGCCAAGTTACCCACACCTAAGTCGTTAGTAATTACGCAACCATTTTGGTATACAGACAACATGGGCCGTTAGTAATTTTGATGTATTTAATCCTGCAAAAAAATTATTTGTTGACAAATTACCGGCCGTCTTTTTTTATTTATTTTAAAAAAGAAAACATGTTAGTTTGATTAACTAAACTATATTTTTTAAGAAGTGTGAAGTACTTGTTTGATCCTTATATTAAATAATAAAGGGATTGTAAAAGTTAATGTCTCTTAATATAAGTCACTTGAAAATATCTATCGAGCATTAACAAATTTTTCTCAATTTTCTTCTGGACATTTAATGCTCCATATTGAATCATACTCAATACTCTTCACGTTTCTTATTATAAATCAGTAGTACCAAATTCTTTAGAATTCATTTCAAAAAATATTAAAATTAATTTAAAACAAGAAAAATTGTAATTTTTTAATTAAATTTCTAAGTTACACTTACATACTCCAATTTTTTTACTACTTTATTTTTTTGGTACATTTATTTTTTTTGGTACATATTACTACTTTATTTAATTATGTACAGAAATTTTGGAAAAAAAATTATATATACAAATTCACATCCCATTATCTTTCAAATTTGACTTTCATACACCGTTTAGAAAAAAAAACATTAGCCTCTTTTAATTGTATACACTACTTCAAGCCTCTAGTAGATGAAAAGTTTAAATTTCTAGAGTTAAAGTTTGTGAAAGATCCTAAAAAATAATAAAAAATCATGATAAGAAGAAATATTAAAGGTAAATTTGAAAATATTAAAACAATAAATTTTTTTCATAGATATTACAAAATGACTTATATTTAGGGGGAAAAACTCACAACAAGTAACTTATAATAATTAAGAAACATATAAAATAATCTATTTTAGTTTTCTAGTAGCTAGGGGTAATTTAAGAAAATTAACAATTTTGTTACAAATTTGAGACTAGTAGCCTATAAATAAATAAAAATGGATGGAGTACTCCTACTACCTTTGGTCATTATTATAACAATATAATTTGATATAATTTGAGATATATATATATATATTCTTTTTATACTACATTAGTTATTATTTGATATAAACGCCCTTATAACACTACTAAATGTATCTCATTAATTGGACTCTCTCTTTCCATTTTCTAATTAAGTGAGTTAATAGTAACTTTAGAAAGTTAATATAAATATAGAAAAAATTCAATTATAGTAATTGCACCAACTATTGTTTTTAATGAAGGTGGGGTTGTAACTTGACTTTTAAAGTAGTGATAAGGATCATAGGGATAATATCAATGAGTGCAAATTTCATTTTAATCACGAATTCTTAACTTTGAGTTATTATAAGAAAAAAAAAACCATAGTTTTTCCATTCATTATTAGCACCAACTATAGTTTTTAATGGGGTTGGGGTCGTAACTTTACTTTTAAAGGAGTAATAATGATTATAGGTATAGTATTTCTAACCATGGTCATAAATAATTAATGCAGATTTTACTTTAATCACGGGTTCTTAACTTTCAGTTCTTCACATCACATTATTTCCACAACACTGTATTATTTATATTTTTTATTTTCATAAAGTAAAAAAGAAAAACTCATAAAACAATAAAACAATCTTGATGAAAGAAAAAAACATTTTTCATACTAAGAACTCATAAAACAAAATCGTTTGGCCAATAACTAGGAAAATCGTTCGCAATCTCTAATGCTTAAGAACTTAATTATTGGATCTTAGCCTAAGAACTCCTAAAAACCAGGGATGAAGTTGCTCTAAAGTGGGAGAATTACTTCAAAGAGTCAAATCCTTCTTTAGTAACTCATGCTTTACATAACTGAACAGTAAAGGATCATTAATGATTTTTTAATGAATATTTACTATTTTCCTAACTTTGAGATTGTGATTGTCTCATTCTTACTCCATTTTCCACACATTAACTACGCATGCTTTATTAGTTTGGAATTACTCGGGTTTTCATTCAATAAGGTAATTTATTAGTTTGACATATATGCAATGTTTTATTTAATGGAATGAAGTCATACATATCCTACCAATTGAATCCTATTACCTCCTCATGTGGAGAATTAATGAAGTCAAAATAAAATAAAAATCACTTTATATGAGTATTTTTTATTTTTTAGATGGAGCACATTATATGAAAATAGAGGACATTTCGTTAGCCAAAATTTACTGCTTTTGTGCAAGCAACTATGGCGAGGTGATTAATCACTATTGTTGACGGTAGATACTCTTAATTGATGATTTTTTTTTAAATAATTTTTTCAAAGAAAATGTAAGGGAAGTCATATTTCTTTTTGAAATAAATAGTTTTAATTTGATAATTAAAAAAAATGATAAACAAGGTAAATATAATATGCTAATGATTTATTTGTCATTATAAATATTATATATTTATATTATTTTAAAATTAAAAATAAATCTACCTTAAAAAAAGGCCTATGATATAAAAGATCATTTATAAATTTTTTAAGTTTCTATTTTCTAAATAATTCTAATAAGTTTTAATTTTTTAATAATATTAATTATTATTAACAATTATATACATATTAATGCTATTAGATGCTTAAGGAGTACAACTATCTATCAGTTGTAATATATATTGTTGATAAAAAATATATTAGTAAATAAAAGTAAAGAATACTATTAAAGTAAATGCAACAAAGCTCACTTTTAAACACTTTTACTTTGTCCCCGAAGAATAGATCAAGTGGTAGGAGCAGAGGGACATATGGGTTGGGTAGGGGAGGTCCAAGGATCGATTCCTGGCGGATGCAATTTATTTTTCCGATGTACAAAAAAAACACTTTTACTTTATTTTTAGTATTGATTAAGATTCATTACCTTATTTAATTTTTTATGAATTTCTCCCTATAAATTAATATTTCAAAATCTAACTATCTATTTCACATTAAATATAAGTGTGAATTAGAAAAAAAAATACTTCCTAGATATATATAATGAAGGTTGTATTTAAAAAAAATGTTTCAAAAAACAAACAAAACAACAAAAAATTCCTAAATAAAAAAACTTATATATATATGTATATATATATATAATGAAGGTTGTACTTTAAGTGATACCTTAGAAATTCAAGTAAATAAAAGTAAAGAATACTATAAATGTAACAAATGAAACAACTTTAACCATTTCCTTTAGAACTGTAAAAAAAAAAAATACCATTGCCTTTAGAATTCAAATAAATATATAAAAGTAAAGAATACTATAAAAGTAAGTGAAATAAATACTCACTTTCCAAAACTTTGACTTTGGTTTTAGTATTGATTAAAATTCATTTGCCTTATTTAATTTTCTATATATTTCTCTTTCTAAGTTTGACTTTGGTTGTAGTAATATTCTAAAATTTTACTACTATCTTTTTCATTATTAAATATGAGAGTAAATTTAGAAAAAAAATATTTAATGCTTCATAAGTATTAGAAAATATTTTATATTTAAAAATAAAATTTTCTTAAAATGTGACTTACAAAAGGAAGTATAATTTAATGGGTCTTATATGAATTTCAACCTACAATAAAAAAATGTTAAAGCGAGCATTACTAAAGGCTTGTTTGGTGGTCAGAATAAGATAAGAGGAGGTTAGGATAGATAGTTGGATAAAGAGAGGAAATGATAAGAGCAAGATAGACTCTTATCTTATCTTGTGTTTGAGGTGGATAAGATAATGATAAGATATGATATAAACAAGTAAAAATATATCAAACTTTCATTTGAATAAAATATACATAATATTTTTTTTATATATTTTCTAAATGAAATTTTTTAAAAAGTTATTATTCTATTAAATTTAATTTTTTTATATTTTATAAATTAGCCTATGTTTTAAAATTAACTAAAATTAAATTAATTTTCCTATTTTAAATTTCCCCGGACAGGAGCATATTTTAATTAAAAGTAAAAACTATATATTTAACCAATTAATATTAACTTAGTAGTGTAAATCTCAAAAATAAAAAAATAATTATATTAATAAAAAATTCAAAATTTTTATTTTTTCAAAAGTACATTACATATAAATTATAAATAATTATATAAGTAGAAGAATGATTTTAAATATATTAGTAAACTAATATTTATAAGTGAATAGTCTTGTTCACTGTTAGTAAATCATGATTTTATTTATTTATATTATATACAAATAATTTTAACCAAGTAGTAGAAAGTGATAATGATAATTTAATTATTTTATATAAGTAAATTCAATATTTTCACCACTAATAAATTAGTTCATTTTTAATTAAATTTATGAGTAAAAAATAATTTAAACTTAACAATAACAACTAGTAATTGATAACTAATAAAATTAGTATATTATTACTAAATCAATATTTCTATATTTATTTATTTATTAATATTCTTATAAATTATATAAAATATAAATATTGAAATGATTAAAATTGTTATTTTATTCTGTCTGGACACTTCTATCCTATTATCCTAGCTTAGTTGTCTCATCATAATAACTTTCACACATGATAAACGAAATAAGATAAGAAATATGATTGTGTTATCCTAATCTGCTAGCACAATAAACAATAGATATATGGGTATTAATCTTACCATCATATGGTCCATCAAAAGGTAAAAAGTCAAGTAAAAGGGGAATTTTCCAGTGAAGGAAGACCCACTGTAACTATTGTGAAGAAGAGAAGACAGAAACACCCAATTAATCATCAAATCAAATAATAAAATAAAATGTGGCAGGAAAAGGAAAATCTATAGCCACAATATGACTATAAAGGCACCCCTTTATCACTGCATCTATTGCCCTTCTCAAATTGTCTATCTCTCACAAGTCACAACCTCTCTCTCTCTCTCTCTCACTGCTTAGAATGCCTCTTTTCTTCTCTGTCTCTCTCACAAGATAGAAGGACAGAGAGGCATTCGTCGGTGCTCATTGTAACCAAGTGAGTGTGCAAAGTAGTGAGAGCTTTTACTACTACACAAAAGTGTAGTGTTTGTGTAGTGTGTTTGAGAGAGAACAGAGATCTGCACTATTCTTTACCATTCCTTCTTAGCCTCCAAAAAATTCTACCATTTCAACCAACCCCATCTTTCTAGCTACCCATTTCAATCCCATATAACAAAAGGGGTATCATATCACATTCATAATTTTTACCACCTTTTTATCTGCAAAAATGGCTGAATCTCAACCTGTTTTGATTCCTGAGACAATCCCTGGTGTGAATTACGACGTGGGTAGTCAGCTGAAGCTGATTTGGGATGTGATCAAAGCGCCATTGATCGTTCCCCTGCTGAATCTCTGCGTGTACGTTTGTTTGGCAATGGCTCTGATGCTGTTCATGGAGAGGGTTTACATGGGCATCGTCATCGTCCTCGTGAAGCTTTTCTGGAAGAAACCTGAACAGCGCTACAATTACGAGCCTCTACAAGACGATGAGGAACTTGGTGGTGCCAATTTCCCTGTGGTCCTCATTCAAATTCCAATGTTCAATGAAAAAGAGGTAAGAAAAAAACAGAGAAAACAGAGGAAAAACAGAGAGATTCTCTGCCAACTGTTTGTTTTTTTTTTACCCAATGCTGATAAATTCGATTTACCCAGTTCTTATATTTCTGGATTTATGCAAAAAATCTAGGAAAGTTTACAACTTTGAAATCTGTGCTGATGTTTTGTGTTGGTTTGGTATATGGGTCAGGTTTACAAGGTCTCCATTGGAGCAGCTTGTGGTCTTTCATGGCCTACAGATCGTCTCGTGATCCAAGTCCTCGATGATTCTACTGACCCAGTGGTCAAGGTAGTATAATCTCACAACAATCTTCACATTCACTCATAATAATAATGTCTTTGCTTTTTTCAATTTAATCATGGCCTAACCAATGGGGATTGATTCTGATTTCTGCATCCTCCACCAACACTTTTTCTCATATGTGCTTCTTTATTCAGCAACTTTAAGATTGATTAGCATAATACTACTAGCATGTGATGCATATATATATTGAAAATAGTCCTACTCTTTTTTTACCCATTCAAGTCATGGTTTCAAGTCCCAAGAGTCTCATAATAGTCCTCATCTTTTGAAGTTCCAAAATTGACACTTTTATTTTTCAAGTATCATTTACATGGGTGGGTGCATTATTCATGAATTGGGTTAAAATTTCATAAATGGCATCTTCAATTTTGTTTGTATTTGTGACATTAGAAAGGTGGGTACAAAATGTGATTTTTTGTGTTGCCATTGTTGTTGTTGTTGTTGTAGCAATTGGTGGAGATGGAATGTCAAAGATGGGCTAGCAAAGGCATCAACATAACGTACCAAATCAGAGAGACCAGAGGGGGATACAAAGCGGGTGCACTCAAAGAAGGCCTAAAACGTAGCTATGTCAAACACTGCGAGTATGTGGCCATTTTCGACGCCGATTTCCGGCCGGAGCCCGATTTTCTCCGGCGAGCCATTCCCTTTTTGGTGGGGAACCCTGAACTTGCACTTGTTCAAGCTCGTTGGAGATTTGGTAAGCCAAAGGATTTTTTTAGTTAATGCGAATTAATTATTATTAGTAATGGTATTAATTACTTACTTCACTTCACTTCCCATTTTGACTTTTCTCACTCACTACACTAACTTTCCTTTTTTCTTTTATTTTCCTTTGATGAATTAATTCCTAGATTCATAGTGTCGGTGGTATCTGATTTTCTTTCCGTTTTTTATTTTATTTTAACAAAAATTATTTTGTTTTTAGTTTTGATTAATCAATGCTTATTTTGGCGTTGGGTGGACTTTTGTTTCCTCTTTTGTCCTTGTTTGACCAAATAGGAGAAAGGGGCAATACTTGCATGAAATAATATCAATGGGGCACAATGGTCACAACCTTAAAATACATTAAATTAAGGAAAGAAAAAGAAAACTTAATGCTATAGTTATTGAAAGAGTTTTCATACCCCTTTTTGAGCTTAAAATTTCTTTATACTGATATCTAGGCGGCAATGTTTTATTTTTATTAAAATAAAAAAATTATTTTCTGATGTGATGTATATTGTACTTTTATTAAATCTTCATTGAAATTATTATCATGGTCATTTTAATTGATTGTGAGGGGGAAGGGGTCCATGAAAACAAACCCTTCAATCACGGGTGGGGAACACTAACGTTGGGAAGCTTGTTCCCTTCATGGACTATGGCCCCATTTAGAGCAAAATGAAAAGTTGAAAGATTGGGAATAAGAAACAAAATAAAAACACCTAATTCTTCTGCTTGTTTTCTAGCACCTGCCAGCTCAAAATTAACCCATGGTGTTTATAATGCACACACATATAATAATTCTAAGTGGGTGTTGGTGATAATTATTGATTCTTCTGCTTTCTGTTTTTGTCCCAGGCAAGTGTTAAAACTTCTGAAATTGATTGAGGTATTTTAGTAAGAAGAAAGTGACAGGGTTGTGGAAAGGGTAGCTTTGTCAATTTAAGTGAAGGCAACATAGTGAATAAGAATATTAGTAGTAAAGTGTAGGTTTGTATGTCCAGATCTACTGTAGGTCAAGTCAACTAAAATTAAATATATTTAGAAGGTTAATTAATGAGTCTTTTTATTTTTCAAACACTAGTAATATTTTTATGCAAAGTGAAGTGCATGAAAATAACTTATTTATGCAAATAAACTAAAACTATTAAATGTTGGGGGGTAGAGTGGTAATTTTAAGAACCCATCCACTCTTCAAGGCTCATACTCCGGCAAACGCACTCACTCCCCACGTGCTTTTGCAGAATTATTTTTTGGGTTTTAATTAAGAAAATAAAATAAACTAAGAAGTAATAATCTGGTGTGGGTAGTACAATGTGGCTTATGGTGGACCTTACTCTTTGCTGCCGACACTTCAGTTTAGCTACTCCCATTTTCTCTTCTATTATTAGTCACCTGAGCACTTAACATTAATCAACTTCATTTTAAATAAAATAAATTAGTTTGGTAGGATTTTTTGTTTATTTGAATAATTTTAATTATGCTCACATGCTCAATCATATTATTTTCCATGACATTGATTTGGGAAAAAATAAAATTCATGTGGGGAGTGTGGGGCCCATAGCTGACTTTTTCTTTATTATCCGCCACCGTAACGGCATTATGTCATTTGTCCTGTGATTCTGTACTTACCTTATGAAAAAGTTAATTCATCACCAAGACAAACCAATAATTATCTGAAAAGGTAAAAAAACAGTAATTTTTTTTTACCATAAAAAAGTATGTGACTGAGTAGTTGTCTTGCTTTGTCCATTTTTTTATAGTAATACTCATGGGGTCATTTTCACCTTCTAATCAAAGATTTGATCATGGTTTAAATTATTCAAAAATTTAATTAGTATACAATGATGGAAGTTTAATCATATCTTTTCATCTTAATTTTTTAATCTTAAATGTGTTTTACTGACATTAACAATGGTGTGTTAATTTTGTGACAGTGAATTCGGATGAGTGTCTATTGACAAGAATGCAAGAGATGTCACTGGATTACCATTTCACTGTGGAGCAAGAAGTTGGGTCAGCTACTCATGCTTTCTTTGGATTCAATGGTAATTCATTCATTTTCCTGAGAATCAATTCTGACACATTAACTTTTCTCCAGAATTGATTCAATATGAACTAAGAAATTTGCTTTTCTGGAACATGAATGCAGGCACAGCAGGTGTTTGGAGGATTGCAGCAATCAATGAAGCAGGAGGGTGGAAAGACAGAACAACTGTGGAAGATATGGACCTTGCTGTTCGTGCCAGTCTTAGGGGATGGAAATTTTTGTACCTTGGTGACCTCCAGGTGAATACTGTTCTTTCTACTTCCTTATTTAAATGATATCTTTGCATCCAATGTATCACATGATGATTCTCTTCTACTTCTACAATTGATTCTAAAGTCAAAATCAATTTTGGTCAGAAGCTTCTCTAAGTAGCTTCTAAGAGCCCGAGTTGATTCTGAGACAACAGAAGTTAATCAAAACATGTTATTACTATGATATTTATTGTTCCAATAATTATAGTATTGGTAGTTTATCTTTTATGTATGTTTAGCTGACAAACAACAACCTTGTATAGGCAAAAAGTGAGCTTCCCAGTACTTTGAGAGCCTTCAGATTCCAGCAGCATCGATGGTCTTGTGGTCCTGCTAATCTGTTTCGCAAAATGGCCATGGAGATTATAAGGAACAAGGTTAGTCCTTTCACTCATGTACACAAAATCATTGAGGCTGAATCAGAACAGAACAATGTTAATTAAGAATTAATGATGAATTAACCAAAAACAAAGAACATGAAAGTTGCTCATGTTTCCCTATATGCTTAATCTTCTTTTGTTTGTGAATGTGTATGCAGAAAGTGAAGTTCTGGAAGAAAGTCTATGTCATATACAGTTTCTTCCTTGTTCGCAAAATCACAGCTCACATGGTCACATTCTTCTTCTACTGCGTCGTGATTCCCCTCACAATTTTGGTCCCTGAGGTTCATGTTCCCATATGGGGTGCTGTTTATATCCCTTCTGTCATCACTATCCTCAATTCAGTTGGAACACCAAGGTCTGTTACAATTTCTTTCTTTTACTCATCATGTTATATCTTAAATTATTAATCTTTTAAGTCCTTTTCTAAAAGCTGTGTGCAAATTTGGCAGGTCCATTCATCTTCTGTTCTACTGGATCCTTTTCGAGAATGTGATGTCGCTGCACCGTACCAAAGCAACCATCATAGGTCTACTAGAATATGGAAGGGCCAATGAATGGGTTGTCACTGAAAAACTTGGAGATTCCGTCGCCAATAATAATAAGAAAACAGGAGATGCTGCTAAGAAGACTAATGTCAAAGCTACCAAGAAAACCAAATCCAAATTTCTGGAGAGGTCAGTTTTTTTTTTTCCATTTTTGAAGTATCATATGTACTTAGAGGTCTTAAAATTTATCACATTAGGCCTCCTATTTGCTATCACAGTCTGTTTTTTTCAGAATCAATTCTATCACCTAGAAGCTTCTGTGTCCAAAATTGGTTTTGCTTTTAGCATCAATTGTTGAAGGATTTTCAATTTGCTAATGTGTGTTTTCTTGTTTGAACATGAACAGACTTAATTACCTGGAGTTGGCATTCGCTGGCTTCCTGTTCTTGTGCGGGTGCTATGACTATGTCCATGGGAAGCACAACTACTTCATCTACCTCTTCCTTCAGACCTTATCCTTCACAATTGTTGGAGTTGGCTATGTTGGAACCATCGTGTAAAGCTCTGCGACATCTCGAGTTACTTAAGTCGTGTTAATAGTTTTCTAGTTTCTCCTCTGCAACTTGCTGCACCAAAATCTATTACAGCTAGTTAGAGCAGATCGTCATTTTCATTTCGGAAAGGAGAAGTTCTTTTCGAGATTCTGTTATCATAGATCAAGATACTACAAATCACAGACAGTGTGCAGTTATTGTTAGGATTTGAATTGGCAATACACAGGCTTAAGGACAACCAAGAAGATGTATCAAAAATCGCTTGAATTATATAACCTTTAGAAAACTTGTTTAGACAGTGTGGTTTTGTTTGCATAGATCGTTTTGCTGAGATTTTTATAGTAATTTATTTCGTGGGTCCTTTATTTATTAGTTTTCCTTAGTCTATGCCAAATAATATGATGGATAAAAGGTGCAACTTTTAGTTCATGTTACTTGTCTTTTTTCCCCCCTATAGAGTGAGTTTTATTGATCCAACCATGTGCTGCTTCTGCTTCTTTGAGAACATGCTTGTGGGGAGAGCTTAGAGTGAAATAAGGACAGCCAAGAATATTCCAATGATTCTTCTGCCAGGGTTTTCTACTGTTAACATACTTGATTTTCCAAAATCTGAATGTGTTTTCATTTGAAACCAGATTTTTCTAAAAGAAAAAAATAAACATTTGGTTACAAAAATGGCAAATATTACAAAGTTTTCTCCTTCCTACAGACCCTTCTAGCATGTTTGGTCGACTTCTTTTTTTCAAAATCAATTTTGAAATGCACAAGCTTCTTCTTAAAATTGATTTTGGTTTTAGAAATAATTGTTGGGGGATTTTTAAACATGCACATATGCTTGGTTTTTTCACATGCACGCCTAATTCTTGCATCATTTTTATTTTTTGAAAGCTACAATTTCTTTGATTTCTAAACCTTCCGACCACAAAACTAGTAATTGCAAGTTTGTAACTACTAAATGTGTAGATTAACTGACACGGGTTACTCTAGCTTAAACATCAATTCTTTCTGAATGCAGGTGCAACTAATATTTGGTTAGAGAGCTATGTGGAGATACACAATTCTAACCAAAACAAGTAAAATTGCAAAGAAGACTTGAAATCCAATCATTTTCACTTATTCAAACAAAAAGGTCCTTTTCTTTTTTTTTTCATCTTTTTTTTACTCTTACTTCATAGATGTCTTCTTATGAGGGAAAAGCATGGGATACCATTTTTCTGTTTTTGTCACAGCCTCCATGCCTTATAAAAAATAAAACACTACGATAAGAAATCACATGAAACAGCTCATGTGATGTTTCTTGTGATCTCTAAACCACACTATCATCAATCATAATATCTTTCCATCACTAGACTTGTGCTTCAATTGACCAATGTTCTTAAGCCATTTGTCTTCATGCTAGTGGTTCAATCATAGCCCCATCACAACCTTGCTTAACAATATTTTTTAAAGGCATGATCTTCTTTTGACAGCAAAGAATGCTTTTGGATTTCACCAAAGGATTAAAAAAAACAGAGAAGCCTTTTTGGGAATACTTTCATGTGTAACCTGTGATCTCAAGAATCATGAATTGTCATTTTGGTTACTTCAAGTAAAAGTGTCATTATCTGGGTAAACTGGGGTATATTTTATATGGTTTTAACTTATTGCCTAGTTTTGTTATAGCAGGACGAAATTTGTACCCACACGCAATCCTAATCATCAATATGAGTACTTTTAACACTATAATATTGAGGCTCATATCATGAGTTGGTGCCATTAACTTAAGTTTGTTGAGATCATTGGAAGGGCCAAGTTAACTTTTACCCAATAGTTTAAAAAGGTATGTCACAATAATTATCCTCTTATTTCTAGTCTAATACAGAAGGCAATCTCTTGTACGATCCGACAATATTCATAATTTCATATCCTAATGAGACTAAGGTATAAAACAAGGGTCAAAGCAACAAGTAACTTTTCTTCTTTACATGATATTCATGCTGAACACAGACCATATAGCTTTACAAGCTGGCTTGCAACCTTTGTTAGATCGCATCAGATTCCTTCAGTTCTATATTGTATGGTTTCTCAATTTCAATACATCATCAGATCGCCCCCAAATTCCTACAATGATGTGTCCTATTTCTATGCATTAACGGTGAGCTAGCAGTTCGACCTTATTCTAGCGTTCTATCTTGTGGGGTTACGGATTTTAAAATTCGTTTTTGGGTCAAAAGATTTTCATATGATTTATTCTTACTTAAGGGTGAGTTTGGCTTGGCGTTGGGAGGTAGTAAACGTGCGGTGGGGGACAATCAACAAGTGCAATGATATATAAAAAAACGCGCGTTTGGGAGGGTGGAGCACCATCCCAAACGGGCACTAAGCCATTGAAAGCAATTCTGTACAAATTATTGTGGACTAGGCTCAAGCCGAGTCCTTGTGATCTGGATCGAGGCTTATCATCTCATCTTCTTTAGAAAGTCATCATAATGAGGTTAAAGTCAGTTTTTGTGATTGAACTCAATTCTTTAGCGGTCGTTCTGGACAAAGCTTAGTTCGAGCCCTTAAGATTTATTGTGAGATCAATTTTTTACTATCATAACAGGAAGACAAGAGGCATTTTCGAAACTTATCATCAGCTTGTCATTTGATTTCTTTAAGTCATTAAGACACTGCTCAATTCATTTGATGAATTCATCAAGCTTCAAGATGTGATTCAAATTTTTATCATGAGGAGTTTGATCCTCTAACATGTTCCACGTGTGGCATATCAAAAGATTAATCTTTTAATGATGATTTTCCGTCTGATTGTTTCCTTCCACCCATTTGAACCATTGCAATGGGAGTTGGTAATTTTAGAATCCCACGGACAACACCAAAATATTCTTCCAAAATTCGAGCTAGTGGATGCTGATCTTGATATTTAGGAGTGGTGCACAGTCCTGGATGATCATCCTGCACAACGGTATGGTGTTGACACGATGGCGGGAGATACCTGCAAAGACATTCTGATGCTCAAGTCATTATGAGAGCATAGAAAGAGAAACTAAAAGTGATAGACAAATAATAAATTACCACAATGAGTAATGTTTATGTAAATGAACAATCATACCAGTATTTATTAGCATGGTGAGGGTCATACTTAAGGCGTTGAGCCTCGGTGTGAAGTCTTTATGTATGACCACCGAGATGATGGCTGGCTATAGACAACCTTGCAATTGTCTTACAAATGTGATCGTTAAAATTCGTTTAACTGACTATTGGAAAAGATGAGACTCATCCTTGATCGTTTTGGTTGCCTAACATGGTGTCGACATAATGTAGAACGGTTGGGTTGCCTACGAAGATATAGATGTGGGTCACCATGAACACACTTAAATATCAAATCTTTCCTAGCCAAAACTTTTCAAAACAACACTTTCACAGTAACATTGTGTTTCCTTGCGAAAGCAATCCTCGACGTCGTCACCATGGTCAAACCATCGGCTTTCGTCACCATTGTTTATAGGTAAACTATCTCAAACACTTACATAAGTGTTTATACTATAAAATAACCTCAAATAAACTATTACATGCAAGTTTTAATTTAAATCATACAAATTTCAAGTTCTTTTTCTTTTGAACTTAACCAATTTCAAGTTAGTACCACCATAATTTTCTATTAGTAATGAGATGGGAGAAAATAATTAAATAATTTTTTGTAATATTAAAAGAATTGTAGTTTTTTTAAATATTGTAATTTTTTTGGACTCATTATGTGCAACGAGAAATTAAGAGCTCAAATCCCACAATAGTAATAGTTGAGAGCCAAAAATATAAGTCTTGTAAATAAAATTAGTTATAGTAGTATAATCATTGCTTAAGAATAAAAATTATTTTAATTATTTAATTTCATTATTTAATAGATTTGTGTAAATCAAATCAAAACAAAAAAGTGCTGGCTGTGGGGTTCGAACCCACGCGCACTTATGTGCAGAAGATCTTAAGTCTTCCCCCTTAACCTCTCGGGCAAACCAGCTCTTGAAGAAAACTCCACCAATAACTGTATATAGTCCTTATCTCAAAGCTGAATAAAACTTGTTGAAAACACGTTTGAAGCAATAACCAACGTTTAACAGAACGAAACCCTAAATTGCTTTCTGCAAGCTTCCTTCGAATTGCGATCATGGCGGAGCACTTGGCATCGATCTTCGGCACCGAGAAAGACAGAGTCAACTGCCCTTTCTACTTCAAGATCGGCGCCTGCCGCCACGGCGACCGCTGCTCGCGCCTCCACACAAAACCAAGCATCAGCCCAACGCTGCTACTCTCCAACATGTACCAGCGTCCGGACATCGTCACCCCCGGCGTCGACGCCCAGGGTCAGCCCATCGACCCCCGCAAGATCCAAACCCACTTCGATGACTTCTACCAAGACCTCTTCGATGAACTCTCCAAGTACGGTCGACTTCAAACGCTCAACGTTTGTGATAATCTCGCTGATCACATGGTTTGTGATAACTGATAACCCTCAACTTTTTTTTTACAATTTTTTTTTGTTTTGATTTTGGAGAATTGAAGTGGGTAATTGTGAAATTTGCTTCTTGAATTTGTGGGCAGGTTGGTAATGTTTATGCTCAGTTCAGGGAGGAAGAACACGCTGCTGAGGCGCTTAAGAATCTCACTGGAAGATTTTATGCTGGTTTGTCTTCTGCAGCTTCATGTGATTTTTATGTGTAATGAAATTGATGTGATTTTGTTTTCGATTGATTAACGATGAAGTAATTAGGTAATAATGAAGTTATAGAACAACTCAAACACTTTTTTTAAGTTAGGATTTAGTTGTATGGAATTGGAATGTGTGTTCTTATCTGCTAAGTTGTGGTTGTAGACTGTCTGGAAGATACATTTCTTGGATTAAGGCATTTCATTTTGTATGCAGGAAACCCGATTATTGTGGACTTTTCTCCTGTAACAGACTTCCGTGAGGCTACTTGCAGGTAAAGGTTTAAATGAGCTGAGTGATTCATGAATTTGTTCGATTTGGCTAGTTAAGGGCTTAATTATGCTCGGTTGTTTAGCTAAACAAATGAGCTCAAGCTTGAAGTTGAGCTTAATAAGTTTGGGCTTTGTTGGTTTAACATGATAGTTCGCGAATAGCTATCATATGTGTGTTTAATCTGGAGAGTTGTAACTTTATTTACTGTATTTTACCTTAAGAGTTGTAAATGAGAAAGTTTAAACAACTCTTTTTGTTACAAGTTTAGGTTAAGTTTCATTTTATCCACGTGATTTGACTTGTTTAACTCCTACTTGCAGGCAGTATGAGGAGGATTCTTGTAACCGGGGAGGCTATTGCAACTTTATGCACTTGAAAAAAATTAGCAGGTCAGTTTTTGACTTTTTTCTTTATCTGATGTTCATGGTATGAAGTTTCAACTTTGATCCCCGAGCATTGATCTGCGCGTCCAATTCCAAAGATTAAATTTGTCTATGGTTCTCCCAGGGAATTGAGGCGTGAGTTGTTTGGGATGGACAACCGTGGCAGGCATGGCCGAAGCAGGAGTCCTGACAGGCATCGAAGCAACGAGGACCGCTCTCCTCGTGGTCATAGCAGAAAATATGATGAAAGGAGTCATCACCATGAAAGTCGTGGCAGGAGACGCAGGAGCAACAGCCCTGGCCATCGGAGAGGAAGAAGTCGAAGTCCTCGTGGAAGTAGGGAGCGCAGACCAGCCAGGGATGGCAGTGAAGAGAGACGTGCCAGAATTGAGCAATGGAACAGGGAGAGGGAAGAGCAAAAACATGAAAGTAAAGTTAGTACTGAGGAAAACAATGCTGGTAACAATGGGCATGTGCAAGATAGTAATGAGCAATGGAACAGGGAAAGGGAAGAGCAAAAACATGAAAGTAAAGTTAGTACTGAGGAAAACAATGATGGTAACAATGGGCATGTGCAAGATGGTAACGAGCATCATGATTATCAGCAGCAACAGCAACAACCTCTGGAAGGAGGATATGATTACTGATCATGTTATGTTCTGGTTCGTGTCCTGTCTTTACTCTACATATTCCTTTAGGCCCAGAAAGAGGTTTTTATTCCATGGTACATCACCCAGAAAATAAATATAGCTTACCACCCATTTTCCACTGTGCAGGTGGTACAGGTGCACTGTTCTGTCATATGTAATGTGTTTCCTTCTCCCCATCCCTATTCTTAATTTTTTGAGTTAACGTTTTTATTTTGCATACTTGGTGTTTGGTTGTATCATCAATCATGTATGTAGTTGGTTGTTCTAGTTCATTATAGGTTTCTCAAAAATACTTCAAAATTCTGGCAATCAACTTCTGTATATCCACACTCACTTTCAATTCCATCTCAGTTCCGCTTACCTTCGCTTCGTGTATGGTTCTTTTATTTCTATCACATCACCCATCATATCTCACTTATCTCTCTTCTATTCCTTTTTGGCAATGGAGTTTATACCAAAACTGATTTGCATTACTATATCTTTTTTTTCATTCTAGTAAGTGATAGTGCAACGAAGTTGTGAGCCCTCTCTTTTTTTCCCCATTGCATTTAGAAAGTTATGGGAAAACATTCTCTTCCTCCTTTTTTGTTTAGAAATTTTCTGTCCTGCAACCAAGATTGGGCGTTCTTGCCATTGTTCCATTGCGCAATCATTTTGCCCTCTTGTCATTCCCCCCCACCCCCCCCCCCCCACCTATTCTTTTTTTTCTTTTTCTTTTCTTTCAAACTGTGTTTATTGTTGCATTGCACCTGCTTGTCCATCAGCAGTTGCCCTGTGGCTTCTAAGCTGTCATAATTTGTTTTGTAAAACAACTCCCCCTTTCTCATCTGGCTGGCTATTCATGTATATTGTTTCTATGGTTGATTTGCACTGGTACTTGAATGAATTATTGTTTCTATGGTTGATTTGCACTGGTACTTGAATGAATTATTTCATAGTCCAGGTCAATGATCACCACCATACGTAAGGCTAGCGAACAACCAATTTTCAATTGTTCTGTTTTAGTCTTTGGTTTTCTATGTTTTTTTTTTCGTTTGGTAAAATTTGAAATGGTCATTGTCTTACATTAAGTTGAGTTTTGCAGGTTCAGGTACCTTGCATCTAATAACAACCGATCCACATATTTAATTGCAGTTTACCATGGGATTTGTGTACAGGTTTTGGGGTGCGCTATGGAAGGATGTTTTAGTACGACCTTTCAGGTTACTGTTATGTTGGTGATCTTCAAAAGCACTTTAAGGTGGCAAGCAATCTCCTAGGATGAGTTTGTAGGTGCATATCAGTTTTGTTCTCATGGCATGTTGAGGGAGATGACTTCATTTGTTTTTGTTTTCTAGCATATTAGGATGCGTTCTTACTATGTAAGCCTTGACTGGCATTTGAACTCGATTATTTTGTAGTTGTGAGTGTAACATTGTGCTTTTGTGAGGAGCTTAGAACTTATTAAACAAACATGCAGATCGCCTTTAATCTATTGCTGTTGAATGCTATGTTTAGGTTTGGCACTCAAAAAGAAAAAAATATGTTTATCAGTCATCAGTCATGGAAGGTCCTTGGAGCCCTTGCAACACCTTCTCATCATCCCTTTCTCCAATGGGATTTCCTTTATTTTCATCACCTCTCAAGGTTTAAAACGTAACAGGATGAGCCTTAAAACCTAAAAGGAACGGATGTGCTATGTTGGGGTTCGGTTCGAAGGAACCCTTCGAACCCAACTGGAATGCAAACACAATATTCCTATACTTGTGTGACTTTAAGGGTGGTCATAAAAATCTGGTTCACCAAATTGGATGTTGAATTTAACTGTACCATTATATTCCAGAACCGTGCCACTTCCACTTTTTACTAACCTAATTGTTTAATTTGGTATTAATTTAGTAACTGACCACTTCAAAAATTCTATTCAGCCCTGATGATAACTGAAACAATATGAAAATTGAAACACTAATTCACTCATTCTAAATCCTTGACACATGACTCTCAGTCACACTCATACGAACCAAACCCCTAATTCTCGAATCAATCTCATTCGAACCTATATCTTCAATCCTTCCTCGCACAGGAACTCTAGCACAACAAGTCTATTCGAACCTTCCTCGCCAATCCCTCCTTCGAACTTTATTCCCAAATCACACCCTAAGTTCCCCAGATCTTTCCATCTTTGTTTGTTTCATTTTCACCAAGTCTCTACTGGTATATTCTGTTTTATGTCTGTTGTTTCAGTTTGCATATGACTCTTGCATCTCCATGCTGGAGAAAAAGTGCGTTACTAAAGTGCTTTTGTAATTTTCCTACACTGCTAAACTTTGGCCTGAAAAGACTCCAGTCCAGATCTTAGTAACTTAGTTCATAGATGGCACTGAATGACATAATTTTTCCTTGTTGTTTCTGTCATATTTTCCCAAACTGTGTCATGACTCATATCATATGTTGATACCATTGTTTCGGAGTCTTAAAAAAGAGGAGCAATAATAGCAACAGTGTTACTGTGTTAGCAGCAGCTGCAGTTATAATGCTGCCACTGTTGCTTATCACATGCTGGAATTTACTCATCCATGTCCCTCCTCCTTCTCAGTTTACTGCTGCTTCTCCCTATTATCAATCATCTAGGGACAATAACCTTCTTCCACCTGTGGCAGCTTTTAGAGGCTATGGCAATCACTACCCTTGTCAGTTTTTTCATGGCCCTGGTGATAGATTGATGATTTGGTAACTCCTAAGGAATCTGAGGAGATAGTGGACTTGAATTATTGGATCACTGGGTACACTACTTCAACTCTTTGGTCTGCAAATACCAAGGAATCTGTTTTAACTACTGTTGTTGCTTGATCTACTGTTGATTTTTTGACATGGGGTTGTCAATGATGTTGTGTCTAATTTGTAGCAACCTTTGCTTCTGTGGCCACTGATGAAATTTAGGGTGTTCCTGTTTGTGCCATGTGCTGACATGAGGAAAGGAAGGAGCAACGTAAGGATGTGCAAAGTTGAGATCGATTTTCCTGTGATGCTACTCATCTTGTCTGCACCACAATTCTAATATATTTTGTATATCTATTTTCTTGATTGTTTTAATATAACTTCTGTAATATACATTGGAAATTAGGTGTTAAAAATTGATATACTTCATTTAATTTCAAAAAATTGGCTATTGTTCCTAAAATTGGTATTAATGAGTTGGTAGAAGGCTGGAGAACCAGTATTTTGGGAAAGAAATTGTTTTTAGAACAGTTTCTTAGGTAAAATTGAGCCTTGGTGAAAACTGGTTCAGGTACTAATGAAACCGGTTCGGGTTTAAACCGCTTCGTATATTAGAACTAGGTCTTAAACTGGCTTGGAATAGCATAACTGGTTCACCAAATACGAACCGGTTCATCAACCAAAAAATCAATTCAGTTCGGTATAGATGTTTCAAAACTAGTTCGGTTCGACTAGTTCCATGGATAAAAAGAAAAAAAAGTGTGTTTATATGAAGTTTAATTGTCTGCCAAAGGCCGTGAGAAATGTGAAAAAGGGTACGTTATTCCTTTATCCTTAACCATTAAATATCACAATAAAGTAATTCGACAGTAATTAAATTTTAAACTACCTGCATTCCAAGACTTGGGTATTAAATTATTAATCTATCATCCAATTGCTTGAGTTCATGCACTCCATTTTCAAGTTTTTGTATAATATGAATTCTCCCTTCTAAACGTTAGTTTCAGTTTTCTTGGAACCACATTTGAATCATATCTCTTTGCTACCCATTGTTTACTGGCATATTATTCTCTTATATGTTATGTGCAATCTCTCTCACTTCCTCTATTGTATCAAAAATCAATTTTTTTTTCTCACCCATATTTTTTACATCATATTTGTAGTTCATGAGAGTTTTTTTCATCGATATCATTGCTTCCAATCCATACTGTAAAGGAGAAAGGATAGTTGCAGTTATAATAAGACCATTGTATAAATACCTACCTGTACAGTTGTAATCTGTGAGATTCATTCATTTTCCCCAATTCAGGTCTGGTAACTTTCACATACTAAGTTATTTTAAAAGGAGTTCCCTATACATTGAAGAGTGGTGTTGTGAGATTAGGTGGTACTAATACAAGGGGTAATTCTTTAACCAATTATCCTTTCGCATATTCAAGTCTCTTCCAAGACCACTTTGGATGACCTAGTTCTTCGATTCTAATCTCACAATGTTCCAAGAACCAAACAATTATTTACACAAAATATAAAAGAAAAAAATTACGTACTTAATTCAAAAGAACATCATATTTACAATAGCCAATAACATTTCAACCATATACTTGCTACTTATCTGGAAGCGAGAGAACTTAGAACTTAGATTTCAACACCGCAATTCAAAAAGAAAAATAGCAGAACACTGAACCATAGCAAATTTTCAAATCACTCGTTGAATAGTTTAAGAGCAAGATCTTAATCCTTAACGCATGACAAATTAGGGACTCAGAAGTGTCAAAAAAATTCCCAAATTATGCGTTTACCTCAAAATTTTACTATAGCCTAAAAGCATGGGTAAAATATCAAACTTTCTTAGCATACTTGCAGTAATACAAGGGAAAACTACCACATTAATACGGTAACAAATGCAATATCATTGACCACCATGTTTTACTTCTTTTGACGACCACCCTTGTTGGAGTTGAAAGGCCTGTACATACACAACATTTCAGTCACAATTCATAATCTAAATGAAAATAACTATCTTGACAATCTACTCAAGTCATTTGTTAGAACTTTCCAAGGGAAAAAAATACATACTTGCTACCACCACTTTTGTTAGAGAACTTTCCGCCAGAATTGGGACTCTTATTCTTTCCAAAACTGTTGGGAGTTTTCCCATCCTGCTTCTTAGGGTGAGGAGTTGCAGTATGCACATTTTTCTTACCATCTACAACAAAAACATAATCAAAATATGACTACAGCTTAATATAAAAATATATAGAGAACCCAGAAAAACATTTACATAAATTAATATAAGAATGTAAATATGTCATTCGAACATGGAGAATGACATGTAAAATGTATGGTTTGTTAAGCATAGATCTTGGCAAAAGAACATCATGAACAAATTTATTGATAACACAGCAATGTAAGAAAGCATTAACATTGACTTGGCACTGAAGGAATGTAGGAACTAACATACACTTATCAAATTAGAAATCTATAAAAAACCAAACTGAGGGGAAAACCAATATATAAATACATTTCAAAATATAGAAGATAGATAGCCAGCCTCACCAGGCTTTTCTGGAGTAGCATTTTTGGCTTTCTTGCCAGAAACTGGAGTTTTTGAAGCAGATTCATTGGGTCTCTTTTTTCCCTGATCCACCTACAAAACATATAGATTAGAGCTGGTGAAATCTGGTGCTCATTCAATCATAAAATAAATTATATTACAAAACAAAAGGAAAAACATAACACAGACATTATACAATTACCTTCTTAGCAGGGGTAGGGGTCTCTTCCTCATCATCACTTTCATCATCACTCTCATCATCACTATCCTATAACGATAAATGATATATAGATTACCATTAAAAACTATGAACATCACAGAAAAATCAAGAGATTCTTCTAATAAAAGACAAGTACTACAAAACTACAGAAAAAAAGCAGACATCTTGTTTGATCACTTAAGGAACATTCTTGAAATCCCACACATACAGCAAACTACAGAAAAAAGTTATTTAATCCCAGGGTGAGTACAATACCTCATCAGCACTTATAAGATCATCTTCATAACCAGACACATCAGGCGATGATACATCCAAATCAGCCTCTTCCTCATCTTTCTTGGGATCAACAATCTTTACTTGTTTTGCTGATGGACCAGCAGCGGCTGCAGGTTTTGCCGTTTTAGCAACCTTAGCATCTTCAGTTTTTGTTTCAGGTTTGCCTATATTAAGATGATCATTAGCGTCTATGTGGTAAAATTTACAGCTAACAAAGATTCAAATTAAGATGATGAAGCATCTACCATTCTCTTGCTCCATCAATTCCTCTTCCTCTTCATCACTTTCTGTCAAAATCATAAACAGCAAACAATATTTGAGCAACAGTATCAATTAAAAAAATTAACAAGTATATGATTGAGCCTCACCAGAGAAGTCAGAAGCATCGCCATCATCACTAGGGAACACATCCGAAGTTAAGGAAAATGAACAATAAAGCAGTGATACATATTGAACATTGGGATGAGATTTAACAAAATAGTAAAATCTGTGTTAAACAAGTATCTAAAATGAAGTGAAATAGCTCCATACAGGCAAACACATGCGGAAAATCAAAAGGGCAAAGCAGTTTATAATAAATCAAGAGTGTCAAGGATACGTTAGAACTTTGTAGCCACAAAAGTAGACACTAGCACCCTTTGAGTTGTGGGAAAGCTCAGACTTATCATCTAGGACTAAATCCATAGACAGATGAGGGATGTCATCCCTGTTAAGAGTTCCCAAAACATACTTCTTATCCTCAACTTTCAAGTAGAGAATCACAGGTTCAGCTGCTTTGTCTTTTTTAGTTGCTTCCCCAAGTGCAGCCTAACAAGTTATAAAGGCTTAGTCCAAGAACAAGAGAAATAGGGTAAAAACCAACCATAAAATTCTAACCTGAGAAATGTGAATGTATCCAGGGAATGGTTCAGATGGTTCTACTTTAACAGTTTGTCCAACCTTAACCTCAACACCTAAATTTCATACCAACATATCAAATTGCTCAAAAACTACTTCATAATCAGCAAACAATATTCAGTAAAATGAAAATTCCAATCTAACAATAACAAAAATTCAGTATCACATAATGACAACCCTAACCCTAAATTTGGAGAAGAATTTTGCAGCATTATCAAAACTAGATATAAAATGGATGGTTAGGGTTTGATCAAATAACGAAAAAGAAAAAGGAAGAAGAACGGTTTCTCATTCAATACAGGAACAACAAAAAATTGCGATGAATATGTACTATTTGAAGCGGGGAAACCGCGATATGAAGAGAAAATCAAACGGATTTTGAAGATTGCAGAAGTTAGGAAGTGAGTACTGGAGAAAACACAGGAAGCGAGAGAAACAGAGAGAGTGAGAGAGTGAGTTACCCCAAAACTCCATTGGTGCTTCCATTTGAAAGGTACAGGGAGAATGAGAGAGGCGCAAAAACGATGGAAGCAACAAACAGAGACGCTGCGAGAAAGAGAAGTTATGAAGAAAGGGTTTAAGGGTTTTTATACATAAGTACCAAATGCACGCAAATTAGGGTTTTGAGGAGCGTGATTTATTTTTTAGTTTATTTTAATAAAATTTAGGACATCTTTTCAAAAAAAAAAATTATTACTGTGTTTTTGGGCCAGTGGGCTTGTCCTTTATTTAGATTATGGAGATGGCATGTTTAACAAAAACAATGGTAAACTAGTTTTTGTGGAAATGTTGTTCTAATCCTCTATTTGCACAAGTTAAACTATATAGCAAATTGACCAACAACAAAAAAAACTATATAGCACAAAAACTCTCATTAAGCATGTTTGGTATGTCGTATTAGGTCTGATATAATATAAACTTATATATGACGTTATGGGTTTATGCATTGCTCGGTGCTAAAATTGTATTGGACATACCCTATATTAAGAATATATCTTGGGCGTAAACCACCCATATGAGAGGTTGGACTAGACACATTTATTGGGGCACTCGCTTGTCCCATAATTGGCCCATTGAGGCAAGAAGAAAACCATGATTCAAAATGGGCCAAATGAAACTAAAGTTTAATTTGACCCTATTGAACTGGCTAGGGCTGAAACTTGAACCATTGCAGGGCCAAACGATCTTGGTATTGAGACTTAGGAGTTAGGTCTATGAGGTTGTTGTAGATACAACACCTTGCCCAAAACTACCACCATTTTGACCACTATTAACATCATTAGATGGTTGTTGACATTTGAATTGTCATTAGGATCAAGAACGGAGGAACTGATTCTGGAGAGATTGATATATTAGTCATACTTAATTGTCTACCACTTCTCAAAATCATACAATGACAAACTGGTCAACAAAACCACTTATTGCACACTAGGATTTCAAGCAATGAAATTCCATTGGGCGTGACAATTTGTGTTACTCAGATTTTTGATAAACAGTAAAAATCCAAATTTTAACAAAGAGGTTGGATTTAAATCATCTTATTGAGTTCTTTGACCAAATTTATTGTGCCCA
Organism: Lotus japonicus; assembly: GCF_012489685.1. Lineage (NCBI taxonomy): Eukaryota > Viridiplantae > Streptophyta > Magnoliopsida > Fabales > Fabaceae > Lotus > Lotus japonicus. The sequence goes on along the minus strand of NC_080043.1, from coordinate 89,830,629 downwards.
AAATCAAGTTCAAGATAATTTGAAATAAAAGGAATTGCATAAAAGCAGAAGAGAACAAAGCTTAAATGAAATCAATCAAGCAGTAAATTATAATGGGATTTTAATAAACTTAAGAATATTCCGCATTCAACACTCAAAAGTTTTGCTATTAGTCACGGTTGCTTGAACTTTGAACATTCTTAAAAAACAATTTAGAGCAAAAGTTTGCGAACCCCGACCCAAGTCACAACTTTGCTATATATAGGAAAAACTGTAAGTTGACAACTAACGGTCAAAGAACCTCTACCTTAGACATGCCTTTAACATCCTAAATAATTCACACATTATATGTTGATCTTCAACTGCTCATAATTGCTGGTCAAAATGCTAGTTGTAACTGCTTGGAGACACTTGATCGAAAACTTCCATCCAAGCAAACAACCAAGTGTATCCTTGCAATTCGACTCTTGATAACTTAGCGGAAATTTTCAGGTTAACACCTCTACCCCTTTGCCTACCGCCATCGTCGCCCTTCAACATTGCTGCTACTACCACCGCCTCCACCACCCTACCACCATCATCATCGCCACTACCACCACCACCATTCTACCATCACCATTGTCACTACAGCCACCCTTTATCGTTGCTATCATCACTGTCATCTCTACCACCACTACCTTCCACCAAACCTATGATTGTACCATAATATGATAAGTTATAAAGTAAATGACCAAATATTGTATATTATTATGTTTTTATCTGATATTAATTATCCTATCTAATCTAATGTATTGGACCTAAATAATACAACATATCAAACAAATCGTACTCTCAATTTTTAGTTTTATATTCATCACATTATATATCACATTATATATCACAATGAGTAGATGCCTAGCGTTTTGCAACCGGGAAAAACATTCAGCAGCTTGGCAGAAATTGAGGAAAATAAAAGTTGACGAAAACTACAAGGAAATTAAAATTATATAATGGGATGATAACGGTTTTGCCTACCGTGGGTCAGTTTTGAACTGACCCATGGTGGATCATTTTAATCAGGACCGTTGGATATAATCCTAAAGTGTTCAATGATCCAAATTCAAAACATAAAAATGGTGCAATGGCCAAAACACCCATGAATTATTCTCTTCATCCTTCCTTACTGGTTTTGTTCTGTTGTGCTCTTCCTCCCTCTCAACCTCAGTCCCGCCGCTGCCGCCACAACCTCCACCCGCTAGTGTCGCCGCCGCCACCATGACAGAAGCCACCACTCTTTAACCTCAACAGATTTTTCAACAGATTTGACCCACCAACAACATCAATTTTCTCAAATCTGATAAAACACGATGTGCAGATCTTGATGAATCAACCATGATACTATGATCCCACATCCCCACGGATCACCATCACGATCCACTATCTTCATGTTGCAGATCCTCTGCACGTCATCCTTCCTCCCTCATCAAACCCCACAAACAAAGGTTGCAGCTTTCCTTAGCGGAGACGACAGAGATTCTGTTCAAGGAGAGTTTAATGTGATGATGGTGGTGCTGGATTTGGGGTTTTATGGGTGTTGGTGGTGGTATTGGATTTGGGTTTTTAGGGTTTTTTTATCTCCAGATCCCCAATTTCCTTATCATTTGACTGCGGAGGCGGTGTTTTGCCGTGATTCGCGAGGTGGTTGACAACGTCGGAGGAGACACAGTAGAAGCAGTGGGACTCGTCGGCGACGGCGCTGCTGCTGTGCTTAGCGGTTCCATATTTAGGGTTTATGGTTGCAGATTCCCAATTCTCTTATCCTCAATTCCAAAAAACAGCAACAACATCAAACAGAATATACCTTTCTCCATCATGGTGATGAACAATCAGTGGAGATGCTTGCAGCACCATGGTGGTGGGGGAGCGGTGGCTCAAAACACCGCTGCCGGAGACAAATTGGGAGAGGTGGTGGGAGTAAAGAAGAAGGATGGAAAGTGAAAAATAAGTATGGACAATTTTGTAATTTAAATGGGTAATAGTAACTGCAAACTGACCCACGCTAGGCGCAGCCGATGATAACGAAAAAAACTATTAGATTGCATCAACTTAGACGTAAAAGTAAAAATGCAGAAAAAATAACTTTATATTTTATACCAATTAAAGAGAAAAAACTAAATAACGCCGGTTTATTTGATCCGACGCCTGAATTTTCAACACCTCACGAAACTTGTCGACTATGGATCACTATCATTGTAAACTTCATCTACATATATAATTTCCACCATACATAAAAAATTTGTGAGTTTCATTTTACACGAGACAATTAAATTGAATGTCAGTGATCGTAAATGAGTGATATTCCTCCATCCTCAACCCGCAAATATCAACATCAACCACTTGTCCACTACAATTATGTAAGACCTGCGAAATGGAATTGCTTCGCATGCAGGAAATGAATAATAAAGGAATCAATATAATGCAATTAAAAATGAAAAGATAATTGAACCATACATCGCTTCAAGATTAGTTTGATTGAGAATCACAATAAATCATTAGGAGCTAGCAAATTTGCAGCATTTTGCTTTGCCATGCCCCAAAAATCTATTAATTCTACACCTAGTTCTTACCGACCTTATATCACAAACCATTCATTTCATTGTTCCATTCATTCTACACAAAGAACAATGATATCGAAGTTTCTAAATTATTCCAAATGACTACATAATTTGCGATGATCATTTCGACAAGAAATCCATGAACTTCAACCAACCACCACCACTACCACCATCTTTGTCCACTTCTCTTGAACACGACGCAGCAAACGGCGTCGTCACGTTACTATCCTTCCCAGAAACATCACCCCTCGGACACATAAAGAAATTTCTAGATCCAATGTCACTAAGCTTCTCCTTCCTATCCAAACCTGCACCACACAAAAAATAAATTAAAAAAATTAAATCAAATAAAATATACTTAATTTATTTATATTATTCTGCTTTTTATTTAATTAGCTTACTTTCTAAGCTGAATTGAGAATAATGGAGGTCGAACTGAGAGGGGTCGCCGGAAGGCAAGATTGGCCGGCGACCTTCCTTCACGTATTGTCGCAGCGTCGCCGCCACCAAATCGCCGACTGTTGACTCCGGCGACATCACCACCAGCACCGGACCCAGGCTCCTCATCATCGTCACCTTCAGCAGCAGCTTCGGAGGTTGTCTCGGCGAAACATCCGCCCCCGCCGGTAGCTTAAGGTCCGGCACCGTCTTCGGCCGCCGGAGTTTTGCGGCGGGCATGGAGGCCGCCGATGATGATGACGACGTCGACGTCGAGGTTTGACTGCAAAAAGATGATGATCTCTCTGCTAACTTCCCACGCCGGTGAGTTTCGACGTGGCAGCTACGGTGGTTCTTGGAGGTTGCCATGGAAAGTGGTTGTGAAATGGAAAATGAAGAAGTTTACAGGGAGGGGTAAGAGTGGAATTTGAGGGGTTCGGCGCGGTGCCTCAATCGGCGGTAGCGAACATATCTGCGGTGAGGAAATCGGAGAGATGGAGAAGAGGGTTGGCTCTGTGGCTCACGGTGGTTGAAACCTATCATTACCAGAAGGGTATAACCGTAAATAAGCACTGGAAGGAATGTTGAGGATTTGGAAGAAACAGAGAGGCCAATGAATTATGAAGACTTGAAGTGAAAGTGATGACCTCTGGTTCTGTTTCTTGGGGGGTTTTATAAGGTGAATTGGGGACTGTTTGTTTTTAATTTTTAATTTAAAGAATTGATTTTAACGTCACGTTATAAATTTTCGTGCCCCTCAATTTTATCATATTTATATGTGTGAAAATTAATTATACACCGCACTTATGAATGCATGCAGAACATAAATTATACATTTCCGGTATTTAAAGTGCTAAAGGAAGTGACTACATAAATGTTTATAGAAATTACATTAAAATCAATTCTTAAAGATATAAAATGAGTTTGGCAATATTGTGTTTGGCTTTTGGGTTCATGGACCGTGTGGAGTCTGGAGAGGAAAGCGTGTTTGTGGTAGTCACACCTGTTAGATAGGCACGTGCCTGGATGTGATTGACTATTTGGTCCAAAAAAAAATAAGTGAATAAAAGGGAATCTAGATTTTAGTTTATTTAGAGGGAACTAAAATAAAATTTATATATTCTTAATTCCTTGATACTACTAGTGAAAAAATTAATTATTTGTTCAAATTAAATTAATAAATTTCATATAAACTTGTGGAGCTCTCAAATTATATTTGAAGCGCGCGTGATGTGAAATATTAACCCATTACAATTTACAAAGATGTTATAGCCATTGTTTTTCTTTGGAAAAAAAAAAGAAAAGGAAAAGATAATAGCCATTATATATTAAGACATGCTTATACTTACTTGTAGGTCATAGTCAGTTGCAACATATATATAGTGAAGATTATGATCTAAATGCTGAAATTTATACAACATGATACCAATTATCAAGTTTTTAAAGAAGTGTAGACAAATGTATGACTATAATTTGAGAAGCCAAAAACTATATCCACATTCACTGCTTTGCACGTCTGATCAGCACAATGGAATGTTCAAGAATGATTGAGAGTTTGTTTTTGTCATTCCAATTATTGCTAAAAGCTTGATTGGATACAACACTAGTTATTGCTAGTTTTAATCTCGTGTCATACCCCCGACTATACATAAAAATATAAATTTATGATAAAATTATAAATTGAACACATATGCATGTATGTCATAAAAATTGATTGTCTAAATGACCCAAGAAAATGTTTGGTTAAATAACTCATCATCAAATCACATTAAAGATAAGTGAGTTAAAATTTCTATATTTTATTTATTAATTTATTTTCAACTCATTTATCTCCAATGTGATTGGATGATGAGTTAGACAACCCATAAAAATTATTAAGTTTTAATTAAATTATAGTAAAATATTCTTCAGTAAAAAAAAAATTCTTATAAACTGCATTATGAATTTAGAGATGACATTGAAATGATTTAAAAGTAAGAGTTCACAAATTCTGAGACCATGACGGTTAACTTTGGTCCTTCTTCTTCGTACTCTATATCTACCCGTTTAACTATACAAGTGATGACGACTAAGCTTGTGATCCAGAAAGAATATCAAATCAAATATTAATCGATATGCAAGTGGAAGTGGTAGATGTGAGACCGAACTATATATTGAGCAAAACAATGACACGAGATGAACGAGACCACTCATGTAACCACGTTGTCTGTGTCCTTCGATCTAGGCCATGTCAAGTGATTCCTAAAATGCCTAATTTTGTTCATTTCTTCCGCTCCCGCGGTTCCGAATCTCTATTATTATCTGAATTCTCCACTTTGTTAGATATCTTGCAGCTTCATTGGAAAACACCTTCTTACGTTACGTATCTTTCTTAGAAGTTAGAGTATTCAATATAATTAATCAACACTTGCTTGCTCAATCACTGCCTCTCAAGCCAGCTGCAGAGATTTCTTGTGCGCAAAATGGTGACTTGGTAAGGGAACCTTGTGTTTGTTGTGCACGAGTCAAGCGTCTGAAATGTCTCGTATTTGTCTCACTTTATGATCTATATCAAGGATAAGGTTTGGCAGGGTTTGACATTTGGATTCACCAAATGTAAGATCTTGGAAATTTATATATAATTAACAATGAAGCATTGAACGGTCGGTAGCGCCCGATCATCAAACATTTGATTTTTTCGTTTTGTGGTGATAAAAATCCATCTCAAAAGTGATTATCTTTCGTGAACATTGATATGTTGGCTGTATACTTTCGATTTAATGTAATTTCTATTCCTTTTTTTTTTTACATCAGAAAGTATTACTAATTTCTATTTCTTTACAAAAAGGGTTGGGAATTTTTTTCTCATTGCGTTCACGATTTTTTCCAAAATTTATGCAAGCTAAGTGTGTAACCTAGCTAATTACCCAATATAGCTACTTAATTACGTGATACTAATTTCCTTGAGATGTGCACACAACCCTTCATTATTTGGAGTATTAACTAAAGTAATATTCGTTTCAAAAAAAAAAAAACTAAAGTAATATTCATTCTCAACGTCATTATATATGGCTTTGTTCACTCATTTGGTAACGTGTATGGCTTTGTTCACTAAAAATGCATCCAGAACATGACGAAAGGTCAACTTTTACGAACGGTAATACACTTATTTATTTGATTCCATTCTATTCTTTACTTAAATTTGCGACTCTTGAATATCAGGTCAACTTTTCATCATCTTTTTTAAGTAGTAATAACTAATAAATATAAATAAAAAGGAAGTCAATAAAGATTGAGAAATATCTTTTTATACGGTGTGTGAAGTTTTTATGCAAGTTTTGGTGTACCGCCCACATGGTGATAGAGTTTTCCCTAAAATTTAGTCCCTAGCACCAGTTTGATTTGTTAAGATGAAATGTCAAACTATGTAGTTAATTATGTGTTGACTATAGACGGTTGGATAATACGATAAAAAATAATTAGCATTTACCTCGCGTAGATGAGTTGTTGATCGGCTGCAATATAATCACAATCGTTAAATCTAATCATTAATATCAAATATTAAAATAATTTCATGATGATCACATGACTACTTAGAATTATCATATGACATAACCACTTAAAATGTTGAATATTTTGGTTAGGATATATTAATCACTTTTTCAATTTTTAAATCGATATCCGAGCCGATGGTGATCAAATGCAGTAAATAAAATTCGAACAAAATCGATGATTCAATTCAACCCACTATAATGTGTTCGGTTCTGATTAGATTTCGCGGATCGAACTGTACCCACTTACACGCCTAATTATTTGCATTGCGTTGAGCAAATTAAAATCCAATCTGATACCCACGAGACTAATTCCTTCCCAAAATTATGTACTACCTCTATGAAATTTTTAATTATTGCATAAATTATTAGATGATTTGTCAAATTGATAACAATGTAAAATATTTACTATATTTTCAAAATTTTGTTAGTAAAAAGGAGACACCACCACTCACCCCTCAAACTCTATACTTTTGTTTGTGCATATGTTGAGATCGATCTCATTCGACCTGAATGAGATGCATTGAATAATGATCATCATGTGCCTACCCATCACCATGCATGAATGATGAATCTATATATGCATCTGTGCCTCAGGACCCAAGCATGAGGATGTGACCGCCAGTGGAATTTCATTTGTCTGGGGTCTTCTGCAACTAGCATAGAGCATGGATAATTAAGCCACTTGCAAACACTGTCAATTATTTTCTAGCTGGATCTGTTGAAAAAGTTTTAGTATGCTCATTAGTTTGACTATTTTTTGGAATGAAACAAAATGCCTATAGGTGGTGGACAATTTCTGATGCATGAGTAGATTAATTAGGAATTTATTATTTTTAGTATTTTTAAATATATTTAGGATTTATTCCAAATCTATTCTATTTTTAATTAAGTTTAGTATCAATTTGTTAGGATTTGTTATTTTTAATTACTTTCTAATTGAGGGTTTCTAATTGAGTTTAGGGTCTTTTAGTTAGGATTTTCTTTATTTTTAGTTTCATTAGGGTTTTCCTATTTCTCTATTTAAGCACTTGTAAGGCAATAGCATATTCAGTTTTTGATTGATAATAAAATTCAAGAGTTTTCTCTTCTTCTCTGGTAGATTTCAGTTTAATTTCTAGGGTTTTAGCGCTGGCTATATCCCTTTCTGGTGGATTCTAGAAACCCTATTTTTTTTAGGATTTGCGTTTGCAATCCTAGTACGACTTCCGCTGTATCAAGTGGTATCAGAGCAGGTTTCTCCTGTCTCTTTTCGTAGCTTGATCAATCATGGGAGATCAAACAACAACCAAAGCAGATCTGAAGGATGTTACCGCGGCTTTTACCGCAGCCCTCACTGCTATGACGCAACAGGTGGCGACGTTCACGGCGGCTATTACGGCGCAAATCAACAATACCTACAACGTGAAGCGGAACCGGCAAGACAAGAAAGGGAAACCACATAGTTTTCTGTGTGATAACGACAACAATCATTCCGCTATATACTTACCTTCCCAATCCTTACCTTCACCATCGGTACCTCATCCTTATTACCAAGTTCAGTTACCAACCTCTAAAACCACCGAAACTCCACACCCCCAACCTGCTACATCCAACCTTATCAATCCTTACCCCAACATATCACCGACTGCAAATCCAATTTCCTTGCCACAACCCATACCAAAACCTACTTCAAATTCATGTCCATCTGCAAGACCTATGTACGCAACTTCTTCGAAATCAGATTCTCTAATTTCATTTGCGTCATCCTCTATTGTTGACATGGAAGATGAGGCAAAAATGTTGGTGGATGATTTGGTACCATCTGCGCAGAAACCAAGGGAAGTTGACGTTACAAAAGATGAAAACTTTGGCCACATGAAGTCCTCAGATTTTCTTACATTCAAATCTTCAACTCCGCTTCCTACATGAGTACAAAGCACTATCCCCTATAATTCAAAAGCCCCCAAGGTTATTTTGGAGAAACTGGAGAGGTTAGAGTTGCTTAAAGATAGTGATGGTGCTCATGAGATATTTGTTGAAGGAGATGATGAAAAAATAGTTCGGAGTTGTTGTAATGGTGTTGTTCGTTTGGTTGGTTTGCATATTGAAGCCTTTTATTGAGAAGAGAACTTGTGGTCAAGTTCTTTGGAAGAAGAGGAGAATGTAAAGACATAAGAGGCACTTGGTTATTACGCATTCATGCGGGCATCAGATAGTTCTACACAAATTTGGGTATTTGACCCTGGCATTCTTAATGTCGTTCATGAGTTCTGGACAAATGCCTCCTTTGTTTTTTTTTGTTACGTTAGAACTCGGGGTCGAGTTCTTCACAAGAAGAGGAGACGCGGAAGTCGTACTAGGATTGCAAGCGCAAATCCTAAAAAAAAGGGTTTCTGGAATCCACCAGAAAGGGAGATAGCCAGCGCTAAAACCCTATAAATTAAACTGGAATCCACCAGAGAAGAAGAGAAAACTCTTGAATTTTATTATCAATCAAAAACTGAATAGGCTATTGCCTTACAAGTGCTTAAATAGAGAAATAGGAAAACCCTAATGAAACTAAAAATAAAGAAAATCCTAACTAAAAGATCCTAAACTCAATTAGAAAGTAATTAAAAATAACAAATCCTAACAAATTGATCCTAAACTTAATTAAAAACAGAATAGATTCGGAATATATCCTAAATATATTTAAAAATACTAAAAATAATAAATTCCTAATTAATCTCCTCATCCTCATGCATCAATTTCAAAAAAATAAATGATCATTCAAATGCATCCATATAGTCTCCGAATGATTTCATTCATATACGTATATTTCCATTGAAAAGCTTTGTAGCTATATGCCTTTGTCATAGGAGAGATACATTCAAGTACTTTTAGATGAAGTGAGGACACTGTTATGTGCTTAGGATTAGCATGTACAAAGATTAAGTTGAAAGTTGAGTAATTTATGTTTGAATTGTGAAAAAATTCTTGTGTTAAATAACATTGTGAATTTTAGTTGTAAAATCACACAATTGACATTAAGTCAATATAATAATATATTTGGTTATGTTCAATGTTGTTCTCCATTGTTAATAGATGTGATGTGACATAGACGCAACACCAAAGGAGACAGGGACGCTATCCATCAGAATCAAGAATTAGCCTTGAATAAAATCATGTGTTAGTATTTCGGATTTTTAGAAATCAAGTTATGAATTATTATGAATTGAATCAAACTAGACTATGATTCGCAGTACGTTTGGTTTCAATTTTTAAATAATAGTATCATTAGCACTTTAATTAGGCAAGTAGTAGGTGTATTCGACCTTGTCTGGGCCCCATATGATGTTCTTGCTCAAAGGTTAATTGTTGATTGCTTGAATAATAAACATAAGGCATAATGATACACACCTCCACATCTTATCCGTTTTTATTTTTCATTTATTTCTTTTTTTTCTCTATTTATCTCTTCCTCCATCTCTTCACATCTAAAAAATGAGGTGTGAATAAAAGATTATACATCCCGTAAATATGGTTGCATTAAATGCTTGAAGCTTTGATGCCCTTAGTAATAATACATGGTTTAAATAAATAAACAAAAAAGATTAAAGAGAATTCTTGGTACCTAGCTCAGCTTTGCTACATCTTGGGGACTAGGCTCGGGTTGCTTGTTCATGAGGATTTTATTTTTGGGTCCAACTTGTTCATTAGGATTAACTTGTTTTTGGTCATGACTCATGAGGATTAACCAAGGTATTGCTTTGTTGTCGGGAAATCTAAAATAACTTAATTGGGCCCAAAATTGTGTTCGTGAGGCCAAATCTCCGACAAATTGTTAAGAAGCCCAAAAACTACTGGACTTATAAATCTCCATAGTGCTGCGTACTCAATTGACAAAAAAAGGAATGTCGGAGTGGTCCTTTAAAAAGTTATAAAATACTTCCAAAACATACAACTGGGCATATGTACATAAATTCTAATGTATTTTTTTTCACTTGAACCAAACATGGACTGTTAAGGCATAACAAATAACAAATAACTGGTGAAGCAATTTTTTGAACCCAAATACTACATCAAAGGTGCAAGAATCACACTATACTCCCTGAATTGTCAATGTTGTCGTTTTACTCTTATAGATTGTGATCACACTTATGTAAAGATTTTGCCACAGTATCAAGTGGTCATTTTACATTCATTTGGGTGAATTTATTAAGTGTACATTGTAATTCGTACATCACTCATCTCCTACATATAATTACCGTGTTACTAAGTGTACTGTTTTTTCCTGTTCATTTCAGAATGCCGTTTTTTTTTGTTTTTTGGAGCAACAAACCTAGGCCCAGTTTAATGAAATTACATTTGATTGTGGGCCCCTCCATGTATCCAGTTTGATTTTAATTATATTTGACCTTAGTTTCATTTGTTTCAAATTTACCCAGGGCTTTCCCATCTACTGTATTCTATCATCATCATGGTACGATTCTTTGAGTGAAAGAAATCAAAACCGCATAACACACGGCAATTTCGCTTCTCTTCCTAAAATTTCTCTCAAATTTCAACTTCTTGCCGTCATTCATGAATCACGATTTGGTACTTTTATTGATTACCACAAAGGTTTTCCTAATTTTCTCATTTCTCACTCAAATCGTCGTGGATTATGGCCCTGGTTTTCCGATTTGATTTAATGTGTGACAAAGCTTCCATATATAGGACGTTCCACCCAGGTATTTTGCTCCATAACTCTTCCCTTAGCAAACGTACTTGTTGCCAAATTTTATGGGGTTTCTATTGATATTTTGGGTAAATGTATGGGTTTTCTCTGTCAGCATACCATACGAATTTGATTGGTATGTGTTGTCAATTCATATGAGATATTGCTGAAAACCAGCAATGCCAATACGTCACTGTTGAATTGAGCTCCCTCATCTTCTGATCTGTTGTTGTCTATAAATAGGCTCATCTTGCTAATATTTTTTCACATTCAGCTATTTGCACTTGTGTTGACATATATCAGGAGTTCTTTGTGCTGTTGTTCTTGCCTATCTTATCTTAATACTAATACCAATGTCTCATTCAGCTGGACCTAAAAGTCCGTTGATAACTCTGTGGTGGGAGGGATACATGAAGGATTAAAGTAAGAGTCATTTGAGTTAATATTCTTTTTATATTAGCCTTAATTATCAATTTGTATTTGGTTTTTCTTGCAGTTCCTTTCTTTGAAGCTTACAACTGCAAAGTATCTTATTATGACTTCAATTCAGAGACAGATGCTTTAGAAACAATGCAGGTGCCTATCTAAAAATTCATTTTACTCCATCACTCCTTTTTTCATTGTTTTCATTACATCAACTATGTTTGCACAAATTCTTCTATCAAAGCTCTAAATTTCATCTATAATCTCAACTTAAATCTTTTCCATTAGTTACTATTTTGGAGTTCAATCTACTTGCTTCCACTCAATCAGCCATCTCTTTATCTCAATCTGTTTGCATTTATTAGGCAGTTTTAAATTTGACACAGCAAGCTACATCCTCATTTTCATCAGTGATCTTCTCGCTTCATCCTTTATCTAAGGCATGACTCTCTTTCCCTCTCGCTCTTTCTGTGTTTCACATCTCAGCACTTACTTATTCCTCAATAATGATATACTCTTGATTGTCATCTTCTTTTTGCTTATATAATTAAAAGAAGCATTTATTTTTTTCATTTCTTACCTTGAATACACAACTGAAAAGTCATTTACACTTGGTTCTGTAATGGCTTTGCCTCTGGCCTTGTAAACACCTATCTCAAGCATAACAAGCTGCTGCTTTTGCTTAGACATATTCACAATAAAAGAGTTGGAATGTCCTTGCTTGCTGACAATCCACCTCATGCAATGTTGGTTTCTACTAAATGGCTAAGATTGTTGGTACCCCTTTATACTTAAAAAAAAAACATTTCTTTAAAAAAGGTCAAGAACTATCCTCTTTCCTTTCTATTTCTTTTCTCTTTTATAGAGCATTTCAAATATGTGCAAAAGTATTATTCCAACCTCTTCTTTATTTTTTATACAAAAGTGATTAATCTACCAAGTAATAGTACTTGCATTCCGTTCCTAATTTTCTTGGTATTTTTTATTTGAAGTAATAATAAAAAGGATTTGCTTTTAACAAATAGCCACCCCTCTGCTACCACAGGATACTGAAAATTTTGAAGGACAAATAACTATCAGTATAGACAATTTCAAGTTTGAAGGTTCAAAGGAAGAGAATTATAAGTATAAGGTGTCTCAGTGTAGCCTATTTTTTATCTGAAACTTTAATTTACAGAGAGCCTTGGCCTTTGAACTTTGAATTCAGTTCCACTTAGTCAGCTAATTCAGCTTTCATTCGTGCTGTATTTGTTTTTGTTGTTTTGAGGTTTGGACCTTAAGAAAGCTAGATTTCTCTCTTTGGATTATATAGTCTCACTGACTAATCTTTCTCTTTGTTATGTTCCTACCCTATCTAGCTATGTAAACTGAAAATCCTAATCTTATAGCTGGCCGATCTTTGGACTTTGCCAGTATCTTCTACTTCCTTAATACTGAGTACAATTTTTATTGTTCATAGATTAGATTCCAAAAACACCTCATGTACTTTGTTATTCAAATATTCTAGCATTATTGGGCTTAAGTCCTCCATGTAACAAAATAAAATATTCTAGCATTATAACATCTATTTTATTGATCTTCGATCGATTTTGAGATCTTTGAGTTAAACTATAACCGCACCCTACTACAATTTTTCAGTGGATTTCGTTTGAACACATACTTCAGGATTTAGATGTAGTCATTGACTTATATATAGATGTGTTGTTGTGTTAATGCTCAAAATTTCTTAGTTGAATCAGTTTCTCTGTTTAGTTGTATTTGTATTTGTATGTGCTCTGCCTTGTCCTAGATTCAATGTTACACTTGCAAGTTGAGCTCTTATTTCAACGATTGTATTTGCTCTGTATTCTCTGGTTTGCTTTTATTTCAATTGTTATATTTATATATTTAGTGTCATATTTTAAATTGTATTTAAAAATGAATTTGGAAGAGTAGCAGAAGGAAGTGTTTTTTCATGGTGAACATAGAACTAGATATTTGGCATTCTACTAGGATTTCCTTATGTTCAATTTCCTTTCCTCTGTACATTCTTAGACTTAATAAATTCAGTCAGGATTTTTTTCATGGAAGTCTCTGGTTAGAGGACAACCTATGCTTTTTCCTAAGCTTCTGGATAAATGCTCATACTTTTTAGTTCATTTTTTACTTCTGTATCTATTATTCTCTCTAGGGAACTACTTTTGAGTATGCATATTTTGTGGTTAACCATTCTTTGAATTCTAAACTGATATTTATGTTTCAAGGTTTGTCTCGCCATTGAAACTTTTCACTCATAGGATGTTGATACTCTTGATTATATTTTGAAGATCAAACAATGTTATCAAATAGCGGCTATAGCGGCGCTATGCCGCTATAGCGTAGCGGATTTTTGGCTAATCGCGACGCCGCTATTGCCCGCTATAGAGGGCTATTCCCGCTATTCGCCGCCAAATAGCGGCCGAAATGGCGTATTTTTTGCTCACCGCGATGGTCCGCGATCGCGATTTGATAACATTGAGATCAAACAAGATATTGATGCTGAACTTGGTTGATGATGGTTGGGACCACTCAGAAAACAATGTGGGTGTGTTTTCTATCTTCTATATAAGTTTTTAGCTTCCAGAGGACCTAATCCTCTTTCATCATGTTTCGTTAATTCATTGAAGAAGTTGATGATAGTTGATTTATATTTTGCAGTCAACATACTGACAGTAGCATCATACTGACAGTTTGTGATCTTTGGTAAAATGGAATTTGGTAAAAATAAAAAGAGCAGGCTTGAAATTATGAAAACAAGATCACTTTCTAGATCAAATTACTGTTACTTCACATCACGGGTGACTTTGATGCTTCTCTAGCCTGAACTTCTTACCATATTCCACTATAGGTATAGGGTAAAATTACTTGCACAATATTTTGGAAACTGATTGTAAACTTTTAGCTCAAGTTTAAGTTAAAACTGCTTTACAATGACATTCCTTCTTTCCTTTATTGACAACATGAATGTTTGTGTCCATTGCATTTCATTTCTCTTCTATGAGACGACATGTCTATATGGATTCGAGATTAAAAGGTTCTTTACTTCAAGTTTTGTAACGTTTAGTTTTCAGTTGTTTACTTCACTCTTCTAGCCCCTCAACCTTTTCATAAATATCAGTGACTTGAAACTACTGTAGATTTGTGACCAGTGAAGTTAATGGTTACTCCTCATTATTTTCTATATTCCTGACCAGAATGGTTCCAGAAGGGGACATACTGAACCTGTCTGTATCTGTGAGTGCAATTGCCTTCCTAAAGTGGCCAATTACTTGAACTAGGTCATTAAGGTGAATGACTACCAGAAAGCTCAGATTGTGAACTAAGTGGTTTCTTCAATGTTCAACATAGTCTCAGGGAAGAAGACTGTTGTTTTGGGTTTTGCTTTCAAGAAGGACACTGGTGACACTAGGGAGACCCCATCCATTGATGTGGGTAAGGGGCTGTGGGGAGACAATGCTAGGTTGAGCAACTATGATCCTCAAGTTCCTAAAGATCAAATCTTAAGGTGTTTGTCAATGAAGAAGTTTGATTAGGATCACCCTGCTCACCTTTGGCAACAATCCCCACGTCAAATAACAAGCAAGTTTCTGTGGTCTAGGATGCCTTTGAAGCAATAAAGGATGCACATGTTACTTGTATTCTGACTGATTAAGACGAGTTCCAAAAGCTTGATTACCATAAAGTTTAGAAAAAGTGCAGAGCCTAGCCTTTGAAGCAATAAAGGATGCATATGGTATTTGTCTTCTGACTGATTAGGACGAATTCAAAAAGCTTGATTACCAGAAAGTTTATGAAAATGTGCAGAGTCCGCCTGCATTCATGTTTGATGGCCAGATTGTTGTAGATGTTAACAAGCTAAGGGATATTGGTTTGATTGTTTATTCCATTGTCAAAGCACTAGACTCTTGGCTCAAGAACATGCTTGCAGTGGCTTAAATGAGAAAGCACAATCTGAAGTTGCTGCCTGTAGGGTTGAATTTGTTGGTATTTCAGTGAGAATGCCCCATCCTAACATATTATCATTGTATTCTTATAGTTAAGGTTTCTGTTGTTTTCTCTTGATGTTTTTGATCAGTTTTGTTTGATATTTTTCTATCCCCCTGATAATCTCATTTCATTTCATTCCCATGGATCAGTGTTCGAAGGCACAAGTACAGCTTATCCCTTTCCTTTCCCAATGATTACCTTTTTAAGCCTCCAAAAGTCAAATTTGAATTCACCTGCTTCAATCCCAATCACAATGCTGATGTGCATGGCAACATATGCTCGGAAATACTTCTGGTAATGTGAAAATCATGACATTGGAGGAAATTGCTCTTCTTCCTTTGGCATTGTATACTTATCTCATTTGTCATTTGTTATTTATATGATAGGATAAGTGGTCATATGCATATGATGTCACTGTCAGAGCAATTCTATTATCTATCCAAAGTCTACTTGGAGGTAACAATTTAAATAAACTTACTTTGATGCTCTCTTAATTCCTTTTTTAATTTTTTCCTTTTTCATGTATTTAATTGTCTTTTACTTTTTTCTCAATTTAGAGCCAAATATTTGTTCACAACTAAATCCACAAGCGGTAAAGCTTTGGAAAATCAAGAAGGTAAACAAACATTAATAATCTACAGGGTATATTTGTTGAATATATAAAGCTATATAGCTTTTGAAAAAGCTCAAATCATTTTTGTGTTATGTTGTGCTCTGCAGAATACAGGAGGATGGTGAAGAAGTTGTGCAAATTTCATGTTGCTTAGTCTTACCTACGAATTCATCAAAGTTGTTGCACAAGGCCTTTTTTTTTGTCTTTGGGAACGAGAAAAGGATGAACCCA
Source organism: Lotus japonicus (assembly GCF_012489685.1). Lineage (NCBI taxonomy): Eukaryota > Viridiplantae > Streptophyta > Magnoliopsida > Fabales > Fabaceae > Lotus > Lotus japonicus. The sequence continues at coordinate 89,814,135 of NC_080043.1, read as the reverse complement.
AATTTATTTTTAAGGTGTTTCATTCGTTCCTTATCAGATGGTCCTTCAAATTTTATCTTACGGCCATGCATTGTTTATCTATCCTAATTCAAAGTGAAAGTTAAGAGTTATTTTTTTTTGAAGAATATCCTCATGTTTTATGTTTTTCCAACATGTTCTATACTTCTCACGCCATATGTTGTAACTTTTATCGTTGTATTGCACTTTTTAAAGTTGGATACAAAAATTTAGAGCTTTACCTTAAAAATGGGTGTAAGGGTATATGCAAAAACGTTTGTAAGAGTAATATTAGTTAAATACACATTTGTTTTTCACTCCCCACTAGCCACTGTTATTAAATATTTAATATGATCAATGAATTTTATATTGTAATGTGATATGCCAAAAAATAAACAGAATGAAATTCGCCCAAGACGGAGATTGAAAATAATGGTAGCAAACATAGTGAAGAGTTCTATTTGGCATTATTCCTATTATCAATTTATTTGATATAATGTTAGTATTTATAGAATCCATGGATATATATATATACATATGAAGACTTTCAAAAAAAAATATATATATATATATACATATGAAGTATGAAGTGTATCAAGTGACAACAATGTTTATTGTGAGAGATGCGAATATTAAATTATGACTATTAAATCTAACATGAATTGTGATCATTATATATTTTTTAGTGTGTTAAATTACTCTCGTAATTTCGACTCGGATGTGGTGAAGGCCAAATGTTTCTCTAGACTTCTAAGAATCAAACTTTCGACCTGGGGATTTAAATAACCAGTTTTTACCACTGCGGGCGGCAACCGTTGGGAATATATATGTATATGTGTCAAATACATGAATATTAAAACGAAGAAAATATAAGATATAAAATGAGTATGATATGTAAATTGATTAATTAATTTTAATAAATTGTGTAATTCATTTTAATAAATTGTAGAGTCTCTTTTTCGTGCATCGCACGGGGATATAATCCTAGTACAAGTAAGTAAGGGTGTCCATTGATTCAGGTTGACCCGATGATTCTAATTAAAGTAATGTAATTTGTTCAGATTTGTTTGAGCATTCGGTTCATTTTATCTTAAAATCAAATCAAACCAGTTATAATCGGTTTAGTTCTTAGATTGATTTTTTAAAAGCGAACCAACACGATCACCCGATTAACATTTTTTTATTTACTTTTTTATATATTTAAACTTTATTATTTATTACTCTTTTTATTTTTATCCTTTCTAATGTATTTTGACTATCAAGTGTCTATAGCTATACATATTATATAATTTTAGTATTATATTTTAGATTAGATAAAAATACTAATGAGTTATGTGAATTTATAATTATAAAATGAATTTTTATAATGTGATTTGTAATATAGCACAACACTCACATGAACGAAATATATAAATAAAACTACAAATATAAATAAATAAATAATCATGAGAATTGATAAATAGAAGAAAAAAAAGTAAAATGCATTGAAACATGAAAGTAAAGACATCACTTGTATTTTATGAAAATACGATACGTCATCATGCTAGTGAGTGTTTCCCTTATCATATCATAAAAACTCGTAATAAATTAAATCAATAAATTGAATAATAAGACATTATTCATTGAATTTACTTTGAGAGTTATTAACACGTGTTTACTTTAACGCTTTTTCCGGTTAATGCCAGCTCAGCTCAGCTCAACCTTATCCCTTTGCGTTTTCATCGTTGAAAAGAAAGACACATTTCCATACACTTCAATGACAACTTAAATACACGCATATAACATGTTTGGTTGGAGAAAAAAGCAAGGTTGGAACTTTGAGCCAAAATCAATTTCGACCATAAAATCCGTATAGGCAAAAGCTACTCACGTTTAACAAACACCATTTTGATCAACCATCTATAATGTTTGGTTATATTTATGTTGGACTATATTTATAATATAGTTCGTACTATAGCACAACTCTCACATGAACGAAATATATAAATGATACTATAAATATAAATAAAAAAGTAAACCACAAGAATTGATAATTAGAAAAAAAGTAAAATGCATTGAAAATACGATACATCATGAGCGTTTCCCTTATCATATCATAAAACTCATAATAAATAAATAAATTGAATAATAAGACACGGTTCATTGAACTTATTTTTAGAGTTACTCAAGCTTGTTTGCTTTAATGTTTTTTCCGGTAAAAGCGAGCTCAACCTTATCCTTTTGCGTTTTCATCGTTAAAAAAAGACACACATTTCCATGCACTTCAATGGCAACTTAAATGCACGCATATAACATGTTTGATTGGGGAAAAAAGCAAGGTTGGAACTTTAAACCAAAATCAATTTCGACCATAAAATCCGTATAGGCAAAAGCTACTTACTTTTAACAAATACCATTTTGATCAAACCATCTATAATGTTTGATAGAATTTATGTTGAACCTAATGTGAATCCATGTTAAACTGAACGAATCAAAATTATTATTCTCTTATTCACGTTTAAGTGTTAAACTCAACCTAACAAAGTATAATTTCTTCATTAATATATTAAAATGCCTGAAATCAGATGGCGTTGCAAATCAAAACATACACATAATCTAAAGCAAACATGCACATAATCTATTGATACGATTTTGCCCCAAGTAAAGCTAGCTACTTCAATCATGGTTAACTGATAATAAGTCTAAAACCTTATAGAAAACAGCAAAAAATATCTGAAAACAAAAAGGATAATCATGAAATGAAATATGTCCCTCCAGCAATAGGCCGTGACCATGACTGGGTTGGTCACACCTTTTGACAGTTCAAAATGTCATTGTCCAATGTCCATCATAAAACTATAGACTCATAAATAAAACTATGAAGACTCTAATAAAATTGAAAAAGAAAAAAGAAAAAAAAAAGCTTTACCGTTTTGTGTAGTAAATGACTACGAAAGGTGTCGTTTACTCACTCACGTCAGCGTTTGACGACGGTCCTCCGGCGACGTTTCAACGGCTCCACCACCGAGTCTCTGAACCGTTGCGGCAGCGCTTGGCTCCTTCCTCTCTTGGACCGCACCACAGGCTCTCTGTCCTCCAAAACGTCGCCGTACAAATCCATCACCATCCCCCACCTCTCCTTTTGCTTCTTCTTCACAACCCTCCCTTCTTCACTCACTCTCGACTCAGCACCACCGAGTTGACCCTCTTCCTCCGACTCGTCCGCCAACACCCTCGCCGCTTCAATCAGCAAATCCAGACAATTACCATCCTGCCCCCTCTCAGCAAACGGCGCCTTTTCACCGCCAACCCCATTGTTGTCTGCCTCAAAGCTCTGAACCTTGGTCTCCATGCTCTCTTCTCGAACACCCTCTTCAGATTTCTCTCCTCCTTCTTGATTGTTGCTGCTAATGTTTCCTTGATTAGTTGCAGAGGCTTCGGGTTCAAGTTCAACACTCTGTTCGACGGAACAGAGTTCCTGGTTCAAATCAATGCCCACCCCTCTGTTGTTGATCGGGGAAGAATCTTCCTTTGGTGGTGGAATCGATGAGATTGTGTGGAGAATCTTGAACAGGCACATTTGGGTCTTTGAACAATTAACGTTGGGGTGATGAGAAGAAGAAGAAGATGAAGCCATTGACGAAAGGTGAGAGAGCTTTTCAGAGGAAAAGGGTTACCTTACCCCACCACAGTCATGGACCACGAAGCGAGTGAGGATGAAGAGAAGACTAGTATTGTGTTGTGAGGTGAGTAACCGAAAAAGTAAAGGGCTTTGATTAATTAATTAATTAATTAATATTAAAACTTTTTGTGAGATTTTTCATTTTTTTTAATGTTTTTTGTGGGTTCTTATGAATGTCTTTTTCTGAGGGTGTAAGGTTGTCGGGCTCTAATTGGAGGCTGATGACGTGTCACTGTTGTTGCCATGTCATGAGACACATGGCGGGATGGGATTCACTGTGGAGATGAAATTGTAGGCACTGTCGCTGGCCCCCTGTGTGTGTCTGCACTCACAAACTGGCTGCTTCCTTTGTCTGCTATCAGTATTGAGCAGTGTTATTTATACCTGAAATGCAGTGTCAAGTCTGATTTTTCATAAGTTTCATAACTTGTAATCAAACTAAAATTGATGCTTGTTATTGTTTATGTACGAATGGAGTCTATGAATGTTATGGTTTGATTTCTACTTTCTCCCCCTCCCCCCATTTTTGTTGACCAAAACATTATAATGGGTGGACTGGCCTAGGAGATGGTGCTATGTCAAGCCAAGCGGTTAATGAAACGTACTTCACCTTCTCATGCTTCAAGCTTAGTGTGTTGTGTATTGGTTAGGAGCGTCCCAACTTTTTTTTTGTCAATAGGAGCGATTCTCCCTTCCACTTTACCTTAATTGGGTCATAACAGGCAAATGACCCACTGAGAAGCTCGAGGCAATTCGGCAAGCGTCGCCTAGCAAGTGATGACTCCTTCATTCTGTGAGCCGTATCTTTATTAGGCAAGCAACTACTCGGTGGAGACTCAATTGATATTCTTGCGAGCCAATGTTCAAAGTATAATCAATTTTGTTAGAATAAGCTATACCCAAAATTATTTCTTCCAACACTAAACCAAACATGTACTTTGGGTCATGTTGGTCTCTCAAGCCATAATGGATGACAATTACCACTCTTAGAGAGAGGCATACAATATTGTCCCTTATCGTCATGAATAATTAAATTTAACTTTATCAATGAAAATATAAATGGAATTTTGCCGATGTATATTTCGTTGCTTTTCTCTTAACTTTCATTCTATTTCTCTTTGTATTGAGTTGAAGTACCCCTTATACTTCTATTCAATATATTTTTTTAGCTTATAAAAAGAATAACAAAACTAGATGAAGCTGAAGATTTCATCTTTCAAGCATGGAAAAACACCACAACAATGTAGTGGCTCCATGGTTTGATTAATTCATTGTTCAAAGAAATCAATGCCTCCACCATATGCTCTTCCACTACAATAGGATATTAGGAGTGAGTTCTTAGAAGGATTTTGTAACGCCCCAATTTCTCAACTGAGGAGTCACATTAGTAACCTAACAAAGTCTAAGGACTATTTCGTAATCCTAAGAAAACACGATATATTTTTTTTTCTTTTCAAAACAACTAAACATAGTTGAATACATAACATAGTCTTAATTAAACAACTCGTTCCCGACCTATAATAATAGTATCTTACAATATCATAAGCAAGTTTCCAAAATAAGTACGCACACTTAAACAGTGGCAAAAACAGGGTTTTAGTAGCAGGGTTTTCAGATAACGAAGAAGACTCAAAGCATAAACTACTAAGAGGAAACTATACAGCTTCTTCCATCCTTGCTCCGCCAGTTACTATCCCTCCTCCATCTCAGCATGGCTAAGCATCGTCGGAAGGCTCTCCATCGCCTAATAGCGTTAAGTGTCCAAACAACAAATAACAAACAGAAAGGGTTAACTCCATACAACTACCACATATAAAAGAGAAAAGCATGCTATTCAAATTTGATTACTTAGCATGGTAAATAACCTAGAAACTTAACTCAAATTAGATGACAACTCATCCTATCGATCATGAAATCAAATCTTATATCAGCATATCAGCAAAATCAACGATATGGTTTTAAAACAGATATCAACAAAACTTAACAACATAAATTAACTCAGGAACCAATAACTCAAACACATAGATTAATTCAGATAACGATAACTTCAACAGTATAGATGTAGATCAAATTTCAACAAATCCAACAATACAAATCAACTCATATATCAACAAAACCCACAATATAAATCAAATCAGATATCGTCAAAACAACAATTTAAACCAACCCAGATATCAATAGAACCAACAATATAATCAATTCGGATATCAATAACCTCAACAATATCAATCAAACAATAACGTCTCGCAAGACGGGACAATCACGTGGGACAAACCCACCTCATCGCCACTTTATCGTCTCAAAGGACGGGAGAATCACGCGGGACAAACCCACCTCATCGCCACTTTATAACGTCTCGACAGACGGGACAATCCCATGGGACAAGCCCACCTCATCGCTACTTTAGCGTCTCAAAAGACGGGACAATCGCGTGGGACAAATCCACCTCATTGCCACTTTATAACGCCTCGACAGACGAGACAATCCCGTGGGACAAACCCACCTCATCGCCACTTTAGCGTCTCAAAAGACGGGACAATCGCGTGGGACAAATCCACCTCATTGCCACTTTATAACGCCTTGAAAGACGGGACAATCCCGTGGGACAAACCCACCTCATCGCCACTTCAAGCAAAACAAAACATCTCATCCAACTCAGTAGTCACTCAAACAACAATCTCAAATCCAATAATCAAATTAACATAATCACATGTTATTCATATTATCAACAAACATAATTCAGTTCAATAGCATACCAACTCAGTTCAATGACAGAAACCAGTAAACGGTCGAAGCCTCTCAGAAAACGGAGACACACGTCTCAATAAGTTCACTCGGCCGAAGCCTCTAGAAAACATTTTCCCAGTTCAGCATAATAATCATAATCCAATGCCAATCAATATAAACATCTTCATCTCAAACGCAGGCAGTGCGATAAAAGCATGCAAGACTCAAAGACACTCTAAAACCGAGTTACCCTTACCTTCGTGAGTATAAGTTGTGCATGGAAATTGCGAACCTAGAACAAAGAAAACACAATCATCAACACAAGCCTCACTAGGAGGAACACGATCTAATAATACTAATCGAAATCGTAAAGAAAGCTTTTAAAGCTTCAGAGTTCACATTTGGGCACGAATGGACAACGGAGACTTCGTTCGCTAAAACGAGCATAACTCGAGCTACAGAACTCGGAATGACACGAAACCAACGCCAAAATTTCGACAATTGAAAAAGCTACGCAATGGCTCAGGTCATAGAGACCCAAAAATTGTTTTTGGACACATTACCCTAACAAATAGGTTTCGGCCACTCTAAAAAATAGGGTTTCCGAACTTTTTCTTCGATCTAAATCAATTCCTAGGTATTCTTAGGCGATATCTAGGCCAGGGAAACTCTCAGAAAAATTATCGGATCGAAAACTGTCGCAGGGGTATTTTGGTCAATATTTTTAACTCGGAAACTCAAAATCAGAATTTCGAAAAACAAATTAGATGAGCGTGATCCTAACGACATTTATAAAAACTAATCCTACTGACGCTAAGCTCAGACGAGAGTTTTTGATTCAAAAGGCGGAACCTTTGTCAGAAATGAGTATTTTGAGCAGAATTGAAGTTCGGCGGCATTTCGGCGACATTCGGCAAAATGTAATCCGCTAAACATGCTCTTGGACATGCAGGGAATAAGTTTAGGCAGAGAAATCAAGTTATTTGGACAGTTTTACAAAAAGCTCAAAACTTTGAGCACAGAAAGACATAGAGAAAAGCGACAGAATTTACGATCAGAGGTAAGGAAAAACATCAGTACCTCGAGGCCTACGCGTAGCAATGAACTGTGGGACGATCAGGCAAGAATCGGCGAAAAACTCTTCTCCTCCTCCTCCTCTTGAAGCCGCGGGTTTGGGTGTGTGTGTTGGGGATTTTTTTGTTTTTTTTTTTCATTTTTCATGCTATTTATAGAAAATGAAAAATGCGGAAAAATGAAAATTTCGCGATTCCGATTTCTCCTGTGTCATCCTCTGTGAATTCTAAGATAGGTTCTGGCGACAGAATTCCAGAACTCAAAACAGGTTTCTCATAATTAAAGCAAACGATCCAAAGTCGGTGTAAATCTATTTTACCCGAAAAACTACTTTTTGCAGCGAATGTCAGATGCAGAAATTTCCTTCTGAAGAAAGATTGGAAACATCGAAAGAAATGGGTGAACGCGTGTGGAATCTTCATTTGAAGCTCTGAATAGAAAAAGACTTCATCAACAGTTTACTTTAAGGTTTTTGAGCTAACAGGAACTCGGTTTCGGCAAACTTCCGAGAATCGAAATCGATCGTTCGTACAGTCCAGGGTTTCTTGTCGAAACACTCGTCGTGGAAAGGAATAAGAGAAGTTATTATATTCTTCTGAATATTTTTGAATATCGTTTCTACAGTGCTTTAAGAGCAGATTAGTCATTTACTAACGTTTTTGCCCTAAGGCGGAAGTGAATAAGACTCGTGCTATAACCTATAACGACTATAAAACTATTCTTAGTCATTCCCTGAACTTTCTTTCTCATAATACTAATCCAAACATCAAACATAAGTCAAGTTCCTCTCACGCTTATACAGAATCCTATGCGTGAGGTGTAAATTAATTAATTTATTTTAATTCTAAAATCCTGGGTCTTACAGATTTAGCTAGAAACATGTTTGTAGAAGTTTTTAACAAAAAAATGACTTGCTTTGTTGAACTCAACTCAACTTCAAGAACTTGGAGAGAAAATATCAGTGTTTAGGCATTAGCTAAGAAATTTATAGTTGGAAAATAATTAGCCTCACAAGTCGTTGAGATGGCCGAGTTGGTCTAAGGCGCCAGATTAAGGTTCTGGTCCGAAAGGGCGTGGGTTCAAATCCCACTCTCAACAAATCTTTATTTTTGCCTTATAATTGTTTTTGGTCATAACTTTTTTTTTTGGTCTAAAATTTTGGTCATAACTAAAACAATGATTTATTTTTTGGGCTCATATAATTGTGGACCCAACTCATGGATTTGATATCTGCTAATTGCTAAACCCAATCCATATTTCTCCAAAAAAAAAAACCAATCCATATTGACCATAAAAATAAACCAATCCATGAAAATAGCATCACCGGATTGAAAAAAATGGTGTGGCAAACTCTTCTAAGCTCTAACCCCATCTTTTCTTGACCAAAAAAAGGGGGAGAAAAAACTCCATCTTCTGAAAACTGCAATTGCTTTGGTCAGAGAGGGCTCAATAGTCTCTCTTTGATTTTACTTGACCTCTTAATTTACTCTATCACCCTCTTTCTTAGAAATAAATAAGAAGTATTTTTTGTATTGCATGACATGCAAGTTAAACATTCATATGAAACTATAAATGGATATTCTTTATAGAGTAAAAAAGTTAAACATGAATTTGAAAAAATGAAAAAAGACACATGTCATTCTTGGAATAGCACGCAAAAAAATATAATTTACTCTCAAAAGAGTATATCTCAAATTAATAAAAAAAATTAAATTAAATTTAAGAATATAAGAAGCTGATATATGAGGAAAGAGGAGTTTACACTTTACACATAAAACTTAAAACAATATTATTTTAAGAAAAAATGAGATATAATTTTTTTAAGAGTAAGTGAGATATAAAGATATAAATAGAACACAATTATCACCTCATTTTCCTTATGTCATAAATAATTTGTTAACATTTCATGCAACATATTGAGTAAATGTACTATAAACTGCAAATAAATCTTTAAAATTTATAATTTTTTGTAAAATTATTCATAAATGAAAGAAATGGTGAATTAATATTACGTGCGTTTAAACAATTTATAACAATCCCCATAGGATAGCTCAAGTGGTAGGAGCTGGGGGACATATGGGTTGAGTAGGGGGAGGTCCATGGATCGATTCCTAACGCGTACAACTTATCTTTCCGATGTAAAAAAAAACAATTTATAACAAAAATTGTACGAATAAAGGTTTTGTAAGGGTTGTGCTGCACTATAGAAAAATGCAATGTGGTTGACATTGAGTAAAATCCAATTTTTTCATAGTGAATTTTAAAAGAGTAAATAATATAAGACGTTATTTTGAAATATTTTATTCTAGTGTAACCAAAAAAGTATATATTTTATTATAGTGTGAATACAAGAAAGATTCCCATTCCCGTGTCCAGGTCCTACGTTTATTAAAGTGTTTGTTAGGTAATCCAACTGTAATTTTTCAAGGGATACGTTGAAAGCTTTCTATACGCTTTTCTCATCGACCTGGTGATTGAGATACTTGAACTCTTACCAAGTTACTATCTCAATTTCGTAGTGACATAATCAACAACGTTTGGAACTTTTGCGCCATGTTTCTCATATTATTACATCTCTAAACATTCTTACACTTTAATTTTTCCTAATTCTTTCCCTTCATTCACACTATCACCAAACACAACCATTAAATTATCATCATTACCCAAACACTATTATATCCTACTCTATTCGACATTGCACCTTAATTTCGAGATCTCATTATCTCAATGGAAGAAATATTTCCCATTCCGTGAAGTTACATTGTTAGAAAAATTACGTAAAAATATGGCATTTTCATGTGAAAACAAACTACTATTATAATTAATTAATTTCGCATATTATGTGGTATATGTGTGAAAAAAATCTAAACTATTGTTAAAGGAAATTATATCATGATCCAAACTCTCAAATTATTAAATGGCTTTAGAAAGATTGTGATACTTCAAGTATCTTTGACTATTCCACACAACAAATGTTTAAAAATATTCTTTATCCTTAAAACTTTTATTTTAAGTTGGTTGAATCTGTCCTTTATTTTTTATTTTATTTTTGTTTTAGTTTTTATATTGAATGAAATAGTATTTTTTAATCTCTCAACTAAGGCTTGAGATTAAATAAAAAATAATAATTTGTGGAAATGAAAACGGCAAAAATAATAAGAGGAACCAATTGTAGAAAAATATTATATTCATAGAGACTATACAAAAATTTAAGCCTTTGCATCCATCAATGAAATTTTAATCGCCACTAATATTTGCATATGTTAAAAATAACCACTAATACATAGTATATGATATATGTGTTGGGTGTCACTATTTTTGTTTTATGTTTACATATCATTAAAAAAATATTGACTTTGATTTCATTAAGAGTAATGATAATTAAGTAGACATACAACTTCTATCATACAATCATTAAATCATTTTTTTTTAAAACCCTTTACAAAACTGATGTTTAATTAACAACTGTTTGTAAATGGTAAATTTCTAACTGTCATCATTATTGTTTCATCAATTCAAACCATTATAGTAAACGTTCTCACTTCTCATTGAATCAAATGTAGTGGACAAATGAGGGAAAGTTCCAACACACATAAAATTGGTTTAGATCTAGAGTTCATTTAGACCTTCAATGTTGATCCTTGGCCAACAACAAACAGCTCAAAACCAAAACTGAAGTTAATTAACTCCATTCTTGTTTCGCTTGAGTCAACTTAACAAATTGAGCATAAGTGTTTTTTGAGCAAGTTGAGCATAAGTGTTTTTTCAAATGCACAAGTGGAGCACAAGTTATTCCAATTAGAACTCACTCAACTCAGCTAATTATTCAGTAATAATACTAACAATATTCCGCTGGTTAAATTATAGATGGTCCCTTCCAAAAAATCAATAAATAATTTAACCAAAAATCAATAAATATGAATACTAACAATACTAACAATATTCCGCTGGTTAAACCCTAACCTAACAAAATCAATAAATATGATGGTCCCTTCCAAAAATATGCATCGATACCAACTATGGAAATGGAAGATCCACGCAATGCATGAGCAAAGCAGACATGAGAAATTAAAACTGAAAGGGACCGATGGTACGGACTACGGAGATTTTTTTTGGGACGAAGACACTTGTTTTCTTTTTCATTTTTTCTATTTTTCTTTTCTTTTCCTATTACATTACTAATAATATCTCTTATTTAATTTTTCTTATTTTTAAGTGTTAAATATATTTTTATTCTCTGACTTATGAATTTAAATTTTCAAAAAAAAAACATTTGAATTTAAACTGGTCTTTGATTTTTTTTATAGATTTAAAAAAAGCCTATATGTTTTAATCAAGCTTATGAAGTGAGTTATTAAAAAAAAAAAAAACTTATGAAGTGAGAATTCTATTACCCACTCATCAACCAACGAAAAATTATAGTTAGGTGTAGATTGTACACGCAGACTTTTTCCATTAAATTTAGTCCTTCAAATATCTTTTTAATTATTTTTAGTTCTTCTCTTTATCTTCCCTTCACTTTCTCAACTATGGATGGCACCCGTGCAGAGTGGGGCGGGGAGTTCCCTTCTCACTTATCGTCTCCACATCTCTCTTTAGTCCACGCACTATCCTCATCCTCTATGGCGGAGTGAATTTGTACCCCACTCTCATTCTCCATCTCTTAACGATTCCCATGACCCCCAACATGTTATTAGAAATTTAAATTAAATATATTAAATACATAAGTTAATTTAATAAAATTAAAAACCACAAGTGATTATGCAACTACACCAAATACAATTCAAATTTGTGTATAAATAACATTAAATAAAATTCATCACACGATATGTGAAGTCTACAAAATAAATAATTTGAAGTGTAATACAATGTTCAACTCATTAAAAATGTAAAATCTAACACTTAAAATATTTTATCGAGCATTCAACTCATCCAAAATGTACAGTCTTCATCCTAAGTAATTTAATATTTGAAAGTGCGCGTGTTATTGTATTTTTACTAATTATATGTAGCTGAAACCCTATAAGGTAGGGGGAGCAATCCTATCCTCGTCCCCAAATTCTTTTCAAGAAGATTTTTCTTCCCGTCTCCATTCCTGGAGGAAATTTTTCTCAAGCTGCACTAACCCAAAAATGAGGTAAAAAGAGAAAAGAAATAAACAAATAATATAATATATATATATATATTTGTATATGTGTGTGATATAATAATAATGATATATATATATATATATATAATAAGAAAAAAATGTAAAAATGAGATAAAAAAAAGTTGGTGTGAATGATGTATATTACTCGAATTTTTTAAGAAGATGACTACATAAGATTAGGTAATGGAGCGTCAGTGCCTATATCAACCACAAATCACATATAGTTAATTTGAGAATGATTTATTAACATAACAAATCAAATCCTCACCTACCACTACACGCACACCCTTTTCATCATCACCCTCTCTTCCTCACCAAACCCTCTTTCTCAACCCACCATGCCGCCCAGAACAAAAAAAAAATCAAACTATATTCCTATGTTATATTGATTCCATTGATGCATTCATACTCGTCACTCTCTATACCAACATTATGATATGATTACTACCAAACTAGAAATTATGATATGACTACCTCCTTTAGAAACCATAACTGCCAACAAAGTCTCTACCATTTAATACTTTTATCAAAAATTTAATAATTTGCATTAAAGTATCTTTACAACTGATAGTCATGAGACTAATTCTCTCACGAAAAGACATTGAAATCAGTCAAATCACATTTTATGGATATGTCTATTCCAAATTCTTCATACACATAGATAGACTTTGTATAAAAAATTGATCTTCCATTCTTTTAGTAGTTAAGATTATTTGATGAATACTGATTATATTATACCACTATATATACATTCTATTTCTTGAAGAACACAACACACCTTAAAAAATTGAAAAATAAAATCCCCATTAATTTATATCTGATTGACTTGATAATTGAAGTACTATCAAATTAAAGGATGATCAAGTTTTTTTTTGGACTACCAAATTAAATTAGTGTAACTTATTTGGTTTATACCTTTTGAAACCAAAATGTTCATTTAATTATTTATAATATATTTGTAGCACAAATTGTTTATAATATATAACATTGGAAATTGATACAAAAAGATTAATCTGCTTAAGATATACCTATAATATTGATCGTGGCTAATATAATTGACTATATATCCATGAAACATGAAGAATAGTTGAAGTTCTAAAATGTTTCCCATTACTTCACGAAAAAATCATAACTAGTTTTGTTTTGATACCAGCAGTTTCAGTACAATTTAAAATTTTATCCAGAGTAAAATATGATAAATAATATCATAACGTGTTTTCAAATTTAATGCAGATGGAGGTCGATGAGTTCAAAATTGGAGGGGTTGTTAAAATAGTTCCGAAGGCGTGGAGTGTGGAAAATTCAATTTGTTGGCGCAAAGGTCAGAAACCAACAATTATTTAGCATACATACTCCTTCTAGGAATCAAGTTTTGAGGCTTCTAAGAAAAAGGAATCAAGTTCAGTGCCAAGCTGAAGTTTAAAGTAGATATATAGACTTTATTTTTTTTGGTGAATAGATTTTTAGAGTTAATATTTACACCACATATTAAGGTAGTGAACAGTAGAACACCTCATAACAATATTGGCATGCATGGCTCATTTGTGCTTTGATTTTGTTTTAAACACCTCATAACAATAACCACCATGTTTCCTTTTTTTTTGGGTCAAAACCACCATGTTTCCTTTGTGTCTATCACTACTACCTAGTTTGTGCTATAAATGGAAAGCAATGGTGAAGTTGTATCTCGTTGAAATTATATAAAAGGATTAGTTTATAGAGTGTATTAATCTTTGCCCTTCCAAAACAATAACTTTGGGCAAATGAGTGAGTAACAAAGGAATCAACCGTAGGTCCGTAGCAACATAAGAAAAATAAAAGAGGCTAAAACAAATTAAATATTAATATAACAGCCTAGTGGAGAAAACAAAGAGAGACGTGCTGGTACATATATATATATATAATGCACATTTTCACCAAGACTGAGTATACAAATAACTTGAATTTAAAAAAATATACAAAAACCTTAATCACTCTACTCTATTTTCTCTCCTCTACACAACGTGCAAACCTTCAAACATAAAATATTCACACCAACATATACACAACACAAGGACAATTTAATTTGGTGGAACATTATATTTATGAAGGCACGTTTTGTTGATATATAAATTATAGTAGTATTAATTTATCAAGGCACCTAACTTTTACACCATTTTTTTGACCGACATCTACATCACCATCTCTAATACAATGTACAAGCACTCTCTTAAATAACACAACAACCCCCTTTCACCATATCTCTTCCCCTTCCTAATTACAAATATGAAGAGTTCTAAAAAACTTAACCAACAAAAAAACAAAGAGACTAAACCAAAATAAGAGTATAGTCCAAAATGGAATTGAAACAATCTTCTTAATTTGTTCACAAACTTAAAATTCAGAACAATGGGTATATTGACATGGCACATTTATGCTTTAACTTAGATTTAGAAGGGTGGTGTTGGGAAATGCTAATGATCTCCCCGGTGAGAAGAACAAGAAGGGCTCCAAGGTGTCATATCCATAGGGTAACTCCCCAACACTCTCAAGAAAGAAGTGAACTCTTGAACCTCAGCAAGTGCATTTTGGGCCCTAACCTCAGCCAAAGAGGCATCAAAATCAATATAGAACAAGTACTCAAAGTGTTTCGCTGTACCCTCACTCTCACCATCAACCACCCTAATCGGACGGCTACGATGAGGCCTTGACTCAATCTTGGTCAAACTTATGTTCCTAAACGCAAAAGCAGATAACACTTTGAATAGCACCGAAGTTCCCTTATCATGCGCGAACACGATGCTCGTCTTGAACGGACGATCCGTTCTCGGGATAATGGGTTCTCGGGCCAACATCACGAACCGGGTCACGTTATTCGGGTCATCTTGGATCCCATCGGCGAGGACCTGGAGGCCGTAGAGTTCTGCGGCGCGTGCACTCGCGACTGCGGCAGTGTCACGGAGGTTGTTGGCGGCGATAAACTCGGCTGCGCCGGCGGTGTCGTCGACGGCCTCACGCGCCACGTTGAGGCCGAGCTTTGTTAGCGTGTGCTCGCACTGCGCGAGTGCCTGAGGATGCGAGATCACGCGCGTGAGATACTCCTTCCGGACTCCAGGGAGGGCGAGGAGGCAGTGGTGGACTGGAAGCTGGACCTCGCCGACGATGTGGAGGCGGTGGCGGAGGAGGAGGTCGTAGTTCCGGTGGATCGATCCGCCGAGGGAATTCTCCACTGGAAGAACTGCGCGATCGGCGATCCAGAGCTCCACCGATTGGAACGCTACCTCGAACTGGTCGCACGGGATCGCGTCGCTGTTTGGATAGGCTTTTCCGGCGGCCGCCTCGGAGTACGCACCGGGGACTCCCTGGTACGCCACGCGCAGCTGGGACCCATGCAGCGGCGCCGGAGATAGGTCGGAGATTGTCAGCGGCGACCGGATGAGCTTCGTGTTGGCGCCGTCGGTTTTTTTACCGATAGGGACGAGTTTCAGATCCGCCATGGCAGGGTTGTGACCGTTGACGGCGCCGACGTGGTCGTTGCCAGCGGCGGCCGGAGTTTCTTCCTGTGAAACGACCTTGCTGGCTAAGATGGCGCACGAGCTTTGCCAATCGGCTCGGCTCGAGCCGATTCCTTGAGCGTAACTCGCGGGTTCAAACCCGTACCCGCATTTAACCATAAACCGGTTCGGAGTGACCCGAGTAAAAGAGGGACGCGCCCGGTTCAGGTAGTTAAGAGAATTGGAGTGCGGTGGTGGAGTGAGTGTCTGCATATTAGAGGACTTAAAATGAATTAAGAAGAAAGAGTAGGGACTTAAAGTAGGAAATGAATAATCTAATTTGGTTTGAGATGATGATTCAACTTTGAAGCTCAAGCTTGGTGTTCTCTTTGAAGAAGGGAACCTCAAGCTGAGAAAAGAAAGAAAGGGGTGAAAGGGGTTTATATAGTGGTTGGTGAATGCAAGTGGGTTATGGTTTTTGAGGAGTAAATGGGACATGTCAAGTCTGAGGGGATGGTGTGTGCGTGAAGGTGGTTCGGTCAATCCCACACCTACCACCTCTTCGCTAAATTATTTATTTTATTTTTTATTTATTTCACATTTGTTCCTGGTGTTTAATTGCTTTTTTATGACTAAGATTAATTTATTTGAAAGTTATTTTATATTTTTTAAATTGTTAAAGGTTAGCGTTCAATGCATACATGTAGTCACAACAAAATTTCTTAGAAATAAGGTTGGTTGTCTTTATTTGATCGATGGAGAAAAACGCTACAAAACTCCAAATACAAAAAAAGCACCCTTTTCCAATTGTGCTTGAGGATCTTGATTTCTTTGTCAGTGTAAAATATTCAAAATCTCACAAAAATGGAGGTTTTCATTAATATACACCATTTTTAGAGAGGTATAATTTGCACCACTGCATAAAATGGTTAAGCAGGTCAACATATATTTTTTATATATCATTAAAAATTTGTTATATGTTAATTAAAAAAAATGGATGTGTTAACCTGTTATGACAGGTTAAAGCAGGTGGTGTAAAATTACACCACTGTGGTGCACATTAGAGGTTATATAAAATGTAAGTGTTTTAAAGAATATTAACTGCTTGTATGCCAAAACTTATACTTTAATATTTTAGGAAGTACTTCTATAATTTTTTTTTTTTTGAGATTAAAGGAAGTACTTCTATAAAATCAATTTACTAACTATATTGTGATAACATACAATATTGGCACAGACGCACAGTCAATGCTAGCTGGAGGAAATATGTTTGGAAATAGGTAAGTTTGTGCACAATTATTTCATATGATTGTGTTCCTTGAATTGAAATAATGAATCTTTGTTTGCATTGTGATTGGGTAGTAAGGAAATTTTATGTGCATAGGTGTTCTTCCAAAATCTGAATTGATTAATTCTCTCGATTTTCAGTCATGATGGATGGTTTTGAGAGAATCTTTCACAACAGTAGTGTGATTTTAGCATTATGGGAGAGTACCTGTAAAGACACTCTGATACTCAAGTTAAAATGAAAACATAGAGAGTAACTCAAAGTTACATCAGAACAATGAGTTAGCAAAATGAGCAATGCTTATATAAATGTACGATAAAATTTATAGATATGGTAAGAGTCACATTCAAGACGTTAGGCTTTAATAAAGTCTATGTGCATAACTTTCGAGATGATGACTATAGTGTTCTGGAATGAACAATGACAACGGTGATAGGCCCCAAAACCCCAGAGGAAGTAGGGTATGATAATAACATATTCATTTATGTAATAAAGGCCAAAAAGTCTCTTCTCACGGTACAAGTGTTCCATTTTGTAGGGGTACATAAAACTAAGCTAATTGGGCTGGCAGGGTCTCGCTATTATCGACACAGCAGCCTTACATTCATTTTCCTGCCTTATGGCGGTCATTCTCTACCCTTCAAGTGTTGATAACTGCTCATCGCTCTTAGTCGCCCTAAGCTTGTAGGTTTGCGCGCGAAACGTTCCACGTTTTAAAGGCATTTGCGTGGTGCGACTTCATGCTAAGGGATGTGCGGAACTAGATTAAGGCTCAAGTTTGTCGTCCTCAAGTGTATCTTTTCGTGGCAGCTCTATGGGGAATTTGGAGATGGAGAAATGATATTGTGTTGGGTGATAACAGTTGGACAACTATGAGCATTGTGAACTGGACTCGCACAAAGAAGAATGACTACTAACTTTACCAAGCTAGTAGGCGTCTCCGAGGGATTGGTGAAAAGCGTGCTAGGTGGACAGCTCCGTCAGTTGGGAACCTCAAGCTTAATGCCGATGGTTCTTATGACCTGCAGCAGATGAGGATTAGAATGGGAGGGATTGTTAGAAACAATTTTGGAGACTTTATGACTGGCTTTTATGCTGGAAGTGATGGAGGGATCCTTTTAAGGCAGAACTTAGTGCCTTAGTTCACAGACTCAATATCTTATGAGATGCAAACATTAGACGCGCAACCTGTGAGGTGGATTGCCTCGAGATTTTGAAAACTTTGGCTGGGAATAGGTACCAGTTTCATGAGTTATTATTTTCATATTTTCTAGACCTCCGGAAACTCCTAGACTGTGATTGGAGCATTGGCCCGTGTCACACATCTAGGGATGCTAATGAGGCAGTGGATTGCCTCATTGGTTTCGGGGCCAGGTTGCAATATCACCTCACCCGTCATGAGGCTCCACCTTCTTAGTTTATTCCTATCTTTGCTAGAGATTTGTTAGCTTGAGGTCTTTTAGTTGTTCTTTTACATTTCCGATGTAAAAAATAAAGTATACAAACTTTTATAATATTAATCAATTTTTCATCTAATAATGGTATATAAAAAAACTACCCCATATGCCTAGCAGCACTTACCTATAAAATGTGTCACGTTTAGCACGATTAAGTTGATCTCAAATGAGGGATCAGGGACGAGTGAGTTGTGTTATAGCCATTATTTTTTTAATCAATTATTGAAATTATAACTAAATATATGCACATTGCCTGTCAAATAAAAAAAATGCACATTGCACATGTGTCACAAATTTTAAGATAATTAAAATTCTGACATAGTGGATTTCGTTATTAACAATTATAACACTACACTTTACTATCTACCGGATCCAATGCAATGGTAGATATACATGTTTGTTTGTTTTTGTTTAATGGCATGTCGTCGTGTCATCCAACAATATTATTAATCTTAATCACTATCCATCTATAATATACTGATCAATTTAGAGTAATCTGATCCCACCTGATGTAAGAATTACTGCTTAAAAAAATTACAAACACCACGTGAATTAGCCTCAATTACTTGATGCACTAACTGTGAGGTGAAAGATTAAGAGAGATACTTTAGCTATGACAAATAAAAATAACATCAAAGAATGAAATTATTTGAGGTGCTTATTTAATACACACAACGTACTATATTAAAAGCATTATAGTGTTTTATTTATGATTTATGGAATACTTAACTTATTTATGAGAGTGTCCTGCTGTCTCCCAAATTTTCTTTTTTCTTTATGAAATCTATAAAAAAAAATTATCAGAGAACTAGAGTTGGATTTTTTTTGAGGAATCGGAATTTTAGAATAGTGAAGTTTTGAGTAAATTAATCAAATTAGTTGAATATAATATATATATATATATATATATATATATAATAACCTGATAGCCTAACTTATATGAAAATAAGCTGACATATGCTAATTATAAGCTATGAGAACTAAAACAAATAGGGTTAAAATATATAACCGTCCCTGAACTTTGAGCGAAATCTGAAAACCGTCCCTCGCCGGAAAATTATCTGAAATCCGTCCTCGTACTATCAAAAACAAATTTGACCCATCCCTCCGGCCGCCTTAGCTCCGGCAAGATCCATTTTTTATTTTTACCCATCCCTGAACTTTGAGCGAAATCTGAAAACCGTCATTTTTTATTTTTATTTTTTAATTAAAATTCCCTAATTTCTAAGAATTAAATCTAATACCCTTTAATCTAAGCCTGAATTCCCAATTTAACCACAAATCCCTTAATCTAATCCTAACTCATCCCGGTTTAACCACAATTCCCAAGTTCTCTCTCCTTCAGACCTTGTTTCTCTTCTCTTCTTCTTTCTTCATCTTAATCTTCATCTCATTTCCTCCACCAACAACAACATCGTCTTCTTCTCGTTGTTAGAAAAAATTTGCAATTTTAATTCTTAGAAATTCGGGAATTTTCAGATTTCACTAAAAGTTTAGATTTCAAATTAGGGAATTTTCAAATTAGGTAGATTTAATTCTTAGAAATTAGGGAATTTTAATTTTAAAAAATAAAAATAAAAAAATGGCTCTTGCCGGAGCTAAGGCGGCCGGAGGGATTGGTCAAATTTGTTTTTGATAGTACGAGGACGGATTTCAGATAATTTTCTGGCGAGGGACGGTTTTTAGATTTCGTTCAAAATTCAAGGACTGTTATATATTTTAACCCAAACAAATATATAACAAGATTAGGAGTAATTTGTAGCTAGGGACAAAAGTAGATTAGGTCAGGCCTAAGTCAGGCGATGTAGGTCATTTTTTAAGTTTAAATTGACCTATAGGCCTAAATATACTAATATATATATATATATATATATATATATATATATATATGAGCTTAAATATTTATACACATTAATATGTTTAAGTCAATAACTAAGTTAATAAGAACATAATTTTAAGATATTATTGTTCAAGCAAATTCTCCAAAGCCAAACTCGCCCAGGAACATTTATATCACGAAATATTGTTTTTTATTCTCAATACTCAGAATTCAAAATCTCTCAAGTATATCATCTAAATCAACCACCGGAGTTCATTTATACGTAATTCAACTGCAACTACTCAACTTGTCTCTGCATATGAAGGGGATAGTTTTTTTTCCTTCAATAGTAGTAGGAAGGAGACAAGTTAATTAAAAAAAATCCTTTAGAAATGAATCATTTGTCTAAATATATAGTTTGATTAAAACTTCCTCATACTTATATTATGTTGACAGGTTAGAGGGGAAAAAACTCCCCAAAAGTTGTTAGTTTATGAATTAAGATTAGAATGTACTTTAAAACAAATCCACATTAGATATAGTATTATTTACTTTAGAGATAATTTTAATTTATATCCACCAAAGTAAAACAATTTTCATGAATCATATGCACTGAGTTTAATTATTTCTACAGCAAGTACAATGGTAGAGGGTTGCATTCTCAATGGGCTTCTATAGCTACATCATTTATGGGCCTCAAGTTACTATGCCAATTATAATTAGTTATTATTATTTCTATGTTTATTTCTAGTTTATTATTTAGATCATGTTCTAGAATATTCTATTTTCTATGATGGTGCCACATGTAAGGTCACCTTTCATCCCTTAGAGTGGATAGTTAGTATAAGTTGTATGAATTCCATTATGAAAGATCAACAAGAAAATTGACAAAGTTTTATCTTATCTTCTTTTCTTAGTTTTCTTTTGATTTTCTTCCTTTGATTTTACTTGGTAGAGTTTCTCTCTACCAATTTGGTGCTTTCATTATCTATCTCTTTCCTCCATTACATCATGGTGCTCAGCTATGATGTGTTATCAACCATCCTTGCAGCTCAACATGATCCCAGATCCATTTTCTACACCCACTCTTCACCTTCCTACCCCGCCATTAATGGTGGATTTTCTGGGCACATATCTGCAGATCCTTGGTTCATGGACCAAGTAGCATACCAGCATACCTAACCACCAACAATCCCACCACAACCACCACCTCTTTCGTACTACCAGAATGGATCTGCTGAACCTGTCCCTGTTTCACCTCAATATTCATCCTACCCACAAAATTACCTGCCCACTTTCCCACACCATTCTTCTCCTCCCCATCGAACTTACACACAACACCACAACCCAACCAGGCCCAATCCAAAATCTGCCCCAACATTCACCCAGAAACAGAATCCTACGTTCACAATGTTCAGCGGAGAACACCCAGACTTATGGCTCTTGAATGTTGAGCTCTATTTCATGTTCCACCCATACCCACTTGAAATACGTTTTCACATTATTGCCATGTATTTAGAGGGGAAAGCTCTAACATGGTTCAGATTGTGGGAACACCAGCTGGATTCATGGGATAAATTCAGAGAAGTGTTCACATTTCAGTTCGGAAACCCCATATCTGAACATTGGGAGGAGTCAAGTGCGCCTGTTCTTGACAGCACAACAGTGGTTGTGTCTTCTGGCCAATCGAAGCATCATTTTCCGCAGCCATCTACAAACCTAACAGAAGCTGAATTTGATGAATTTGATGACGGTTCCAGCCACGAGGAGGACAACCTATTGGAGAATGCAGAACAGGTTCAGAATCTAGAAGATCCTAACCATCTGGATGAATTATGCTTTGAAGATATATCAGAAGTTTTGTCTGATGGTCTATCAATACAAATTTCTACCCAGGAGTGTCCTCTATCTGACAAGATAAACAATGGTATTATCAATGATCTGCACTGTGAATCAATTTTCTATAAAACTGTCTTGGATTTGAAGACTACACAGTACATGTTTGATAAAATGGATGCCAAGCAAAACTTTGAACACAATGCTCACAATTTTGATAATGTATTTTTGACATTGGCAATTGCTCGTTCTGCATTTCGTTCACAGTTTATAGGCTCTGAATCTGCACTATCTGGCCTACATGGATTTGTTATACAATTGTTTGATCCTGGAATTCTTGTTGCAAGGTTTATTTTCTCACTGGCTAAGCTTCAAATACTTGGTTTAATTCAGAAATTGTTTGACCCTGGGATTCCTTTGATAACATATGGTTCTGTCTCTACCTGGCTTGATTCTACTATGTTGCCCCTGGACACGGGAGACTTTCCATGTTCCCATTCACACACACTTGAGTTATTTTCATCGGGTGCACTCACACATATTAACAGCATCAGTGTCATCTCCAGTGTTTCAATTTTTGGGGAGTATTTTTGTTCCTACTACAAAAATGTTACACCAATCAGGATCATCAACAACATCTATTATAGAGGACAACAAACCTCATGGAGTCTTAAGGCACGTTCAGCCAGCACACTATCTACACTCTTTGCTGTCATGTTCTCACAAGCCACCATTGATCAGTTTGGTCATCGGTTTACCTCACCAGCACGACAAGATAGGATCAGTAACAGCATATTTAGTGCATATTATATAATCCAAAGGAGATTACTGTATTATGAGAAAAGTTTATCCATATCTTTTCTTCCTGGACATGTTCAAGGTCTTGGTGTTGCTCTTGTGGGACAACTTTATCAACCATCTGAGCTCCTTGACCACCAATGCTATTGTTGTCCTTCACCAACAGTCACCAACCTGATCAGAAACAATATGCTACATTTGAATCTTTTTATTTCTGGGATAGAAGGAAGGGTTGCATATGTCAGGGTGGTTGAAGAGACAAGCAAGTTCGGCTTAAGGGAGTGGGAACTAGTTCAACATTCACAAGAGGGTTATTTTTTCTCTCATGTTCAACTAACACATACAAAGATACAACTGGGATGGATGCTATCTTGGGTCTTTCAAACAGCTGTTTATGAGCTTCAGGCCAAGTGCTCGACTCCAATGCATCAGCCAATGAGATTCACCATTGAGACGAGAGTTTTGCTATTCACCAAATCCAAAGAAGTCTCTCTTGCAGCTATCATAGACAAGGTCCCATCCAAAGCTGCATTGGAACACATTTTGGGGCTCTTGGGGACTGCAACAGTAGCACAATTAATTGTTACTTCTGTGCTTCTTCAGGGACATCCACATCCACAATGTGTATCATTTTCCCCACCAATGGACAGACAAGCCTTGCATAACACTGTGTTCACAAGGGGTCAAACGAAGCTTGCTCACCACACTCAACATCCTTTCAATTGGGTTTTGCTTATATTGGGCTGGACTTATGAGACTCCCCTATGGCCACCACTTGAATTGTCTTTCCAACAAGGCTTAATAGTGTGGCTAGGCTTCCCCATCGGCCATGGAATTAAATGGCGTGAACTTCTTGCTTCATGGGACAGCACACAAGGCATTTTTTTCTACTAGGATGGGAATTGTCGCTACACACCACATCAAGTCACTCTATTGGCCCTTCATGCTACCTTGAGGCTTCCATTAAAAATGACAGTTTCTTATTTTCATGGACTTGACCTCATTGACAGTACTCTCCTAGCATGGATCTTTCTTGTTGCATGGCTAGCTCACTTTTCCATCCTTGAGGACAAGGATGTTTTCAAGGGATGGTAATGGTAGAGGGTTGCATTCTCAATGGGCTTCTATAGCTACATCATTTATGGGCCTCAAGTTACTATGCCAATTATAATTAGTTATTATTATTTCTATGTTTATTTCTAGTTTATTATTTAGATCATGTTCTAGAATATTCTATTTTCTATGATGGTGCCACATGTAAGGTCACCTTTCATCCCTTAGAGTGGATAGTTAGTATAAGTTGTATGAATTCCATTATGAAAGATCAACAAGAAAATTGACAAAGTTTTATCTTATCTTCTTTTCTTAGTTTTCTTTTGATTTTCTTCCTTTGATTTTACTTGGTAGAGTTTCTCTCTACCATACAACAATCAACAAACTTATAAATAGCATGCGGCAATAGCTAATCAATACTTATTCTTCGACAAATTAAACATCAATAAGTTTCAAAAATTATGATAGTTGAAACATCAAAACCTTGAAATAAACTAACTAGCTTCTATGCCCCTATAACATCAAGGGTTGAGAATTACTAATATAAAAGGAAATTCAGTTTTTTTCAATGTATTTAATTGCTTCCGCAATTTTGAGCACTAAGATATCTGTTTTAGCTAGAACAATCATATGGCTAAGTTGATTTACACATACGTGAGAAAATGAAATTCAATTAAAACTTAAAACAGTAACTATAAAATATCTTTTCCGAAAAACAGTTCGTCAATTCTTACCACACATTACAAGATATCAATTCTTTTCATTTACTAAGTATGTTATGTGTTCCAATCTTGTAGATCATGTATGTATTAAACACCTATAACTTCAAAATCTGAAGGCTTTTAGTTGGTCGAAACTAGTACTATAGTAGTAGTAGTAACAATCAATGATGATACACCACACAATAATATTGTTGAAATCAGCAAGAACCGGTAGTTTGATTAAGACGACACTGTCCGAGGAAGAAACGATGTTCCGGAAAATGATACTAAGACAGAGGCAGGCTTAAATTAATGTAGGCATTTGTCCCCCATTTTTGTAGACATTCATTCATTTTTTTTATGTTCAATATTTTTAAAGCCCAACACTAGACCTCAGAAATGATCGAGGAAAAGAGACACCTTGGATATTTATTTGTCAAAGGAAACTAAGAAATTAGGACAAGATTCCAATATATGATATCTTAGTGGACTACAAAGACTCAAGTTGGCAAAGAAAATCTATGGGGCATATCAGGTGAGATAATTTTTTTATTGTGAGAGATGAGAGTATCAATTATTGGGTGTTGGATCAAAATCAACGATTCAGATTAAAAATTCCATTCAGTCTCACATGCCTCTCTTCATCTATTTACCGTCTTCGTATGACACCCACATCGTCCAGGAAAGCTGTGACCACCATGACACCATCTGCATCTGTCCTCCACCTTCTCTTCAAAGAATAGTTCAAAATATTTGAAAGAGAAGATGAATTAACTGTTTAATCTTTTCCAATTACACCCAATAAAATCAAAGTAAAAAATCCCTAAACCAAACAACACAACCATTAATAAATCAAGTTAAATTATCATGTGGTTTCTTTTCGTTCCCATTAGAGGGTGATGCCTCCTCAACGTGAGTGGGTGGGAAGGATTGAAACGGTGATGGGTGACTATCGAGCGCACAAGTTCGTTGTTGCTTGCGAAACAGCCATGGCGTGCAGGAAGCTGGAAATCGTATGGGCAAGAGAAGGAGAAGAACCGGGAGACGCTACCTAACCATCTTCTCGTGCGCGTGAGGTTTTGAGAGGGTTACCGGAAAGTGGAACGATTGGGAAACAGGGTCACGTGACTCTTTTAATTACAAATTAAATATGAAATCCTTCAAATTAATCTAATGTTTGAGCTACAAATATTCACATCATTTTAGGGCTATGTCTCTGTAAAAAAAAATTTATTCGCAAGACTCAAACTAACCTGAGACCATTCAGAAGAAGAATTAGGCATGTGCCATATACCAACCACTAATTGGTCAAAATCTCATATTATCTAACAGAAATGGAGTAATTTGTGATTAAGACGAGGATGCATGCATGAGTGGCCATGCTATTTACACCACATTGACAGGTCTTTGCAAATTAGACCCCTTCATAACATATTAACATATCAGAAAAAAAAAGTAAAATAGAAAAGAAATAAAAGTATTGAATAAAAAACCAAATTCACTTGAACAAATCAAATTCAGTAACAACATATCAGCTCTTCTAATTTAAAAATATAAAAATGAATTCACTTTGAAGGGCTTTAGCTGCCTCTCTAGGCTCCTTCAACTTAGAAAGTGGGCATGGGTTGGCGTGAGTGGTGGTGGATGGGAAGAACCTCCCAAACTTCTCCTGGTGCGGTGAGGGGAGAGCACATAGGAGAGAAAGAGGTGGTGGCCAAGGTTTTGAAAGAGGAAAGATGGGAGAGGTTAGAGTTTTTTATTCTTTGATGAATATTTACAGGGGCTAAAACTAATGCCAAAATGTCCACGTGGGCGTCAGGTGACTAGGCTCACCCCACG
Source organism: Lotus japonicus (assembly GCF_012489685.1). NCBI lineage: Eukaryota > Viridiplantae > Streptophyta > Magnoliopsida > Fabales > Fabaceae > Lotus > Lotus japonicus. The sequence goes on along the minus strand of NC_080043.1, from coordinate 89,787,263 downwards.
AACGGTTGACTAGTCAAAATTGATACACATCATAAATTGAATTGAAAACAGCTTAATTAAGCGCTTATGACCATAAGCGCTTATTCATAAGTTATTTTAAATTTTTTATTGAAATAAATTAAAAATAAATTATACATAAGCATAAGCTGTTTCTCATAAGCTATCATGAATAACTTATGAAAATAAGCTCAAAACAGTTTATGGTAGGTCATAAGCTGTTTGCATAAGCTCTCCCAAACACTGACATAAACGCTTATGCTATCAGATAAGCTCTTTTAAACAGGGCCTTGTTCTAGTATATTTTAAGTTTTTTTTTTGTTACAAGAGGAAAATAAAAATAGTATATTTTAAGCTGTTAACCAAAAACATTTCGATCTTTTTACGCATATTCTCAAAAGTTTAATTATGAGTCACACTTTAAATAGGTTATGGGGTTAGATTAAACTTTCAAGAAGATCAATTCAAAAAATGTGACAGATAAAAAGTTAGATTTAAGCCTGAAAATTTTAAACAAGACATACCTATTTATGCAAAATTCAATCAGAGCTAGCCAATTTCCACCCTAGTTCTAAGGCTTTGAGAACTAGGTTAATTTGTTTTATTTTGCAAGTCAAGCAAGGCTAATTTTTATTTTTGGTAACACGGAGGGACATGGCCCTGAAAGGCTAAATTATTTTGATTATTTTAACTTACGGTAGTTTGGGAGACGAGTTTTTGAAAATACAAGCTATGAACTGAATAAAATAGCATAAATATAATACACTAATAATTACTTTATTATCATAAATGTCATATACTTCTCTTAATTTTAAAGTAAAAAGATTTTCCGATGAATAAGAAAAAAGTAAAAAAATGTTACTCCCTCCGTTACTAATTATAAGACTTAATTTTAAAATTTTCTAGTTCCTAAATATAAGACCTTTAACAATAATTTAGCAAAAAGTATTCTACTCTTCCATATATAACCTTTACATTAATGGTGTGTTTTCAATTTCAAAGTTTTAATTACCACCTACCATTTATTAGTGAGAGAAAATAACAAAGGGTAAATATGGAAGAATGTATGCATTTTTAAAAAACCAACACACTAATTAGACACATTTAATGTTTTCTTAATAAGCGCAATTTTTTGTATTAGGTCTTATAATTAGGAACTGAGAGGGAATATTCCCTTCCCTCCAAATACCATCTCCCAACTACCCCATAGACTTGGGGCAAAAATGATGTAGAACATGATTACTCTTGGTCGGAACACTGCCATTAATTTCGTTCATGAGTGTACCGACAAGAAATGCTATAGATTCTACAACCCACACGGGACAACTGAATATTATACATAGCTTGTTACATCTATGAATACAATGAAGCTAGATAAAACTGCCCAAAAAAAAACATATATACATTCAAAATGATTGGCAAGTCCTCGCCAATAAAGCAAAAAGAAATCTAGGTGGAGATTTAGAATGAATCAAAACTAGATACGTGGTAAATCTAAAAAATTACAACAAAAATAGACCCCTATGATTCCCCCAATGTGTACAAATTTACTGTGTAACATGACCTAATACTACTATCAATATCATAGAGCCCAAGACATGTCAAATTAGAGTGCCTCTTGAGCAGATAAGGATATTTAATGAAGTGAAAATGTCAACCAAGAAGCCCCAGTTCAGAGGCCAACCCACTTCACCCATCTGAAAATCCGACCAACTCCTAAGGGCAATTCGTAGTCACTGGCAACAGCAGGCTCTCTTTTAGCAACCTCAGATTCGGACCAAACGTATACCCCACGTTCCTGCCGACCGCCAGGTACAGTATTATCCAGGATAAAAGCAACAAGAAACGCTATCACCATGTGTAGTGAAAGAAGCGTGTTCAAGACATAGTTCAACTGCAAAAGGAACAAATTAACTAGTGTTCTTTCAGAAAAACAAGAAATGTAGACATCATTCAAGGGCTTAAATAACAAGGGAACCACATAATTAAAGCTAATTCTGCAAAAATATTCAAGATATCCTATACATGCTAGTCAAAACTATGCAGCAGCAGTAGGTCATATCCGACTACACTAGAAGTGGGGCAATGATGAAGTGGCCCTTTGTAAGTTACATCACTAGCTAGCAGTGAGATATTATGATGCCGGCCCGGGAGCAGTAGATATTCCCAATATTACTAAAGTTTAGGAGAGACAATGACTGATAACAAAGTTATATGTAAAAGTAGGGACCAAAACTATAAAATTAGATGTTAGGTACTATAATGAAATCTGGCTGTAAAATGAGGGATTAAAACCTTATTTAAGTCTATTCAATAATATAGTTTTGTCAGCAGAACTCACCCAAGAGATGAAAGTGGCCTTTATCCTTTCTAAACAACCTTAAAGTAGGTAACAAATTGATAGCATTTTTTGACATGAGCAAATTCAAGCACAAGATTCATGATAGTAAATAAGACATGACACAACGACCTACCCCTCCATATTTGCAGTGGAAAGGCCCGTGAGAAGCTACAATGTAGGGCTGAAAGTAACTAGGCACAGACAAGTTGGAATTTGGAGAGATGTCGTATTGTTGAAAGTAAGCAGGCACCGAAAGAGAGAAGAACAATGATAACCCAACTATGATGATATTGCGAGAGCTTCCAGCCTCACTGTAGCGTAGATTTGACAAGCCCAAAGCTGTGAGCATTGCCCACATAAAGCAAAGGAGACCAGCAACCATGACTTCAGGAATTGAAGCAATGAACCCTCCAACCTTACCTGTTGAATGGCATAAACATAATTAAACATGGATAAATTTGCAAATATGTGTACAATCACTGGGAAAGTATCTCAGAAGCTCCATACCACTTTTATCACAGACACTGTGATAGGTAACTGGGGTTAGCTTGTTAGTGGTTAAGTGGGGTCAGTAGTTTGTTAGTTAGTTAGAGGGTTAAGAGGCATGTTTTCTATAAATAAGTGTGATTAGAGAGCATTAGGTTATCTTGGTATTCAGTTAGGAATTGGGTTTAGAGAGAGAAGTGGTTCTCTTTCTAGGGTTAGAGAGGGTGTTTGGCATCTCTCTCATGTATCTTTCCCCTAATCCCCAATTGGGAATTAGGGTTCTATCAATAAACTACTGCTGATTTTCTGAGTTCTATCACACTGTTTTCCTTAGAATTAGAATTTATGCAATGCTATTAACAATACTGCTTTAGGGCATTCTGAATTAACAGAAAAATTTAAGGCAAGATCTTGGAAGATAGATCACTCTCAATCATTAGTTATAAAAGGCTTATACCCAGTAGTTTTTAAGTAGGTAGGTCAAAGTAGTGGAAAATTTCTCCCACAAGCATTCCTCCAGTAGTTCATAGAATTAAATCAAAGGTCCATAAACTGTGATAATTGTTTTCACATTTTTCTATTTGGTCAACATCATATAATGAATATTTCAATCTACATAATTGCTCATTTCCTTCCTAACATTTTGTAAGTTTCGGGCTTAAAGACCAGATTATTCAGTAGCATTATTAGAGCACTGTTAAATGCAATATAAAACTGCTAGAGTTTTAGTCTTGAATCATATATAGGTAATAAGTACACGTGTTTTTCTAAAATGCAGGTATGGAGATAGGTGCTCCTAACTAAAGTAACATTCCTAATGTAATCCCTAAATGGTATCACAATTGTGGTTATATATGAATCTCGAACATTCTACATTAGATTTGACTTCCTCCCACGGTCTCTCAAGCTAAATATTCACAATAACCTAAAAGAATTTCACACTAGTATATAATTTGACATATATTCAAATATTTAGTACTAAGAAGACTTGGACCACAAAAACTATAGCCCTTTGTTTTGGAAATTATTGATCAAGTACATATTGCAGTAACCATTTGTTTGGACAAGAACTGACAGGACTAAAAATTAAGAACTCAGTTGAGTGTAACAATAAATGAAATTAATGAAGGATTTGTTACTCAATTACTTCCTCTCATTCTTCAGGCAGCATGATTTCAAAAAATTATGCTTGCAAACGTAACATGCTAAGCAATAGGCCTAATTGCCACAGACCAGCAACATGAAATTTTAATGTCATTGTGGAACCAAGGAAACCAAGAAATTGCATGATAAATAATGCCACAAACTGCAAGAGCCCCTTATGAGAAATATCAACAATGCATACAATCCAAATGGCTTTTCGGTTATCATCCCAATAACTTGTTGCTCATATAGTAACTAGTAAGTGTATTTCCAGTGAAGGTTAGATCCATCCAAGAACAAAGAGATAATAAATACTTACCCACAAGAGACAACACTATCAGAAAGCATGCACCCAGTTGAACTGCCCTGCGGCTTCCCATTTTAGTCACCGCAATTGTGTGAACATTTTCAGTTAAAGTTGTAGACCCAGTTCCAGTTCCCCAGAGACCAGCCAAGACACTAGAAAGACCTTCCAAACCAATTCCTCGACTAAGAACTCCTGGAGTTGGAGGTCTGGATGCTACCAATAATGAAGATGCATGGTATGACCCAACCTACAATGTTTTAAAATGAAGTCACAAATAGGCTTGGGTGAACAGCATATGCAAGTTCCTTAATTCTGAATCAAACCCATCGGTTTTATTAAACACATTATTTATGTAGGCCCAAATAGTAATTTTCCATCAAAGAACATCGTACAAAGACGGCACAAGGACTCAGTAGTTAATTAGTTTCTCTACAGTAACACAAGCAAGTTAAATTATCAGCATACTAAGACCCAAGATAAATAAATTACAACAACCAAATAGAAATGGAATAAAACTAACCGAATCCACAGATGAGATTAAGGAAACCACACACATTACAAGAGACATTTTCCAGTTGAAGAGAGGGGCACCCCATTGTAGTGGATATGGAAATCTAAACCATGGAGAGGATTTCAATGCCTGACTAGTATCCACCCGACAATGGATCATCCTTGAAAAATGCTTTCTGCAGTGCTCTGAAACCATATTGGATGCAGGTACATTTATATCACATCCTTTGTGACTGTATATTCCTGCTTCAGTCAGCAAGAAAGCAAATGCCCATGTAATTGCTAGACCCAAAGGAACCTGGCAGTTAGGTGAAGAAAACAGAAAACCAGTCATTACACCAATACAAATTTTATTGCACAACTGAAAACTTAGAAAGATCATAACATTCAACTTACCGCATATACTAGAAATATGCGATGTCCAAGAACCGATATCTTGCGAAGATACTGTAGAAAAGCAAGAAATAACAGATTACAAGTTTTAGCACAGTGCAACAACCAATCCAATATACACCCTGGACTTTCTAAAAAAAATTATATAAATGAATATTCAAAAAATAGTAATAAGGTCCATGGAACAAACTTACAAGTGAAAAAACAATGACCACTAATATCTGTACTGCACCGATCTCAATACATGTACCCACTAATGGAAAACCATAACTGTAAAACGAAAGTCCAACTGCAGCAATAGTCGGGGCTACAACAACTGGATTGATCAATCTGAAGGAAAAACATAAAATGGGGTCATTATCAGGTAAAAACTGAACAGAAAAAGATATGAAATGTGACCTTTTTATATCAGAAAATCCTGGCACTTATTTAAATCATGAGAGAAGGAAAAGGACAAAGTTCCACGTTGCACCCGAAAAAAAGGGGAGGGGAGTGATATATATGAGTGGGAAGGAACCATGTGGAATTAAAATTCAAACAAGCTATACGCAACCCTTTGAAACATGGAGCATTTCCATGGAAGAATGATAAGTCTCTTAATTATAAAAACTAAAATTATGAGTACTCTAACCTAACTGTTGCGATATGTGTTTTGTTGTATGATATCTTGAGATAATTCTATTAGGATTATTATCTACCGTTCTGTTAAGACAGTTCTCTTAGGATTATTACCCTTCTCTATCTTTTTGTTAGTTTGCTGGCTTTAGTTTAACCAAGACCAGGAAATCTTATCTATAGTATCTCATATATTTCCCCTAGAATAAAGCAACGTCTTCCCTCTCTTTTGATTTTCTTTAGAATAATGTATCCATCATAAGATGCCAAATGATGTTTATAATCCATTAAATATAATCAACAACTACAAAAAAAATTGTGAATAATTTTTCCACTGTAATATTTTTGGTCAAGTTCCACCACTGCCTCAATGATTCTTTTGCTTTCATTTCTCAACATTTAACATTACCCATTGCCTCAATCCTTAAAATTTTAAAATAAATTATGTTTGATGGAAGAACGAAGCATGTACAGTAAAAACTATTGATTTAAAAAAAAGAGTTGAAACCGGCTTAAAAGGACTTTAGACTAATGGAACAATTTATTTCTTCTACTTTTTCTATATTGGAACACATGAAAGAAATTTTAACTACTTTCAACGTTTATCCAAACATACCCTCAAGAATAAACAAGTAGAGAAAATCTTAAAATCATACCTTACTAAAAGCGACATAAGTCCAGAATATCCAAGTAAAGCTTGAAAAGCTGATCCAATAATTATAGCTCCCTGCAGCTCCTTCATTATATGCCTGAATTTCTGCATATTGAGGAAGAAAGCCTTATCAGCTGTCTAGGTTTCACTTATTCCATCAGAAAATTCAAAATAACCACATATCACTCCAGACCATTTGAGCAATTCTTGCATGAGCACTTATGCACTAGGCGCAACCAATCCAAAAACCCAAAATGCACTAAAATAATACTCCCTCCAGTCCTTTTTATAAGAAAAACTTGGACAAAATCACACAAACCAAGGAAACTAATATTTTTTATAAAATTAACTACTATGCTTAATTTCAATGATGTTTTTTTCCTTTTTACAAGAACAATCATGCTAATTACCATAAATGTTGATCATACCTATTGGGTGCTTGCAATTTCCCTCCATATTTTTGTATTGGGAATAAGTCCCTTTGCATTGGTATTGATTATTTGACTTAATTTTATAAGAGTGTTTCTTATAAAAAGGACCAAGAAAAATCTCCAAAGTGTTTCTTATAAAAAGGACCGGAGGGAGTAATAAAAAGCACATCAAATATCATGAAGTTATTTTTATATTATCTCGCACTTTTGATTGGTTGTGCTTAATTAGCACACTGCTCAAATAAGAAATCTTCGAATAACTAAATAGAAACTATTAGAATTTTGTTAGGTGCAACGGTAAGAGATACATACATTTTCTTTTAATGCTTGAAACTCAGGGGAGTTGATAATAGCCAGAGCCGGCGCCAAATAAACGAAAGAAGGGCCTTGTATTAAGGGCAACCTGGACCCAAAATTTATATGCAAGAGTGTAGTCACCCCCGAGACAAAGAGCACGGTCGATACCACCATAGCAGTTTCCTCCTACATTCACTAACACATCAGATAACAGCACTACCACAACAACTTCACCATTACAAAAAAAAAAAAAATCGAAAACCACTCACATGAGTTCCTCCCATGGCAGGAACAATAACAAGTGGAATGAGAATCAACGAACCTAACATCGAAACGTAATGCTGCATACCATACACACCAATGGGAACTACAATAACCCACATAAAAATAACAATAAAAACCAACATCAAAATTTCAACTATATGAAAAAAGGGGGAAAGTGAAACCACTTTAACTTGAAATTCCAGAACAGTGATACCTAAACCAGGTGAATCTCTGAGCTCGTACTTCATATGCAAGTGCCTGGACGCAAACCCTTCATCATCCACCGTTAAACCTTCCACCAATTCCTCATGCCTCGCCGTCCTCCGCGGCTGCGACGGCTCCTCCACCACCGCCGCCGCCGGAGTTGCCTGGCCGTTGGTGCTGGGAACGCCGTCAGAATCCCTCCGCTTCTTTACACTCTGGTCCTTAGCGGGAACCGGAACCTTTTGGCCCTGTGCGACTCCGTTTGGGGGCGGGCGAACCCGACCCATTTCAAGATCAGGGACGGGTTGGGATTCTCTGGGCTTGGGCTGAGGTCCGGTTATCTGGCCGGAATGAGCGGCATTGGTCTCACCGGAGAATTTGGGCCTGAAGCCGGTTTTCTTGGCCCAGGAAGAAGGCGGCATTGCCGGTGGTGAAGGACTCGGGCGGTGGCGGTTGTCGGACATGACGGGAAGAAGCTACCGGCGCATTGGTTGCAGATCCGGTGATGTGACAATGCAGAAGGAGGAACGAAAGGGTTAGGGTTTTCCAGTGAAGGAAGAGAGAAAGTTGGGAGTGGAATTCAACTTGTTCACCTGAGAAGCAAGTTGAGTTGGGTGTTGAGACTTGAGAGTGTGGATGGAACTACAACAGAGTTAGTAGATATTTGTATCTTTTTCTTCTTTGTGTTTCTTTTTTTGAGTCTTGGTCTTTCCGTGGACAAAAGGTGGAGCTGAAAAATGATTCATGCATTTGGATTGAGAACATGAAATTATACTTTAGTCTTTGAGAGCAGGAAAAGAAATAAAGATCGGAGAACTTGCGGTGGCCCGGTCAAGGGTTGGGTCATAGGACTTAGTAACTCTACGATGACACTCCGACGCTCAAGTTAGAATGTGGTTTAAAAGATTCAGAAATGAGATCAATAATGTGAACTTAACTCTATGCCTTGACTTTTATAGAGTTTGAAATAGTGCGGTTTGAGGCGGTCATGAGTGTTTAGAACATCCTCGAGCTCTGTGCCTTTATCTTGGTTGATGGTCCATAATTACTTAGCTATGTGAACTAATCTTTTTTAAGGATTGAAACATTTTGGGATTGTTTGGTTGGAGGAGAAAGGAGGGGAGGGGAGGGATTTTTAAAATCTGATTTTGTTTGGTTCAAACTTTAGGAGGGGAGGGGAGGGAAATGGAGGGGAGCAAAATCCCTCCCACCTTAGTTTTTTGTTCCCCTCAAAAGTGGGGAAATTAGGAGGGGAAATAAAATTCGGATAAAAATAACCCTGCACGAATTTAAAAATTCCAATTTTTTATCCTATGGTTTCCTTTCTTTTATCCAACAGCCGCTGCCCCCCTCTCTGGTCTCTCTCCTCCGCCGCTGCTGCCCCCTCTCTGGTCTCTCTCTCAGCTGTCGTCGTCGCCTCCTTCTCAGAGCTTGCAATGACGGTTTTTGTGCTTCAAGGGTGACTATCGTCTGGTTTGGGTTGTGAACTTGGCTGGTTTTCTTTCCCTCTTGTGCCTTGTTTATCCCCTGTTTTCTCGTCCCTGTTTTGTCTTGTTTTCTTAATTCTGTACCTTTTTGTGTTTTGCTTGTTTTTTCGTTTTTTCTATGTTCCCTCTGGGAGGTACTGTTACTTGATGATACAATTTTTTTCCTAACGTTAATGATATAGAAATAGAAACGATAAATATAATACATTTTTTGAATGTGAAACTCATTGGAATAAAAAATTATTAGCGATTAATATAATACATTTTTTAATACATTTTTTGAGAGGACAATTTAAAGAGATATAATATTGTTTGTTTTTTTTACGGTAAGATACAATTATTGTTATTTTATAATTGTTATGTTTTTTATGTGATTTTTTCTCACATCAGCAGATTTTATAAAAAATTAAATAATTAGTTAATACAAAAAGGGTGTAAAAGTAATTTACTTAGAAAATTTCTCCTTTTTTAATAAGTAAACAATCATTTTCCCTCCCCTCCCTTCCTTGAACCAAACAAGATAGCTAATTAAAACTCCTCCCCTCCCTTCCCCTCCCCTCCCCTCCCCTCCTAAAATCTCTTCCCTCCCCTCCCCTCCTTTAAACCAAACAGTAGCTTTGTCTCTATTTGATGCGAGCTTCCTTGCTCCACCAATCTTGTGTCCATTCGGTAGAGGACAAGAAGTGCGACACTAAATGAGGCCAAAAGATTTCATTTATCATCCACTGAGACAATCTTATTCAGTCAGGTGTGACATTTATAGACAACAAAACTCTCGATATCAAGTATTTAACACAAATGCATTCATGTATGCTCGAACACAAGACTTCTATTAATTTAGAACAACCACGTCAATGTTAGAAGCTTAGCGGCATAGAAACTTGGAACCTTATATGTGACATGACAATGTCAAGTGAATATCCGGTCCTATCCGGCCAGATTAACTATCACACAGAAAAATTAGTTATCTTTTATTTTTGGTTGTTCTCCCAGCACGTGTCTTCACCTTGGCATCTCCCTCCAACTTAAGTACAATCAGAGAGATATGGAAGCAGAGGCAACCAACCAACCATATAACACTAACAAAAAAAAAACAGCAAGTCATAAACAGTGACAGCATGGTTCTGGTCTTACAACCTTGTTCTTCTTCCGTCAGCGTCCTCCACCATGATCACCACCACCACCACCACCACCACCACCCCACCCGCAACGCCGTCGTTCGATGCAGCCTGCAGGAGATAACAGAGGAGCTAAGTAGCTCGAACCTCATCCATTTCCCTCCACTGAAAACGGCGAAGAGGGTGGTGCTGGTGAGGCACGGCCAGAGCACGTGGAATGCCGAGGGGAGGATACAAGGAAGTTCCGATTTCTCCGTTCTCACCAAGAAAGGAGAGTCTCAGGCTGAAACTTCACGCCAAATGCTCTTCGATGATAACTTCGATGTCTGCTTCTCCAGGTTAGTTCTATCTTCTCTGAAACCTTGAATCATCTTCCTTTGCTTTTTCTACTTTCTGTGACGATTGGGATTTTCTGCTGTTTTTTTGTTCATTTCCTGCACAAAAGTCCTCTGGCACGGTCTAAGAGAACAGCTGAAATCATATGGGGACCTCGCCCTGTACCAATCATCCCCGAATTCGAGTTGCGGGAAATCGATTTGTACTCCTTTCAGGTAATGCTTTTATTGCTTTAGCTTTGTGAATTTGGTTACTCTCTTATAACACTCATTTGTGATCAAATACACTAGGATTGAGCTCATGTGAATATAATGTGTAAGAAAATTAATTGCTTAGATTTTAACTTTAGAAGTTTCTGTTCCTGTTGAAGCTGTTTTATATTACAGATTCAATAATTGATTTTTCAACAAATGGTTATTCTTGCAATTTATCCTCTAAATTAGGCTTTCCCATTAGCTGGGTTTGGCTATATGAATACAATGATGAGCACACATATATACCATTTATCTTTTTAGTATTTTTCTGTAACTCTCTATCCCTAGCTCAGAGTTTCAAGTTGCGGACAAATGTGGCCGCAATTGCAGTCACAATGCCGATGAGGGGGCCTAAGATGCTCTGCGTTGTGGCTGCAATTGCAATTGCGAGCTGCAATTTAAAACCCTGCCCTGGTTATTGTGCTATCTTCTTTCGGATTAACTCTCATTAGCAGCTATTGGTCTATACTATATAATAAATTACCAAGTTATTAGTAAAATGTATTCTCTTGATCTTTTAATTAGCATTATAACTTTATTAATTACATGTTGAGAACTTGAATCTGATTGATTAAATTAATCCTTGAGGAGCTAAATTGATTATATTATCTTAATATCTTGTTTATGGATTATTTGTGCTTTGGTGTGACAGAACTTGTTGTTCTTGTTGCTGGATTTTAGGGTCTACTGAAGCATGAGGGACAAGAGAGATATGGTCCTGCTTTTCGTCAATGGCAGGTGGATGCCTCAAATTTCATCATTGATGGTCATTATCCAGTGAGAGAGTTGTGGGAGCGTGCTCGAAGCTCCTGGACTAAAATCCTAGCTCATGATAGCAGGTCTGTTCTTGTGGTTGCTCACAATGCTGTTAATCAGGCTCTTGTTGCCACAGCAATTGGTACCGGTTTCTCTCTCTAAGGAAATTTAGATGATGAAAAAGGCTGAAATTTTGTGAATTTGAATAATGTGCTCATATTTTCTTCCATTGAAAATGATCAGGTTTGGGATCAGAGTATTTCAGAGTTTTACTTCAGAGCAATTGTGGTGTAAGTGTGCTGGATTTCAACCCAAGACCCGAGGGTGGACCTCCACATATTTGCCTTAACCGCTTAAATCAGGTATATAGTACCTTAACTTGGTGCAACGCAACAAAGCTGACTATCTGAATCTGGATGTCGGAGGCTTTGTTATTCCTGTGACAAAGCTTCAGATTATAAGCTGATGTGACATTCCGCACTTTTATATTGTGTTATTCCCTCTTTGTAAAACATATTATTTAACATTTTTCACAACGAGCAATGTGCTCAACAGTTCAGGCTGTCCTTTACATAAAATTGAACTATTATTGCAGACACCTGGTTCACCTGTTGCTGGTGGAAAATCTGGAGGTAGAGAGTCAAGTAAGCGGATCGTACTGGTTTGTAATGGATCTACACAAGGAAATACAGAGGTATGGAGCAATAATTAGAATGTAATTGAACAGATATAACTGGTCGAAGGATCATCAGCAAACATTATAATACCTGAGTTTATTGTCTATTGCATTTCTGCAGCTTATATGCAAAAGGATACTATGTCTCTCGTAAGCCATTTCTGTAGAAAATTCTAGTCTGAGTAATGAACTCTTGCATTCGTGCTAGTATAAGATAATAGACCCATATACTCCCTACCTTAAAGTTTTGTATCAAGATGTTAAGTTTCTTATTGCAGTCTCATTATTTTTCTTTTGGTCAAAATTGCTGTGTTATTTGTAGATCAGTAATATAGATCTTCCTACTTTTCGGACCTTAGACCCCGACAAATGGTATCAAAGCTGATGATTTGGCTGTCAAATAAATGGAAACATATATTAGTGTAGTTTTCACCTTCAACCGATGTTGTAAAAACATTAGACAACACTTGGGCCTGTCTCTTGATTGATAACCTTGTTTTCTTATAGAGGTTTCCCTAGCCTTGTGAGAAATCAAGTCACACATTGATTTGGAAGGAATGATGGCCCAGTAATTAGATCTTCCTGGTTCGGTGATCTCCTAAACCCCCAGTGATTTCTTTCCTAATACTAGTATCAGAATACGTTCCTAGAGACCTCAAGCAATAGTAGTTTTCTAATAACTCTTTCTAACATCCATTGCAAAGCGTAAAATGCATTTTTTATTACAATGGGAAGTATGTTTGAAAGTGATCAGAGAAATAGAACTGTAAATTTATGGAAGTGACTGTCACTATGGAAGTATGGATTTTTACTAAAACATTGTTAATATGGCAGGGATTCTTAAGTTGTGTTTCCCTGTTTCTACTTTTTTCTTATTTTATCAAAATCATTAATGCTCTTAAATTTGCACTGGGATGGACTATTTTAGATATAAAACCATTCGTGTTCTTTCAATCTATAGTTTAAGCTTTTAAGATAGTTGATTTAAGATATGGTATCAAAGCTGCTATGATCATGCAGTTCCATGTTAACCCCACTCTTCTGAGTATATTTAAATTTCAACATAAGGTAGGGTGGCCCTATGCATTATCTTGTGTGAGGGGGCATGTTAGATATAAAACCACTCATATGCTTTAACCCAACAAATTAAGCTTTTTGGATAGTTGGTTTATGACAAAAGGCTCCTTTAAGTTCTATTCCAAATTCATTTCTTTTTGTCAGGTTTCTAAACAAACTACCTTCTGTTGACAGAATGGTTTTCCTTTTGCTGCTGATCAACCGATGAACATGCTTGGTGTTATACAGGTAGTTCATCCAGTTATCACAAATAGTGAGGCAAAGTTATTTCATCTGACCTTTTGCATGTGTAACAGTCCCAGAAATCTGCAGAGCTACTTCTTGACTTGAATGTGAATTCCATAATCAGTAGTCCTAACAAAGCTTCTGTTGAGACAGCCACGGCCATCTCCAAGGTAAGCTCACTTTTGGTACTTGTTAGTTCCATCATGCTAAACACTTAGTTCTATAATGCAAATTCCTATATCCAATCTATTAACACCAAGTCTTTGCATCTACTTACCAATAGGTTCTGCTTTTGATACACATGTTGAGGTGCATTCCTTTCTATTTCTGTTCATTGTTGTTCTACTCTAATGAAACCTTAGACATGATTTTAGGTACAAGAAGCTGCTGATTGCTTAGGTGCTGACTGTGTGCCACGCTATGTTGAGACAAAGCAGATGGAGAACCTTGATGTTGAAACGATCTTTAAACAATCCAAATCGGCAAGTAACTTATACAGTAGATGTGCTTGTATGTGAAAGCATGACCGGTCATTGATAGACTATTTGATTTTAGGAATGAGTACTTCTAGTTGATGGTATATTTCACACACTGGGATGATCTTGACAGAGCAATGACCATAAGAATTTATCAAATACCTATTGAAGATATAGATAAAAAGCTTAAGCAGTATTGGAATGTGGAAAATAATTGTGACCATCTCAATGTACTAAGAAGTATGTAAACTAGGAAAAGGTTTTAGTAAGTGTTTGTCACCAAACACTACTTTTGGTCCTTATAGTTGTCTCTAGCTTTGATCTCTGTCTTTCTAGTATTCCTAAACAAAAGATTTGATTGACGATTTATGTGTGAATATCAGTGTGTTCTGTCTAATTTTTTCTGTATTTATTGCAGGTTGTATCCAATTTTCCACCATTTCAGCCTGGGTGGTTAAATAGAGTTGAGGATGGATTTAGAACAGCATTATGGGACCAATCTGGAAAAGCCTGGGAATCCCTGTTGGGTGAAATACGTGATGAGTCTATGTCAGGAGATGTTGTAGTTGCAGTTGGTCATCCTATGATCCACATAGCAGTAATGACACACTGTCTTAATTTGACCAAAGACTGGTTGGGATCGTTCCATCTTGATGCTGGGAGCGTGAGTGTCATTGACTTCCCTGATGGACCTAAGGGAAGAGGTGTCATCAGGTGCATAAATTATACTGCACACTTGGGGAGATGGTCCATCCCTATTACAAGACCAACAGAGGATGTTGAAGAATTCTAACTGTAAATTTATTATTTTAAAAGTAACTTAAAATGACACCCAGCACCAAATTTATAGAGCTACAGAGGTTCAACATGATCATGGCTGTTAAAATTTTAGGGCATGAAAGTAGAAATGAAATCTTAGTCAGGGGATATGATGTGACCTTAGGGTGATGGGAATGAGTCAGATTAATTCGTGCATAAACTGGTTATTCTACCCATTTGAAAGGTGTACACCACGAGGCATTGGAAACAACTAGAGTAACTTCTGGATAGCAGTTCTTTGTAGAAGCTACTCTTGCTATTTCCTTTGCCTCCTGGTGTAAAATCCTTATGTTCCTTCACCCTTGGTCTTCCTTTCAACTGAATTATTTTCTCATAACAAACGAGGCATAAGTTTCTATTAATAAGAAATGGATCTTCACCAAGCTTGCAATAGGCAGTACAAAGTCCCATCTAAAGATGATGTTTCTTAATTGTCTTTCAAACAAAGATTCATCAGTTATTCAGATTTAGTAGCCCATTGCAGTTCTTCACTCATTTTTTCTTTTAGGAAAGTGACTTGTAAGACTAATCAAGAAGCTATGGCAGTGTTTTCCATCAAATGATTTCTCAAGGTTCGAATTTGTATTCTCATCCTTAGCTTACTTACTATGGACACCTTGTTGGTATATACATGCTAAAGTAGATGATATGTCATTATAATTTTGATTATTAATAATTATACTAAGATTTTGATTGGATTAGCTTTTAGACTATGAAAGCTTCTCTAACTTATAAAAGAATACTTAGTAGTTAATAAAAGAATTGATTAAAGAACTTTGGTGGAAAATTGAGATGTAGTAGTTTTTTTGGTACATTTTAATTGATACACTAAATTATTATTAGAAAATTCAGAGTCATTGCAGTATAATTTTTGTAAATACTTGTTAAAAAAATTATCCAAATTCATCATAATAAGAATATGAAATTAAACTTAAGAGTGCCTACAAAAGCCACCACTCCAATTGGATGAGCAGGGAATTTCTAAAGTACAAATAAAAAGAAGGAAGTTTTAGTAGAGGGTTTTCGTCCATTGACTTCGTGTCTATGGTTTTTATATTACTATCATTTTTCTATCCTCTATTTGTACCTTGAACTATTTTAGCAAAAGAAAGGCAAGGGCCAAATGAGGTGGTTGTAGGATCATGACACCAACTGTGACAACTGCTTAATTTCTTGTCATGATTACCAATCGCTAGTTACCATAAAAAAATATAAATAAAGCCTATTGTTTGCATATGCAAACAAATGTGCTATGAAATTTAATTTTTTTTTAAAAAGTCACTGTTCTGACTCTCTTCATTAGTTTACAACTCATTTGGTATTATTGATTTGATATCCATTTATCAGTTTTTCTCCCAATTCTTCTAACAAATCATAGCTAGGACCCAAATCATGTTGGAAATATCCTTCTGGCAAACTTCTAGCTTAAGAAAATGCTTAACAGTTAGCATTACCACTTGAAGCAGAAAAATTAAAGTTTGCTTCTTTCTGTGAGACATCATATATAAATAAATTAACAAATATTAAGTAAGGTATGGATATATCTACTAGCAGGGTTAGTTTTTTTTTAAAAGGGTATCACAGCTGATAAGACTAATCACTTCGAGATTAAATGATCACATTAGGTGGTTAGATCATTCTTTATACACATCAACTAAATATCAAACCCGAGTCTAAATCGTTAAATAACTCCCAATATTCCTAATAATAGCTACGTACCACCTTGCATCTTCTTCAAGTTTTTATATAACATAAAGTTTCAATACCCTAAAATAGAATTTATTTTGTTGATTAAAAAATGTAAGGAAGATTTTAGAACTTTTTATAGTTAAATCAACTGTAAGTTGGAATCTTTGGGCACTTGACAGTTGTTTGATACCTGGAACTGAAACTCACTACCCCATAAAATAAAGGAAGAGGCACTACTATAGAATTGGCCTTTTGCCACGCCTCAATTGCCATGGTTATAGGCGGAACCGTGGCAAAAGGTCAGTTACCACGGTTAAACATGGAACCGTGGCTAAAAGAGATAATATTTTATTATATTTTTAGTGCAACCGTGACAATAGGAATTTTGATAGGGAAACACCACAATCTGGCTCGTACTCTTCAATTTTTTTCCCTCCCACACACTCCAAATTTTTTCTGAGGAACCCTAACCCTCATCTATTTCCTCTCTTCCTCTCCATCTCGTTCTCACTCCAAGTAGCTAGTCCTCTTCTCCCTCTCGCTTCGCCGTTCGCCGCTCGCCGCCACGCCGTCACGCCATCTCCGTTCCGTCACGCCGTCTCCGTTCCGCCACGCTCAGTTCCATTCAAGCTCTCGGGTGAGTTCCCACTCCAATTTTTTTACTATTTTTCTTCCTCCTGGCTCTACTCACTGGCTCTACTCATCTCGTTCTCAGTTCTCACTCCAATTTGTCCGTGAGCCGTGACAATTTACTCTGTCTGTTTTGTTGGTACCGATTGAGTTCTTTGTCTTGCTGACTCTGTCTTTCGTTTTTCTAATCTTCCCTTGTTTAGCTTTACTTGTATAGGTTCTTTATTATTTTCTTGCTTTTGTTCCTTTCTCAATGATTTGTGGCTGCTTTTACCTGAGTGCCTTGCATCCTGAGTCAACACTCATTGTTTTTACTTTTCGCATACAATTTTGACTACATTGTTGGTGGGTTGTTTCTGAGTGGAAGTAGTGGCTAGTTGCGTGATGTCACTACTATGAGCACTTGTTCCCCAGGGGTTTGAACTTTGAATCGTCACTTGCCTGTAAAAGTGATTCCGTAAGCAAGAAGGGTTTCGAAGATAATGGACAAAATTTCTATGTTGGAATGCTGTGACATGATGTGGTGATGAATTTCTAGTCTGATAGATGCGTCAGAGAGAGGGAGGGTAGAGGGATAGAGAATCAATAGAACTAGTTAGTGCTTTGTTACGTTTCTAACTTGTACATAGTAGATAAATCATCCTTCGTGAGAAGGCAATTTTGTGGTTCAGCAAGTAAACTTGATGGGATTGTTTATGAGATGGAGGCTACTTTTTCCATTTTGTATCTATCATGGAGGCACTTAACCGTAATCAACCAAGTAAAGAGTACAATGAAGTATCGTCTGGAAATCAAACTGTGTTTTGGGTAATAATTGTGCTTGAAAAGACACATTCAGCTAAGAGCCCGGAAATTCTCATGATTTTGAATAACAATTTTATCAGTATAGGAAGAGATGAAGCTGAAGCCTTCAAGGTAGAGAGTACAATGAAGAGTGCCTTTTGCGGGAGTGGGGCTGTTAAATAACCTCACCCAGTCCCCATTGGCTTAGTATGATTAGAAAATGATGTTCATTTCATTTGAATTGTATAAATGATTTTTTGGTAAATTATACTATCTCTTTGTGACCTTTTTATCTCAAAAAAAGTTTAAACTTATGACCTGATTTATAACCAGTTTTTCTTTTCTTAGAGCAATAATATCACCAAAAGCTACTCACAAAGTTTCTCCAAACATTAGAGGATCTCATTTAAGCACAGAAACATGACAACTATTTCAACAGTTTGTACACCATAATGCATGCATTTATCATACTTCCATCAATCCATGTTTACTCATTTACACCTGATTTAGCTAAATTCACTAATATGGTTGGAGATTTATACCACCAGATTCTCTATTTTTTTTATTGACATCTACTGAAGTAATTGCCATCAAATATCATAATTTCAGTCGCCATCTTGCCATAAATTTGATTCAGCTGGAGGTGTTGTTTTTGCTGATAAGTGTTGTTGTTCTGTTCTTCTTTCTGGCTTGGCTCTGGCGTGAAATTTTTTGCTGCTGTTGGCGTTGAAATTTTTCTTCCTTTGCTTACAACAGTGGTTCCTCATTGCCTTATTAATAAGACATTCATATTTTCTTTCTTGATAAAATCTTCTTTCTTCTTTTGCTTACAGCAATGGTTCCTTATTAACATTGATAACCTTGTGTGGAAAGTTGGTGCAATCCATTTTAATGAGTACTGAGATGAGTTGTTATCTTGTTATAGCTGAGAATTCATTCATGAATATAGATAGCTGAGTTATATATTTGGACAAGCTTCAACTTCTTTAAAGTTCATGAACTCATGTTAAAATTAGTTTTTTTTTAGGTGTTCAGGTTATTTTTTCTTTATGTTTTAATTAGCTATTATTATCATTAGTTCATTAGGGGGGAGATGTTTGATTCAGAGGAGATGTACAAGTGAAGTGAATATACAATGCTTATATTCACTTCATTTTGTCATCCAAGGGTAATGTTGTTGAATTGGTTTTTTCTCTCTTCACTTTAACTATCATGGATTTTTTTTAGAACATGTATAACTTCAAAGACCTTTTCAGCAGAAGCTGACTAGATCTTTATGTAGGCAGAGGAGACTGGGAACCAAGTATATCTCTTCTTGGGAGACTGTCTCAATTCATTTTAGCATTATCCAGTCAAGAATTTCTGGTATAATTGATCTACAAGTTTGCCATGTAGCCCCTTCAACTGAATTTTTCTTTGTTTCATTTAGTGTCAGCATTAACCTGATATACTATTTGGATTTGAACTTCTCTAAATTTTCTACATCATATTAATCTTTATGTGGTCAGATTGTCATTTTAGCCGTTGAGTTAGTTAATTTGGAGCATAAGTGGGTTTTTTCTTTCCTATACATTTGATAAATAAAGGTAATTTTTTTAGTCAATCTTTTGTTTAATGGGGGTATGGGTATCTAAATGTTGTATTCTACCGACATTGAGAGCAGATGCTAACCTTGATTCTCGTATATTTGATGTTTTGGCCCTTCTGGAGTGCTATTTCGCACGGTAAGTTACTATAAATATTGGTTCTGTAAACTGATGAGGCAGCTTGTGTCCTTTACTTGGTGATGTATTACCCCTTGGCCAATCTAAGTTGTAGTTTTAGTATATTTAGCAAAAACAGACCGAAACAGACCGTGGCAATAGGCTGTTTTTTCCCAGTTTTATGTTGCTGCTGGCATTATTTTGATGTTGCTGATGACCTTATTTTGATGTTGCTGATGTGTTATTTTGTGCTGCTCTGTGCCTTGATTATTGCTTTTGGCTCTGTTGAATAGATTTATTCAAAGTTGTAGATTGAAGAGCCAAACTGGTTTCCTCTGACTTAGAGGACCAATCTGATTCTAAATATCCAGGTTTCACTCTTTCCTCTACACCCTACTTTTTTTAGCAGTTAACTCATAGTGAATACTTTATCTGTAATTGGGCCTGTATATCTTTTCTTTTGAATTTTGACTGTGTTGGAATGGGAGATGAGTGAATTAGTTTATTGCTATAATTGATGTGCAAGTTTAATATTATCAAAAACAGAATAGGAGAGGAGTGAAAACAGTATTTCTTTTCTTTTTTAACTTTTGCAATAATGTTCACTAAATGAGCTCATAGAGGTCAATCACATGGTTAGTTTTTTATTTTTATTTTTTATCTTTATGGATGGATGGATTGTTAAATATCAATGTTTTCACCCAAACTAAAGAGTTTTTTGAGCATGAAGACATTAACCTTTGTCTACCACGTAGGTATGGACCGTAAATGGATGTTTGCTAATCGCTTATCCGATGAATATGCTGCCGGGGTGAAAGAAAAAGTCAATTTTCTTTGAGTTGCCATATTGGGAGTCACTTCATGTGAGACATTTTCTTGATGTGATGCATATTTAATCATGAGTTTTTCATTCAATTTGTTAGCGCAATGATGATCTACCGTGCTAATTGCAATGACAAGAGGATTACATGGTCCAAAGCCAAATGGAATACGATAAAGGTATGTATATTTACATTACAGAAATCAATTAGATCTACCAAATCACTTATATAAATTTATATTTGTTTTTTGTAGTGCCCTGCTCAAACTGATGAAATAGATTGTGGGTACTATGTACTAAGCTTTTTAAAGGAGATAGTTGCGCACAAAAAATCTACAATTCCACAAGCGGTATGGAACTTTGACTAACTTTCTTGATTTTTCCTATTTTTTAGTGTGACTCTAAATTTTTTTACTTTTACCATCATTTTGCAGTACTTCTCTGATTGTCAATTTGGCTTCTACGATGAGTATCAACTAAATGAAATTAAAGAAGAGTGGGCTACTTATGTGTTAAAGAATTTTGCCTAGTGTGGACTGCCAAGCTTTGGTGATTTCAAGTAGTGGCTGATGATGAGTCAACCTCATTGCTGTTGGTTGTTGTTCCAGCTGCATGTTTTGTCATTATTAATTCATGCTTTTAACTGATGTAGCTTATTTGGTTTAAGTTCTTGAGAGAGTGTGTTCTCAACAACAATTAGTATTTTTAGACAAATTTGTTAAGTGACATGGGTTTAGTATTGTTTTGTTGTTGGCACATTTGAGTAATTATCTTCTAGAATATGTTAATGTTATTATGAACATGAGATTTTATGTAATTTATTTCTTAAAAAATGTACTGCAATTTATGCATAGAACAGGTCAAATAAAAAAAAAATCTGGATGTTGCAATTTCCCAGACCAGGTGAACCACATATTGCCACGGTTATAACCGTGGCAATAGAGTCTACATATTGCCACGGTTAGGCACTGGACCGTGGCAATAAGGTCTCTATTGCCACGGTTAAGCGCGTAGCCGTGGCCATATGTGTACCCTATTGCCACGGTTAAGTACGTAACCGTGGCCATATGTGTACCCTATTGCCACGGTTACACTTGATGACCTGTGGCAATAGGCTAACCAATTGACACGGTTCAACCTTGAACCGTGGCAATAGATCAATTGCCACGCTCGCTATCGCCACGGTTATACCGTGGCTAAAGGACGTGCGGAACCGTGGCGAAAAGCCTTTTCTGTAGTAGTGGGGCCCTTTGTTACAATGGCTTCAGCTAAGCATTCAGATTTCAGACATGTCATTGAATACCATATTTAAAGCTGAAGCTCATTAGATAAAAAATGTACTCCCAAATTCCATGGTTTTTTTGGTGCAAATTCCATGTGACTTCAAAACATTAATATCAGTACTGCAATAACCGTAACTAACATTATAAATTAACCAAACCCTGAATCAGAGTATCCAGTGCATGTCGTGTATTATTTATAGTACGATCCATGAGAATACTTTTTCTAGTAGTTTTTACAAGACAGGTAGGTAGTTCTAGATATTCACACACAAAATTTAAAAGCAAATGTGTCAATAAGGTTACATAATTTTTTTTGGCTTAATTACATTTTGACTCCTCTAATAATTGAAAAGAAAATGAAATATAATGATTTTGTGCGAATGAAAATGGAGAGAAATGAAATTTACTTAATTTTAAAAGTCGAGGAACTTGATTAGCTTGGAAAAATAGAAGAACCAAAATTACACATATAAACTAAAGAGACCAAAAATACAACTAATTAAGCTAAAATCTTTGCACCCTGAAATACAAAAAGAACAAAGGACAGAGCCATCCGTTTGTTACGAAATGTTTTATGCTATTTGGTTCATGGGGACTTTGCAGCTGCTTGTACTCAATCAAGAGGAATTGCCTAGGAAACTTTGCAAGACCCAGATCTCAATTCTCATCATAGTTGTACCTTTTTTTTTAAATGTTTCTTTCATGAGTCAGATAGCTAGAATTATTATGGAAGATGAAACTTCATATACCAAGTATTTAATGCAACTACAATTATATAGACTCGAATCAGAAACATCTACTTAATATTAAGCTAAAATAATCTCATAATCATTGATCCACGCGCTAGTTGGTTGCTTCTTAACATGCACATGCAGCGTATTGGTATTACTTTAATTTGGAACAAGTGCACACGGTTTGAAGTTTGAATTCCATAGAGGAACCTGATAAATGGACAAAACAACTTTAATTCATGAGCTGTCTCAACGGCCCAAATGGTCCTTTAACTCCCAATATTCCCGGTAATAGCTACCGCCTTCCTTCAAGTTTCATCAAGAACTTAAGAGAACAAAGTTTTAATTCCATTGCTACTGGGAATACTATGTGTCAAAAGAAAGTTCAAATCCAACTTTGTCAGTAAAAGATGCCCCCAATGCGCACTTGGTTGAAGAGAATTTCTTGGTATTACATAAGGCCAAGAGCACAATAGTTTCCTTTTCAGTTGGATTCCAGTTTGCCCTTTTGAATTGTCACCCTCATGTTGCATGTTTGGCATCCTAATGAAACTAAATTTTGGCATCAAAAGAGAAAGAAGAAAACAGTGGGATCCAACTCTTCTTCTAAGTTCAAAGCCACCCCAATTTAATTCTCTAGAACAAGAAAAACAAAAGAATAGGGGGGTCACATACTGACTCGAGTTGCCATTTTTGCAATGGTGTATGCTTGTGACAAGTGGGTTATAATTGGTTAATGATAGCAGATACATTTGATTTATCAGTCCCTACCATGTATCTCTAGTCTCTATTAGACTATTCCAAGCTACCAACATGAGTTTTACTAGAGTTGAGGTCTAAAATGGGATAGGATAAGCTAGCTATTAGTAAATCAAATTCCGTCTATTAGTAAGTTTACATCAGCTTATATTCCTAACTCCGCCTATACTTAGCTTGCATATAGTGGTTCCTAGGCCCTAGGATAAAGGAAGAGGGTTAGGTCTCGGCTAGTTGATATGTTTAATATGGATATTAACTTATTTTCACCAGAATCAGTTCTGACACTTAAAAATTACTCACATAAATTTCTTCGATCTCATAATTGATTTTACTTTCAGAACTAATTGTAGAAAGTTTTCCAAACATGTTATATATGATCTACTAGTTTAACAAAAAAAGGTGAAGGAACTTCCAGGTTACTGAAGTGAATGCATACTTTTTTGTCAGCCCCATCTAGCTAGCTTGGTGGGCAAGCTGAAATGCTTGTGTGATTTATGGATTTGCAATTAGAATCGTATATGGGAATTTGTTGAGAGAATCATATAATTTGGAAGGAATCAGGCTATTATACTTTGTTTGGGGAAAGTTAAAACTGCAAATGAAAAGAAAAGAAAAGTTAGCATGCATTCTTTGTAACTCGAATCACAAGAAGCATGCGTTCTCATTCACCTTTTTATAGACCTTTTTCTCTTTTTCACCTTTGAGCATCAACTAATAAAATTCTGGTACATATGAGCACCGACCTGCTCACAAATTTAAGTTCTAAGTTACTTTAAAATCCTGCAAAACATAGGTTCAATTTAACTCCCTTTCCTTTCCTCCATGTAATCTTTATTGAGTTAACCATCATTTTGATATCAAGATATCAAGTGGGCCGGCCACTTTAGTGTATATTCAGAAATTCTTCTACGATTTGATTCTGAAGTAAAAATTAATTATGGTGGAGAAGAAATTTTTAGGTCTTAAAATAGATTATAAGAAAATAGAAGTTGATTCAAACATGTTACGACTCTCATGTCAAAATCAATTTTTAAGCTGATATTTTTTTAGGGCCAAAATGATGTTTACTCACTTTACTGAGTGATTTGTAGATGCTGTTAATTACATACAAATAATCCTTACGTTTACCATAAGCAAGCTTGATTGAAAGTTGATTCATAATGAGGAAACTAGAACATGCCCCAGGACCAACCTTCAGGGGTCCATGGCCAAAACAACATGCTCCCACACTTGTATCTCAACTAGAGAAAGTAATGATGCCCCCTTATGCGCTGTTACATGTTGTCTCTAAGACAGATTCCCCCATTCCCCTATCCATTCTTTCTCTCATTTAATTCCTCCTTTACATCTTTACATAAATTTAATCCCAACACAAGGCCTTGATGTTCTGTCAAAGCAAGCCTTAGGAAGCTATTTTTCACACTTTTAATTAGTTTGTGCTTAGTTTCAGCTAGCTAGCTATTGAAAGTTCAAGTCATGACAAGCTGTTCTACCTGTCCCCTACCTCTTTTCCCAAACTCACAACTTTAATTTATGTCACCACTTTCTTCATATATTCATAATGTTCAAGTTCGGTTGGAGAAAACTACCAAAAAAGGGAGATTGAGATGGAGAAATGATACAAATTTCAATAAGAATTGTTTAATTTATATGTACCAACAGAACGAAACCAGAAAAATATCAAAGAAACAAAAATTTAACACATTAAATAAAATTAAAAATAACTAAATGGAAAAGATAGGATAAATTTTTTGAGAGGACAGATACAATATTTAAATATTACTTTGAGAGAAAAAAATCTCTATCTCAAGGGTGTGATTGCTCCATTTTGATGGACACAAATTTGTCTTTGTCTCACCAACAATGTAAAGTATTTTTATAATGTTAATTAATTAGAATTTTAAAAAGATGTAAGAGGAAACATTTTTTATTTAATTTGTATATATATCCTTAAAATTCGATTAGTTGATACATCCATGTATATACTCCTACATTATTCTCCTGTAATGCTCCATTAATTCATTCTAATACTTTTCTTTCCTAACTACATCCACTTGATATTTTGAATTAAAAGATGTAACAAGTAGACCTGAACTAATTAAACTAGTCACACTCATTTAAAAAATGACATTAAACAGTTTAGTGTTAATTTAGTATTTTTTGAAGGTCAATAGATGTGGGATACTAGAGAAAGTCATTAGATTCTCTTGCTCGTTTCAATTCCTTTATTTATGAGTGAAACATGCCCGTTTACATTTTGTTAAATACATTGCTCATGGATGAGTAATGAGTTTGCGTTAAAGACCAAATTTATTTTGTGGGCCCAACATTCACTGTCACATATTCATGGCTTCCCCACTATACTATTCATTTTTTGTTTGTTATTGCAAGAAAGAGGTAAAGTTTTTTGGGCACCAGAAAGAAAGAAAAAGGAAACAACATATTTATTCCTATCACATTTTTGCTTCCATGGTCCCGTACTCAAATAAGGAAACCCCATATTTAACAAGGCAAACTCAAAGAAAAAAAGTACCAATTTTTGGGAGGTCGATTGAGGCTGATGGGTCATTTGCAAATTTTAGTGTATCTACCTAGGGTATCTCTGTCTCCAATTTTCTTTACCTCACTGGTAGAGAAATTTAGGCTTGAAGTGAAGGTGAGAGAGCCTTACATTTAGAAGGATGGATAGCGTTTGAACCAGAGTGGCCCCGTGAGACAAATAATACAGGTTTCCAACAAATAGATGAATAGTAAATGGGATTGCAAAGAGTTTTATATGTCTTGAACTTAGGAGGTCAATTATGATCGAAGTTTATTCCTAACTCATCACTAAAATGTAAAAGTAAGCATACCTTTTTTGACAATTTTTTTCTGCACTGACTGACTCAAATTTCACCATACTCATTCAACCATAACCATTGAATGGATGACTCAAATTTCAAGTTCTAGTTTTAACTCTAATTTTTTGCCATTAAATTTAGACCATATAATCTTCATTTGATGACTCTCATTTACTAACTGCAATGACTGCACTATCATTTAAAAATTAGATTTTCACTTGTGATGAATAAACTTTTTTTCTTGTCAAAAGGGATGAATCAACTTAGTTGAAGCTAAATTTATTCACTAGTGCTTCCTTCATTCTTTTATATATGTCACTTTAAAATTTGTAAATGTTCTTATTTTTATTAAAACTAATATCTAACTTCTTAGTATACATTTTATCACTCATTCCCACCATGAAAAATTATATTAAATTAATGATATGATACAATTGAAAAAGAAACATAACTAATGCAGGGAGTAGTAATAATTAGCAAAGATTAGCTTGTAAGAAATCTCAAAACTAAGGAAGCAAAGAAAAAAAGTAGTAGGTGAGTTATAAAGGGATTCCTTTTCTACTTACTTCTGCCTCTCTCCTTATGGCTTATTCACTTATTAGCACAGTGTAGTACAACTGATAGATAGTTGAACTCTTTAAACATCTAGTCCAATGTTCAATCTTGGGCAGTGCATTTTTAGAGAAACGTTTGCTGAAAGAGGTCTACCAACTTAATATAATTTCTAAATCTCGGTAAATTAGTCTCATGGCTACCGATTGTTGGATATCTTCGAAACCAAAGAAACCAAAAAATGGCTTATTCACTTATGTCCGTTTCTTCATTTTTCAACCTTGGCCACTAACGCATGAGATGAGCCTAATTAACCACTCCAAAACATTTTTGCCTTAATTGCTCTTCTTAATGATCACCAAACCCCAGACACCCCTATTAAAGTGCAAAAAACATATTCGTGTGCTGAAATAGAGGATCATCTTTTTTAGCAACCCTTTTTTCTTTCTTTCTTTCTTCTTCTTCTTCTTATCAATTTTTTATTTGTAACATTATCTGTCAGATCAGATTAAATAAAAGTACACCACCGAGGTTTCTGCCTCAACCTTCTAATCTTGTTCTCCTCATCATAAGATGCATAATATTATAAGATAAGAGAGAGACACACACAAACATAGTTTTGTTTTACCTTCTTCCTCTCAGTTTCCTTTCCCTTGTTCACAAAACCAAAATCTCCATGTTTCTCATGATTCCCTTATAGAAACTCAAAATCTAAGAAACACCCTTGAATTATTTCTCCAAAGAGTCTAGATATTTGTAAAAAAAATGAGAGACATAGTTTCTTGTTTCAGTGAGAACGCAGTGAATGTGGCTTCTCATTCTTCATCATGTTCTAGCTATTCTAACAACGCTTGCATCTCTCCAAGTTCAGCACCTTCAATCCAAAACTCAGTTTCTAGTGTCTACAAGCTAGTTCTGTCTTCAACGTTAAAGCAGTTCTTAATCACTGTCACATGGTGTAAGAGTCACTCCAATCAAGGACTCAGCATAAGCTTTGGTGATGATAATCATGACCCTGCACCTGCCCCTGTACCCTTCAGACTCAACACCAATTCAAGGTTTTTCAGGAAGAAGAAAGGTAGCAAGTTGCTGGATTCTTCTGAGGAAAAGATTGAGATCTTCTGGGATCTGTCAAATGCGAATTATGATTCTGGACCTGAACCTGTTGATGGGTTTTACGTTTTGATTCTGGTTGATTCAGAAATTGGTCTTGTTCTTGGTGACATGGCAGGGGAAACAGTGTCCAAGAAGTTCAAAATCAACAGCCCTGTGGCTAAGGTTTCACTATTGTCACGGAGAGAGCATTGTTCTGGAAATTCTCTTTACACAACCAAGGCTCAATTCTGTGACAGTGGAACATGGCATGATGTTTTGATCAGATGCAGTGTGGAAGAGAGTGAAGGGTTGTTCAAGTCCCCTGTTTTGTCAGTCTGCATTGACAAGAAGACAGTGATCCGGGTGAAGAGGTTGCAGTGGAATTTCAGGGGGAATCAGACAATTTTTGTTGATGGGTTGCTGGTGGATTTGCTTTGGGATGTTCATGACTGGTTCTTCAATCCAGCTTCTGGGGATGCAGTTTTCATGTTCAGGACTAGAAGTGGATTGGATAGCAGGTTGTGGTTGGAGGAGAAGATTGCACAGAAAGATAAAGACAGAGTTGAATTCTCCTTGTTGATCTATGCCTGTAAGACTTCATAAGGAAACTTGTTTATCTTAGTTTTTTTAACCCTCTTACTATTTTTTTTTTCTTTCTGTTTCCTTCTTCCTTTAACTCTTAATTGTCCTTTCTTCTTGAAAGGATACATACTCATTCATTTTTATCATAGTATAGAGAGAGATAAGTTAGAGTTTCAGAAATTTGAGTTATAGCATGTAACTGAACTATTATTATAACTTATGGCTTGCATTTCTCTCTGTATATTGGATATCAACCAAAAATAAACATGTAGTCATAGGAAGAAAAAAATCCTAATTGTTTAGAAGTTTTATCTTAATTTTTGTGCTTTTTGTTTCAAGGAAAAAGAAATTTGGGTTCATGCGTTTAGAGCATACATTCATTTTTGCATTCACGAAATCAATGAAGCTGTATTGAATTAAGATCGGTTGGCTCATAAATTATAGTATTAAGATTGATTTGAGTTGTCTAATCTTTAATTAAATGACTCATATTCTTTGACTTTGACTGTGTGAATATCGAAATTGTATGAGTGCACTGAGACCCAATTCAAAAAAATCAAGATTATGAGATGGACATGAACAATTTTTTTCTAAAAGTGCAATTGGAGACTTTGATTGGCATAGTTGATTTGCCAAACCTTTATTGGAAATAATAAAGTAACGAATATTTTGAATATGATTTAGCAGTATCTTGACTTTGCATTCTTATTTACCCTTTGCAATTTTGTTTCTAACTGTAATTTTCCTTTACTGAAACGTTTTTATGATGATAAATGTCCACTAATGAAGGCAAGGTATGATGTGTTACCATTGCTTCTCACAGCAATTTAAAGCTTTACATATAATCAAGCCTATTGCAATTTTACAAAGCATAGGCATGAGTAACTTTAGAAGGAAAAAAATAAAGCTTTGGTTTGGTAGTGTCACTTTCAAATATCAAAATCATTGAAACCATGCTTCAACATTTTAAATAACCTGCTTGTCTTTACTGGCGTGGTGGAACCTTTGATCATCTATGATGGTCTATTCCTCTGTCCTGAGATGCCTTGACATGTGTTTATGACTGGCTCCATGGTCCCTCCAACTCTCAAGTTCACTTGACAGAAACAAATGATTATAGTTACTTTGGGGATGCATGCATAGTAAAAGAAATAGCATTGATGATTCTCCTTTCTACTTCGTTTAAAATAAAGTAAAGGATGGTTTAGGTAGCTCAAGTGTATTTGGATAACGATTTGATGTAATGTGAAGACATTTTCATTTTAATTCATGCTAACCTTGGTCCTGGGGCTTTACACCCAAGAGTATCCTAAATTCACGAAGTTAAGAAATTTGTGTCGGATCAAATGACTTGTATTTTGAGTTATGTTAACCATCTAAATTTGAAGAAACAAATTCATTGACCGCGTAAAATAAAGTTTCTCATCCAAACAAAACCTAACATGTCATCTTTCAATTTTATTTAAATTTCTTTTTGACTCAAGTATATTATCTCTTCCCAAATAATACCCTTCTATTATGTTTTACATGTTAGGATCATGGCAAGAAGATGGAAGGAATAGCATCTTATGACAATTATTTTACTGATTTTTCATGTTAGGTTTTGTTTGGTGGATGTTGCTTTCATAAGTTGTTAATCTATTTTACACACCCTTTAAGAAGACCGTGCACGCTAATAAAGTGTGGATTCATCAATTTCATTGTATAGGTAAAGTAAATCATGCACCTTGGTTTAGTCTTTGCTATTTTTTCAAATGTTGATTCAGCCACTTAAATCATTGCAAGTTAGGTTTGTTATCACCGCCTTGAAGTTGAAAAGGATCAGCATTAATGAAACCAGGGTCTGATTTCCTAGAAGCACTTGGCTGATTTATAATTAACTGATTTCCTTAATATACAATCATTGCAATATTGGGATTTGTTACATATCAATATCTCGCTTAATCACTATGGTTTGGTGCACATTTCTCTTCATTTAGCAAGTACTTTAGGGCTGCATCTACCGTGTGTCAGTTTCAAACACGGTGGACCAATTACTGTTTCACAGCATAATTACAAAATTGTCCATTTTTTCTTTTCACATTCCATCCTTCTCCTTTTCTCTCACTAAGCCTTGCCACACAACCACCACCAAGTCTGACCGGCCACCACTGCCGCCGCACAATGACCTGGATCTCATCCTTAACCACTAGAACTTGTAGATATGAGCTTTCCAGATCTTCTCCTTCAACGAGTTCAAGCTTTTCTTCACCGTTGGAATTGAGCTTTCCAGATCTTCTACTTCCAGTTTCCAGACATCAAAAGCCATCACTTTTCACAAATCAAAGAGCAATCCACCATGGCTGCCGCTTTTCCAATCTTAGTCTTAGAGTCACCTCCTCTGGCCACCACAGGTGACCTTTGCATGTCTTTCTCCTCCACCGATATGGCCCTTTGTTCATGTCACCTCCACTGGCTCTCTCTCTCACGCCTGTGTTTCGCTGGTGGCGAATCTAGAAGTTTTGCTGGTGTCTGGTCGGAGATGGTGGCGGATCTGAACAAGGAGCTCGCAGGTCTGATATGGGTATTATTGAATCACAGTTGTTGGTTTGGTTTTTGTTGGAGGAGGAGAGGAGAGAATTTCTGAGTGTGTTAGGGCCGGCTATTGTTGTTTGGTTGGTGCATTTTTCCTTTTTTCCCCTTATTCTGAGCTTCTAATTCATGGTTATGTATGTTGGAGATTTCTCTTCCTTTCCTAGTCAGATTGCTCTCTGATGTGTGTGTGGGTTTGGTGATTGAGTATTATTTTTTTTGCCTGATAAAATTACTTGATTTTTTGTCTCTTTGTTGTCCACCTCATGAATGACTTTGCATCTGAACCTGCGTTTTGGTCCCCTGTACAATGAGTTTCTTTGGCTGAAAATAGATAGTGATTTGCTTCCTCATTTAGTTTATTTGATTGAAATGAATAATGGCTTGTTTTGGTCTGGAGGTGAGGGGAAGAACGAAAATAATGGTGGGTTGCCAGAGTGCACAATGAAAGTCACCGGAAATAATGGTGTCAAGGGGTAAGTTGGTAGAGGATAAGTGGTATGGGTCTTTTAGTAAATTAATATATATTAAATAAATGATTTTTCTTAATTCAAATTTATCTCAACCATTAAAATTTAAAAACTATTAAATCAAGGGTGTCATTTAAACTGAAGCACCGTGGGTCAGTTTCAAACTGACCCACGGTAGATGAAACCGTACTTTAGTAGTTGTGTAGTTGGAAACTTTGAGATTTTAATTTGAGCCGGCGCCACAATAAAATATGAAAAGTGGTTAATGAAATGTGGGATAGGTAAAGATAGTATGGGAATGGAAAATGTCTCACACACCCAAAATGTGGGTTGACATTAGGGGTGGAAATAGGTCGAGCCGAGCCAAGCTTTGCGTGGCCTAGGCCTGGCTTGCATTCTTTTTTCGTGGCCCAAGCCTGGCATGTGGCCTATCAATAGACCAAATTTTATGGCTTGGCCTGACCTTTTCTAAAGCGTGACCTGGCATACAAACCTTCTTAAAAGCCTATTTAACAGACAATTTTATCAAAAGAAGGTCATTAGACTAGCGGGCTAATAAGCCTTTTATATATCATTGCACTTTCTTTTCAAATAAACAAACTGGTATCATTGCATTTCAAAAACTAAACCTATATCATTGCAGGAGAGGTGGACTTGGCAGCGGCACACGGCAGTGGCGGCTGTCTGCAGCCCGCGTCCTGTGCGGCTGAGGATGTGCTATGTTGAATATGTCTGGAACGTTTTTAATCTAGGTTAGGGTAGGGACTTAGGGTTTTCTTTTATACTAAAATATACATCAGTTTAAAAAAAATTATATATAATTATATTATATTTATTTATATTATTAATAAAAATAATATATAAGTAGGTCGGCCTATCGAGCTAAATAGGCTTTTTAAATTGTTTGAACTTGACATTTTTAGTTAAACAAGCCTTTTAAAAAGCCTAAGTCTGGCCTTTTTAATAAACGAGGCAGGCCGGGCCGAGCCTCAGACGAGCCGAGCCATAGGCCCCTGACGAGCCGCCTGACCTATTTCCACCCTAGTAGACATACAAATTATGAAAAAAGAGAAATGAAGAAAAAAATTAACAATTTATTGATGTGATAACACAATTATGTTATAGAGAAAAATAGAATATATGTAGCATGACAATTTATTTAGGCGTGTCACCAAGTGAGTTGACGTAATGATTTGGTACTTTGTTCTTTAATTAAGGAATTCAAATCCTACTTTTTGTTAATGGAAAAAAACTCATTCGTCAGCTTCATACCGCTTAGTTTACTAACATAGAGTAGGAATCAATCCCACGAACAAAAACTCGATCATACTGCTTTGTGTTTGAGAACTCATGATTATACGTAAAAGTAAGTTTTGAAAAAAAAAAGTTGTCTGCATAGAGTAAGATGAAATCACTAAATAGAATTACTAAAAAATATGTTAATTGATGAACATACATGAAATGTAATAGGTTTTACATTATATCATTTTATTTTTTATTTTGATTAGTTTAGAGTGCGTTTGTTTTAAATTAAAAAATAATAATTTTTAATTACTTAAAAATATTTTTAGAGATTTTAAGAAAGACAAGATCTATTATGTGTTTATGTGTTTGATTACATTAATTAAAATCGTTTTTTTTTTATCTTCTTTCTCATATGTTATGCTAGATTTTTCTAGTAAACTAATCAAATTAGCTTTAAAAATATTCTGATTTCACCTTTTTTTTCTTAAATAACTGTTTTTCAGAAAGCTGAAACAAATCTCTTAATTTTTTTAAATGACTTTAATTTAAAAACAAAAGTGACTTTTTAATCTAAAAAATATGAAATAAATTAATAAACACACACTTCCTATTCGATCAAATAACTTTTCAACCCCAGATTTAAACCAAATCCAACCGTAAATATCCATCTGAGGACTGAAAAGTAAAATTAGTCACTAACATGTTATAGTATTGAACTTGGATTACCTGTAGTTAAGTAGCTGCAAAGTGCAGTTTTTCTTCTTTTCTTTTATATATATTTTTTCTCAGGATGACATTCACAATGAGATACTTAAGCAGTAGACTTTAGGAAAACGTCTCAATACAAATTTTGACTTAAGTTTGCTCAATTTCGTATCATCTTTATCTTTTTCCCAACAAGAATTGTCTAAAATTAGCAGCTGCATTAAATAATGGTTGTGTAGTTTTTCTTTTGTCAACTAATGGTTGTGTAGTTTGTTGTGTGAAAAACTATGACGCGAGATCGTCTAAGCCCAAGACTATGTCATATGCTCTCCCCAAAAGTCCATACCAGCCCAATGGATATTTTATGAGTAGTGGGCCAATTTTAATGTCATTAATTGATTTTTTTTTATACAAAAAAGTATGGGTGTGTTCAACTACAGTTACCATCACGGACCAGAGCATGCCTCCGACTTATAGAAGTATCTACAGATTACTCACTAACACATACCTCACATCAACAAAGGTAATCGAACACAACATTTTAAAGAGCTAGAAATAATATGTCTTTATCAAGTGACATGTGTTGATATTAATTGGTCTTTAAGTGGCCACAACAATAGCATGCACCATTATATTTATGATGTGTGTTTTGATCATGGTTATCAGTATCGTGCGTATCGCACGATACGTATCCCGATACGATATGAAATTAACCTCAACGATGCGTATTTCATGAACGTATCTTTTTGTGTTCGTATCGCGCCCTGTATCGCCCGTATCACACCTGTATCACAGGAATTGTATCCTTGGTTGAATCCCACCATACAAAACGACTTGAAATGTTTGAGATTTCTTATTTTTTTTTAACGGTTACAACATGTTGTTTCACCTGCTTTTCCTAGAAATTAGGGAATATGGCATTTAATTTCATTAAAAAAAACCCTAAAACGTTATGCTTTCTTTCACGTTCAATTTCAGAATTCAGAACATAACCCTTTCACCTTCTTTGTATCACGTTGTCTCACAAAGTTCAAGTTCATAATAGAGGCAAGACAACGTGATGCAGAGAAGGTGAAAGGGTTATGTTCTGAATTTTGAAATTGAACGTGAAAGAAAGCATAACGTTTTAGGTTTTTTTAATGAAATAAAATGCCTTATTCCCTAATTTCTAAGAAAAGCAGGTGAAACGGCATGCTGTAACCGTTAAAAAAAACAGAAAAAATATCAAACATTTCAAGTCGTTTTGTATGGTGGGATTCAACTAGAAATACAATTCCTACGATACGAGTGTGATACGGGCAATACATGGCGTGATACGAACACAAAAAGATACATTCATGGGATACGCATCGTTGGGGCTAATTTGGTTTCGTATCGGGATACGTATCGTGCGATACACACGATACTGATAACCATGCAAGTGACATTCATACAAATAGTCGTCTTCATGGCCGCACATCATCAAAACTAAACCATAGGAAACATGTAAACCCGAAGTGACATGTAAAACAAGAAACTTCAACGTAGTTGAATTATATTATAACCCGGAGAATACCAGTAGCAGAAAATGAAAAATTAATTCAACCAAACATGCTAGACAAGGTTCTAATATAGAAACTAGATCAATCCAGAGTTGGTAAGAGACCCATCCAGAGAATTCAAAACAGTTTCACATCCACAATGCCATATTAGGAAAATAACACTGAGAATGAGACAATGAACACAACAAGAGTTAACAGTAGACACTAGAACATCTTAACCCCAAAACTACTTTCTGAAAGAAAAGACAATAACAACATGAACAAGGAAAATCAAACAAACATTGTGCACAATCGCAGTTTATGTCACAAAAAGTAACAAAGCTTCAGTCATTGAGGAAAAAGTGAACAATTCCATAAAATAGAGACGAGATTCTCACAGTGGCTTATCGAGGCAAACGAAACTAAAACATTGCACAGCGTTACAATGCAAGGGAAAAGCGCTTTACGAGGTCAGATACGACGGTGTCGACAAGCTCAGGTGCAGCGACATTGCGAGCTCTGAAGTGTGAGAGTGTTAGGGTTTTAGCGAGTTCGAGACTGAGAGTTGAGAGACTGATGAATGTTTGAAACAATAATGTTTGAAATGAACATTGTACTGTGAGAGTTTTAGGAGAAATAGGGATGTTTCACTGTTTGGATAAAGAGGTGGAAAAATCAATGATTCTCATAATAATAAAAGAAAATATAAAGGACAATAGTACAACTAATTAGGTACTTTAAAATCTCAATTTATACAACACATATTTTATGAAGATAGAGATGTTGATTGAGGTAAAAAAATACTATATGGACTAATAGAAATTTATGTATTATTTATATTTAATTTAGTTTTTATTTTATTATTAACTAGTACTTTTTACCCGTGCGATGCACGGGGATATTCATTTTTATTTATTTTATGTGTTTTTATGATTTTTGCGTTATTTTTTATAAGATATTTTTGTATTAATATATTATAATTTTTTAAGATTTTTTTTTTGTGATAAATGTGTTTTTTTTGTTTAGTCGTGGCATGGTGATGGATGTAGTGTGTTTGTGGTGTCTTGTCTTCCCTGTGATAACACACCACACACTTTTATCTTGTCTTGTTTTACAACCCTTGTCGTTTGCGTGTTGTCTTGACAATATAGTGGATTGTATTCACATTCGAGTAAATATAGACGTGTCCTATTACACAGTCCAACTGCTAGATCAATGTTTCTTATAATCATCATTGGAACATCAATTTTTAGCCTTAATTTATGATTAGACAAACCTAAGGAGTTTATTCTATTAAAAAACTCATTAATTTGGGGCTAAAACAACACGATGCTAAAAAAATTAGGGATCTGTGAATTTTTTAAGGAAAGATAGATAAGTAGACTGGATTGTAAGAGTCATCGAAAGACATGAATGTGTGATAAAAAACTCATGAAGGATGTTCAAGCAAATTCCATCGCCTATCTGTTCACCTACGTTTATGTCCTATATGCTTAATGTCCATCATGAAAAAAATTAGCTCGACATTTTCAGTATCTAATTAAGCTTCCGGTTAGAGCCTCATGTTTTTTTTTGTCAATGAAAGTACATAATATTGGCTCCAAAAGAAAAAGAAGTGTCATTTTTAGTGTCATTGACAATTGTGTATAGTAAAATACTTATTTAAACTTTCATTATAAAATATTCCTTCAGTCAAAATTGACAATAGCAAAACAATTAAACAATATTAGTTTACGTAGAAATATATGTTTTCCAATGAGATTAATAGGTTTTTGTCCTGTTTTTTTATGAAGCAATTTTTTTCTTGTGACATTAATTAAATTCTTTAATTTTTTGTCATCATCAGCACAATACTTTGAAGTAGGATAACTCCTAAATGATAAAAGCTATTAATTCCTACAATGTAACCACTATTTTTATGCTTATATTTTTTAATTTTAATTATGTTATTGTTAAATGTATAACCAATATGATTTTTTTTGTCATCATTAGCACTTTGTTGTTTTTAAAATCCTATTGAATTTTGTCTTTTAATTTACAAACAAAATGAAACACCAGGTTAAGATTAATAATTTTATTTTATAACTTCTAAATAATAGTAAGCACATGTGAATAGAATTGTAAAAGTGGATAGGTTTTTGTCCATGAATCAAATTATTTATTTTTGTCATCCTTAGGCACTTTGCAAGTGAGATTTAAATACATTTTTATGGATAACTTTTCAACTTCTATATAACTCCTAAATGATATTAATTCATAATATGTACCACTGTTTTTATACTTATATTTTTTATTTTCAATATGTTAATTAATAGATGTATGACTGATATAAAGTTATAAGACTTCTATCGAAAACATTTTAATCAATTTCCCATTTTCCTTATTTTAGATTTACATTGTTTATTTATTTATTTAATATATATTTTTGAATTTTTTCATTTTTTTATTTTACAATTAAAATGAATTACTATGATAAAAATAGGATTTTTATGTTATAACTTCTATGTAATTCAGAGATTATATTATTGCATAAGATGTAGCCTATAATTTAGATATTAAATATAGGTAAATGATATATATGTAGTGATAAATGAGTTTTATTCTATTAATTAAGAGTTTTATTATGAATGAATGAATTTAATATTGTTATTATAACCACCAATGTGTATGTGTGGTATATTGTGGAGGAACCATATATATAAGAATGTTGTTCTTCCAATTAGTGCCCATTTGTATTCAACCTCTAAATGAGATTGTAGAACGTAACCGCTGCAATAGTGTTTTCCTTGATAGCGGCGGTTTCAAATGCTTAATTGTGATGCATAATATTGTGACAAAACAGTAGCTAAAAGCACATATACAGTCTCTGCCCATTATTTTTTGTTTCTGTCATTTTTCAAATGCTCGTTTTCTTGATCTTAGGTGCCTCACCCTCTATTTCTCACTTGTTCCCTAATAGAAACCTCCTCGAGAGGCAACTGCCTACAGCCAGCTTAGAAGAAGTGTTGGCTCAAGTGTCTGAGCTGCAAAAAATACTTTTTAATCTGACACCGTGAAGAAGTGTCTGACACATGTCGTGTCAGTGACGTACGGGTGTCGGTGTCCGACATTGGGACACTCCATATATGAGAGGTGTTCGTGCTTCATAGGTTATATTAAAATAATTAACTTCAATAATCAATTTAAATTCATTCCTTCTCTATATTCTCTTTTATGCTTTGTTTGGTAGCGAAGAGAGAAATAGAGAAGAGAGAGTAGAGAAGAGAGAAGTTGAGTAGTGAGAAATAGAGTAGATTTAAAGGTTGTTTGGT
The DNA here is from genome assembly GCF_012489685.1 of Lotus japonicus. Lineage (NCBI taxonomy): Eukaryota > Viridiplantae > Streptophyta > Magnoliopsida > Fabales > Fabaceae > Lotus > Lotus japonicus. The sequence continues at coordinate 89,749,110 of NC_080043.1, read as the reverse complement.
ATGATAAAAAAAAAGGAGAGATAGAAGAGAGAGAGAATGAGGTGGATAATAAAAAAGAAAAAAAAAAGGTAACATTTTACCCAAATACACTTTAATCCACATAAGACAAATTTTCTACAACTTTTTAATGGTTAGCATAAGGGTACAATAGGAATCAACTTTTCTTAACATCATCACCAGTCCTGTCTTCGCAAAAGGGAGAGAGGAGAAAAAGCTGGTGGGGCCCACGTATTTTGCATCTCTCTTCTCTCTAGGTGGTAGAACCAAACAACATTGATTCTTTATCTCTTCCTTATCTCCATCTTCTCTATCTCTCTCTTTGCAAAATTGGCTCAACCAAACAAAGCCTTAAACTACTACATTCCAGTCATTATCTAGCTTTGATGCTTTAGATTTGTCTATGCTATAGAGTATAAATGATATCTACTCGCCTGTCAGTATCTACTTAGATATGTTCCAAGCTTACTTTGATTCCAAAAAAAAAAGAAACGTTTCAAACTTATATTGCAAGAGTAATAACTTAACTTTAGTTTTAAAAAAAAAAACCAACTTCAATATGATGATTATTCGAGCAGTTGTATACTTTGGATGCTAAAATGTAATTTTCTCCCCATGTGTTATATCTTAATATCCTCTGCAATAAACCACTCAATTTGTCATAGACTGATTTTATTTCATCGGTCTACACCATTTCAAAATTCCATCAAGTTTCAATTCCAATATATCATAGTTGGTGTCATAATGCCCTTCAAAATCGAAGAATCATCCTTTGATAGTACAAATGGAAACTCAGAATCCTAAACCCACAAACGAAAGAAACTTAGAAAGAAAGAAAGTTGAAAAAATATGAAAACTTTGATACACTTTATATATTCTTTGATTTATCTAGATACACTCATACACTTAACAACTTTGTGAAGTTTGTTGCACTTGCAATCCATGCAAGATTTATGACATTGGAAGTTCAGGAACATGGGCAACATCAACAAATCCAGCCTCCTAAGTCCTTTTAGCAGCACCCTCAACTTGTACACACAGAAATTTTAAAAGAAGAGATGTAATTCTATACACCTCCATAACAACTGTGTCAAAGAAGCATGTTTCTGGAACATAATCAGTACACCCAGCTGCTTGACCATAAGAGATAGATAAAGCAGTTAAGAAGTTAACCTTTTCAATTTAGTAACCTATTCACCTGTGCAAGATCGAAATCAGAGAATGTATGAGATAACAATTACTGGTTACCTTCATAGAAGCCATCTTGGTGCAAAGACTATTTGATCTATGACCATGTGAATGGTCAGAAGGAAGGTGAAATACATCCTGCAAGGAGGTCTCACATACAAATGAGAAAAATGACACACAGATATCCATATGGGGAGAAATAGAATTAGAGAGTTAGAGCTCTTTAAAAATAAGGCAATATGAATGATAAAAAAGCAACATACACTGAATAAATAATAACAACAAAAGTAAATTTCAAAAATATAAAATAACAACAAAGGTTGAAGGAATACTCAAAGTTACACCATGGAGAATCAATAAAAAATGGGTAAAAGAAACATGTTGTATTCACACTTCTGCAAGTAGGAATTACAGCAAATAACAATTCACCTCTCCAAATTAGTAATCTATTCAATCTCATGCTATGTTCTTCTCAATCATCGTCTACTACTCCGATAAGAACCATTCATTCTGAGCCTTTCACTTCAACATATTGATTTCTCCCACAATTTCACTTTCCATTCTGTTATCAGGCGGCATGCTTCGATTTGTCCTCTTCCGCTCCGGTAAAAATCATCTAGTACCAATGTTGTGCGCATCACTACCTCTGCCTTGGATTTCTTACTCCGTCGCAGCATCTGCCTTGTGTAAGTTCCAAAAAATGAAGAGTTATTTGTATAATATCGAATAAAATGATGACAGAAATAAACCGCATAAAATCAAAGTCCAAATTATAGAAATGAGTGCCTAACAACCATTTTAACGGGAAGGAATAAATTTAAAGTGTAACAAAACTTTCAATCGAATTTGAAAGAGGATAAGCCTGTTGTCTGGTGCATCACGAAACAGCAGTAGACTTGAAAAGGCAAAGGTCTTCCATTTTTAACACTATCTGATTGCATAAGAAAACAAAGAGAAAAAGGGAAGACATTCGCCACACAAAGAACAAATGAATTATAAAAATAGTGCAACATACTTATGATTACTTTGGCTGTTCTATAGGTGAACCAAAAGAAGATTAAAAGAAAAAATGAGTGGTGAAAGCTCTAAGTCTTGTAACAATTCATATACTGATGACAATAATACCTTGAGGGAGAAGATAATTTGAATCGGAAAAACAGTAGACTTCCCAACTATATCCAAAAGAAAACCCCATACCTGAAGTTCTCTTTTTATATGCTTACCAGAATTGAAGAGTTCTAGTTGGGAATAAAATAGAGAGTGGTTGAAAATAAAATAAGAAAAGGAACATATTGTGAACTACCCCTGTTACAATATGTTATCCTAAAAATCATGGTGATTAACCACTCTATCATGATCACATAGCATTTAAACTATTGCTTGGACTGATTTCATGTTGATTATAAATTCAACAAAACCATGTCAACAAAAATGCCCCAAGTTTATCAACATGGAGTGATTCATATTCTCAAACCATTGCAAAGCAAGAATTTTTCTGATATCCAATTCCATCACTCCCAAAAGCGAGCATAGTTAAAGCAAACAACCTGGCTTGACCAATCCTTGTTGCTCTGGATGCCTAGCAAGCAATTACATAGGAAAAAGCTAATAAAACATAAGAATTTGTGTTTTACATGGCTCAAATATAGTTTTAAAGCCTTTGAGCTGTAAACATAATAAAAGAGGCTGCTAAATTCAGCTTGAGTAATTGGTAATACCACAATGAGATGCAAAAGTCTTTGGTTTCTTCCGCTTTAGAATCGCCATAGCCTTAAAAAGTCCTCTCATTTGTGTATTTCGGAGGTAGTTAGGTAGTCAATCCAAATAACTCACACCAAAAGAGATTGCCAATAGAAATCACCAGCAGGCAAAAAAATTGACACTTAGATCAATATGACAAAGATCAATATGACAAAGATGATTACTAATAAGAGTTTACCTCTCTAAAGCGGTGTACAATTCAAGTACATTACTCTAAATCAGGACGAACACACATGCATGTTAACGCATATAAATGGGTCCAACAAATACACCACCGCCATAAACATAGAGATTCAGCAGAAAGTTTCAAATATTCTAACACAATAAAATATAAACTCAGCGATGGGGTTGCAGAAGAATGGATAAAACTTTCAGCAATGTAAGGGATTATATATATATCATAAGAATATGAATAACCCCTTGCTGAAGTTGAAAGGCTGAGCAGTTATGTGGAGATATAGGGCCATTCATAACTGTTCTTGAAGAATTACTATCATTAGATGGACTTAGTAGTTAGAAGTGGGGATTAACTGCTTTGTTGTCCAATCCTTCCAAATTCCAATAGCAAATTTAATGGTGAAATGTATTATCGTAACCTCCAACGGAACCTTTAGGGCTCCTCTCACAGCAACAAAAGGTTAAGATCAAACAGAATGGAAGGTCAAGACTCAAGATTGATTCACTGTTTAGTTATTTCTAAATTTACGTAGTCAAAATGTAGTGCATGTGCACTAACTTATTGAATTACTAATTTGCCATCATGGCTGTCAAAACTTCTGATGGAAACTAACTCAAGTCCAAAGACAGCCAGGAGTTGAGACGTTGAGTAAATGAAACTCGACCTATAACCTCAAGGCAGTTTAACAATGTTAGATTATATCAATTAAATTTTATGATATGTGGATCTTAAGTATCTTAGATTATCTCTTAGCGTTAGTTTCCAAATTTCTTCTTATCTTGTTATTTGTTCTTAAACAATTAAGTATTCTACTGTTTAAAAAATAAACCACAAACCATGACATAATTCTAAAGTCCTTACCTTCAAGGGACTCAATTTCTGTTTCCATATTTAGATTAGATTGGCTTAATAGAGCAGAAAGAAACAAACATGTTTCCATTCAAATTTCACCCGTAGAGCCCCGAGGTGGTCAGTTACACAAAATGCAGGCATGCTCATATTGATATGCATTATACATGATAAAGAGAAGGCATAATAAGACTAACCATTACAACCCAAACCCCAAAACATAACAAATAATAGGGACCAAAGAAACAAAACAACCATCTTAAGAAGAAAAAATGAAGTAAATAATACATCAATACATGCAAAGAAAAAAACAAAACAACCATGATAAAGAGAACAAAATCAGCAAACTAATAAAAGAGCTCTTCCAATATTTGAAAAGTTCAACAATTCCTTGGCATTCTACACTCAAAACTTCATCAGATCCAATGCTATGGTTAATTTCATGCAGTGGCTCATGAATTTTTAACTTTATGTTAACAAAATAAAACATAAGTTCATTTGAGATTAAAACAAAAATCCCAAAATCAACTACAGCACAGGCAGCCACAATTATGCAAATGAAAAGTTGACTGTGTTTATTTTTAGAGTGAAGAAAAAAGGTATAAATTAAGGAGAAGCACTTACAGAATTGTGAAGCCGCAAAGGGCTGCGATTTAGACACAATACTTGCGAAGAACAAAACACGATGAGGAAGAACATAAAGAAAAAGCATAAAAATAATGAACAGGCCTATAGTGCACATACAGAACAATGAAGCAAGGAATCTGTGAAGAACAAAAAAAAAGTGAAAGGAAAATCAAAGCTAAGGAAACCATATAAATAACCAATTGAAGGGAAATCCAGAAGATCGCACCTCAACCCTACAGGAGCACAACCAGAGCGACATTCACGGGATATTTCCCTAAACCCTACATGAGCGCAGCATAGTAAGAAGAGCGGATTCACAAATAAGGATAAAATGGAGGAGAAGAAGATTTTTATCACCTGTTGAGCGAATCTCGCAGTCGAGCCAAGGACCGTCGCCGAGACCGGAGCCACGATCGCTCAATCCCACACCACACACAGTTCCTAATGGACAGAACATATTCCTCAGTTCGCCATCTACCTATCTCCCCTACCTCGCACGCCGCCGGAGCCCTCAGGGTCTTCACCTCGTCGCCGATGCCGCTGCGGAAAAAACGACAGCCACAACTTTGGGGTTAAAGAGAGGGCCTTGCGATGTAATGGGGAGAGGAATCTCTGGCCTCAACATCGCAAACAAAGAAATAGAAGAGGGAGAGAGGCGAAGAGAGGGAAGACATGGAGAGTTGAGACATTCCAACTTCCAAGTGAACGGAAAAGACGGACAGCTGAGAAACAAAACGGAAGCGAGTGGAAAACGAAACGGAAGGCCGAGGGAACGGAAGGAGAAAAAGAAACGTAACAAAGGGGAAAGACTGAGGGAAAATGTGATTGAGGAATCAACGGCTAGGATCGAATCTTGAGGAAATAATGTGTGTTCTTACTAAAATGTCCATGCTAAAAATTAGATTGTTGTGCATTAAGTTGTTGAATGACTGGTTTGCCCTCAAGGCTGCAGAAACTCTGCTTTTATATATATTATAGAAGATTATAGATTATAGATTATAGATGATGTGTTGGTGGTTCCCATGAGGATACAAAAAATAATAATTCAAACCACTGTTAATAAAAGACGGGTTTTCAAGTCTAGACAAAATTTGAGTTAAATTATTATAGTCCTAAGTGAACTAATGCTATTGAAGATAAATAAATAAATGTGAAATTCCTAGGCTAATTGTCTCAATTTTCATTCATTAATCTAAGATTAAGGTGATTTAACTCAAACTTTATTTAGGATCAATTAGATAACTCAATTAGAAGGGGAGCTTAGATTATTATAAAAATAACAATAAATGATTAAAAAGCTTGAAATAAATCATCCCTCCAAAACCAATTCATTTTATAATAGTTGACCTAACTGAAAACTCTATGAACATTATATATTATATGCATCAAAACCATGGTTATCAATATTGTGCGTATCGCACGATACGTATCCGATACAATACGAAATTAACCCCAACGATGCGTATCCCATGAACGTATCTTTTTGTGTTCGTATAACGCCCTGTATCGCCCGTATCACACCCGTATCGTAGGAATTGTATCCCTTACTGAATCGCACGTACAATGTAAGACCCTAGACTTATGTAATGCTTAAGTGATAGATTGAATAAAATGAGACTTTTGGCTAAGTTTGAGTTTTGGACAGATTACGCCTGTCAACTTGTGAATTTTTAGAGGGTCTTAACTATCTCATTTGAGAAAACTTCCTTCATGAGAGTTGTAGCCCTTTAAGTGTAGAAAATTCTCGAAGTGGAATCAGGTCATTCCGGCCTCTGTAGCTCAAGATATTCGAATTTTACCGAGCAGGGTTCTGGCTGTAAAGTGCCAGCGAATTTATTAATGTGTTTTTTATTTTTATTCCGAATTTGGTTGGGTTTTTAATTAAAAATAGTTGGGTTTTAATTATGTTCAGACCTGATTAGGGTTGATTAGTGGGCCATAGGTTTAAGTGGTTTTGGCTTAAAAAGGTAAAAGCCAAACCCTAGCCCACATGTTGGTTTGCATGGGTTTTAGTCAAGAGGGGGGGGAAACCCTATTTTCTAAGAATCAGAAAACAGAAGTTGCACCCACACTCTTTCACGTTAGAAACCAGAGGAAAAGAGAGAAGAGAGAGCTTGAGAGAGAAGAGGAGAGCCGCCGCCCAAGCCGCCACCACCACTCACGACGCGCGCGCGAGTGAGAGCTTGCGAGAGGGAGAGAGATCGCGAGTGGAAGAGGGAGAGACCGAGAGCAAGGCAAGGAGGTTTGGACAGCAGGAGAACCATCTTCTTTCTTTCTATTTTCAAGCTTTAAAACAAGGTAAGGGCTGGTCCTAGGACTTGAGTAGTTATTATTGTCCTAGTTATGGTTTAAGTTTAGATGCTTGTCCTAGTTATTATTCCTTTTCTGTTTTTTGTATTGTTAATTTTTTTTAATATTCTTCTTTTTTTTCTCTAGCCCCTTTAATTTTACTTGTCCTGGGTTGATTTCTTAATGTTATCTGCTTTTGGTCAGTTGCTTTTTTCTTTCAAATTTTCACCTAAATGAAAATGTAACTTGCAGAGTTGAGAAACATAACGATCATTAGATTTGGCACCCCAATCATTAGAAATGTCACCCCACTTACATAAACTTAGTTTCCGAAATATTTCAGAAATAAGGTTTCCAAAGTATTTTTCACTCAAAAGTGGGGTGTTACATGTATTTTGCCCTACAAATTAAGAATTAATTTCGGAACATAAGATTCCGAAATATTTCGGAACATGAAAATCCGAAAATTGGGGGAGTGAAATCTAATAGTTGGGTGGTAAATCCAGCTCTCAAACATAACTGTTAGCCTTGAAAATTCAATCTATTCTTGATTTTGTATTTTCTTGGTTCCTAGTAATTTACTGTCTTCTCTCATATTTTCTCAGTACAGACATGTGGTCTCAAGGATGTCAGATCATCATTTTGGTTGTGGTGACGCTTCTGAGCATTAGTCTGCTACCTTTGGAATTGATATTCAAGCAACATAAATTCGCGATTATTAAGCCTTGCATGCTATTGATTGTGTACTATCTTGTATACTGCATAGTTTTGATTGTTGCATTGATTAACCTCAAGTTATCCCCCAAACTACACCTCTACTTGACTATAGTCAAATCACGTTTTTCTGTAGAATCTTATGGGTATACGATAGTTATTACCATTATTCTTGATGTTGTTGACAAGAAAATGGACTCTAATCTGCTCGTCATTTTGTGTGTGTTTTCACTATTGTTTGGTATGATCATAGCTGTTTGTACCATTCGTAAGTTTTTCTTTGATTGGTTGGACATTGGATTTGCTTCATTTGTGGGAGAAATCACTACACCACAAAAAGGAATAAGTAGCAGGACAAAGGTAGCATTTTTTATGTAATCGCTACTTTATCGCATTTTTTTTAATTAACGAAAGTTGCATTGATTAACCTCGAGTTATCCCCCAAACTACACCTCTACTTGGCTATAGTCAGAGCGCGTTTTTCTGTAGAGTCTTATGGGTATACGATAGTTATTACCATTATTCTTGATGTTATTGACAAGAAAATGGACTCTAATCTGCTCGCCATTTTGTGTGTGTTTTCACTATTGTTTGGTATGATCATAGCTGTTTGTACCATTCGTAAGTTTTTCTTTGATTGGTTGGACATTGGGTTTGCTTCATTTGTTTTTATTATGGTTTAAGTTCAGATTCTTGTCCTAGTTATTATTCCTTTTCTGTTTTTTGTATTGTCAATTTTTTTTAATATTCTTTTTTTTTTTCTCTAGCCCCTTTAATTTTACTTGTTTTTGGTTGATTTCTTAATGTTATCTGCTTCTGGTCAGTTGCTTTTTTCTTTCAAATTTTCACCAAAATGAAAATGTAACTTGCAGAGTTGAGAAACATAACGATCATTGGATTTGGCACCCAGTCATTAGAAATGTCACCCCACTTACGGAAACTTAGTTTCTGAAATATTTCAGAAATAAGGTTTCCGAAGTATTTTTCACTCAAAGTGGGGTGTTACATGTATTTTGCCCTACAAATTATGAATTAATTTCGGAACATAAGATTCCGAAATATTTCGGAACTTGAAAATCCGAAAACTGGGGGTGTGAAATCTAATAGTTGGGTGGTAAATCCAGCTCTCAAACATAACTGTTAGCCTTGAAAATTCAATCTATTCTTGATTTTGTATTTTCTTGGTTCCTAATAATTTACTGTCTTCTCTCATATTTTCTCAGTACAGACATGTGGTCTCAAGGATGTCGGATCATCATTTTGGTCGTGGTGACGCTTCTGAGCATTAGTCTGCTACCTTTGGAATTGATATTCAAGTAACATAAATTCGCGATTATTAAGCCTTGCATGCTATTGATTGTGTACTATCTTGTATACTGCATTGTTTTGATAGTTGCATTGATTAACCTCCAGTTATCCCCCAAACTACACCTCTACTTGACTATAGTCAAAACACGTTTTTCTGTAGAGTCTTATGGGTATACGATAGTTATTACCATTATTCTTGATGTTGTTGACAAGAAAATGGACTCTAATCTGCTCGTCATTTTGTGTGTGTTTTCACTATTGTTTGGTATGATCATAGCTGTTTGTACCATTCGTAAATTTTTCTTTGATTGGTTGGACATTGGATTTGCTTCATTTGTGGGAGAAATCACTACACCACAAAAAGGAATAAGTAGCAGGACAAAGGTAGCATTTTTTATGTAATCGCTACTTTATCGCATTTTTTTTAATTAACGAAAGTTGCATTGATTAACCTCGAGTTATCCCCCAAACTACACCTCTACTTGGCTATAGTCAGAGCGAGTTTTTCTGTAGAGTCTTATGGGTATACGATAGTTATTACCATTATTCTTGATGTTATTGAGAAGAAAATGGACTCTAATCTGCTCGCCATTTTGTGTGTGTTTTCACTATTGTTTGGTATGATCATAGCTGTTTGTACCATTCGTAAGTTTTTCTTTGATTGGTTGGACATTGGGTTTGCTTCATTTGTTTTTATTATGGTTTAAGTTCAGATGCTTGTCCTAGTTATTATTCCTTTTCTGTTTTTTGTATTGTCAATTTTTTTTAATATTATTTTTTTTTTCTCTAGCCCCTTTAATTTTACTTGTTTTTGGTTGATTTCTTAATGTTATCTGCTTCTGGTCAGTTGCTTTTTTCTTTCAAATTTTCACCAAAATGAAAATGTAACTTGCAGAGTTGAGAAACATAACGATCATTGGATTTGACACCCCAGTCATTAGAAATGTCACCCCACTTACGGAAACTTAGTTTCTGAAATATTTCAGAAATTAGGTTTCCGAAGTATTTTTCACTCAAAGTGGGGTGTTACATGTATTTTGCCCTACAAATTATGAATTAATTTCGGAACATAAGATTCCGAAATATTTCGGAACTTGAAAATCCGAAAACTGGGGGTGTGAAATCTAATAGTTGGGTGGTAAATCCAGCTCTCAAACATAACTGTTAGCCTTGAAAATTCAATCTATTCTTGATTTTGTATTTTCTTGGTTCCTAATAATTTACTGTCTTCTCTCATATTTTCTAAGTACAGACATGTGGTCTCAAGGATGTCGGATCATCATTTTGGTCGTGGTGACGCTTCTGAGCATTAGTCTGCTACCTTTGGAATTGATATTCAAGCAACATAAATTCGCGATTATTAAGCCTTGCATGCTATTGATTGTGTACTATCTTGTATACTGCATTGTTTTGATAGTTGCATTGATTAACCTCCAGTTATCCCCCAAACTACACCTCTACTTGACTATAGTCAAAACACGTTTTTCTGTAGAGTCTTATGGGTATACGATTGTTATTACCATTATTCTTGATGTTGTTGACAAGAAAATGGACTCTAATCTGCTCGTCATTTTGTGTGTGTTTTCACTATTGTTTGGTATGATCATAGCTGTTTGTACCATTCGTAAATTTTTCTTTGATTGGTTGGACATTGGATTTGCTTCATTTGTGGGAGAAATCACTACACCACAAAAAGGAATAAGTAGCAGGACAAAGGTAGCATTTTTTATGTAATCGCTACTTTATCGCATTTTTTTTAATTAACGAAAGTTGCATTGATTAACCTCGAGTTATCCCCCAAACTACACCTCTACTTGGCTATAGTCAGAGCGAGTTTTTCTGTAGAGTCTTATGGGTATACGATAGTTATTACCATTATTCTTGATGTTATTGACAAGAAAATGGACTCTAATCTGCTCGCCATTTTGTGTGTGTTTTCACTATTGTTTTGTATGATCATAGCTGTTTGTACCATTCGTAAGTTTTTCTTTGATTGGTTGGACATTGGGTTTGCTTCATTTGTTTTTATTATGGCTTAAGTTCATATGCTTGTCCTATTTATTATTCTTTTTCTGTTTTTTGTATTGTCAATTTTTTTTTAATATTCTTTTTTTTTCTCTAGCCCCTTTAATTTTACTTGTTTTTGGTTGATTTCTTAATGTTATCTACTTCTGGTCAGTTGCTTTTTTCTTTCAAATTTTCACAAAAATAAAAATGTAACTTGCAGAGTTAAGAAACATAACGATCATTGGATTTGGCACTCCAGTCATTAGAAATGTCACCCCACTTACGATAAACTTAGTTTCTGAAATATTTCAGAAATAAGGTTTCCGAAGTATTTTTCACTCAAAAGTGGGGTGTTACATGTATTTTGCCCTACAAATTATGAATTAATTTCGGAACATAAGATTCCGAAATATTTCAGAACTTGAAAATCCGAAAATCGGGGGTGTGAAATCTAATAGTTGGGTGGTAAATCCAGCTCTCAAACATAACTGTTAGCCTTGAAAATTCAATCTATTCTTGATTTTGTATTTTCTTGGTTCCTAGTTGGACTGGGCGGGACACCTACACAAATGAAAGAACGGCGACACAATTATCAGAAGAACGAAGTAAATGATAAAGGTAGGCGACGAAGCAACGTATAAAGACATTTCGACTCAACTTACTTAAGCCTCATGTCTTGGGGGCATGTGGACTCGGCGGGATATAAGTATCCCTTATTCCCGCCCAAATCGAGCATTTAGATGAACGAAAGCAGCCATGGCGGGGTTATGGAACAACGTCGAAGCCCGCCCGTCTTCTGGATGGGTCCACGCGCCAGCTGGAAGATTCCTTTAGTTTTGTCTTATATGTATAGAGGCTTGGGCCCCGGTTGTCAGGCCCAAGTACAGTGACAGTCCATGTTATGATCATTCCCTCTATAAAAGGAGAGGTCAACCCCTTGTAAAAAGTACCTTTCAAACATTTAATGAGAATATTCCTTTTGTGATATTTTTAGCACTCTGCTAGGGTTTACTTTCTGTCAGTTTCCGACGTCAGAACTCCCTAGTACGGAACATTGGCGCCGTCTGTGGGTCTTACTTCGATCTACTACTTGACATAGAAGGTGCGCTTTAAGATCCATGGAAACTCGTTCGTGTGGTGTGGGCCGCCGCGATCATCGCCGAAGGGGTGGTCGTCACGGCGGCCGTGGCGGTGGACGGTACAACAACCGCGAAGTACCTCAAGAGCCGGAGCAGGAGGCTTCTTCGGCGGGGGTTCACTCGGTGGCGCAGTCACCGGTCTCGTTGGTGAATGCAGCTCCAGGAAGACCTTCAGATCTGATAGCTAGATCAGATCCAGGAGTCAGGCGACGATCAGCGCCGCCTGAGTATGTAAATCTGGATGACCTCAAAACCAGCGTTCCGAGAGAAGCGCCAGAGGTGGTGACGGGAATCACTCCGGCGGCCTTGCAACAAATGTTGGACACTTTGCAAAAAGTACAAAGCCAGAACGAGCAGTTGCAAGCCCAGGTGCAGTACTTAACTCAGCGACAAGACTATAAGCAAGAACAACGGCTCGAGGCCGAAGACGTTGTTGAATTCCAGCCTTTTGTTCCCGCCATCACACGGGTGGGCATACCAAAGCATCTGCAAACGATGGCGTTGGACGCCTTTTCAGGCGACTCAGACCCCATGGAACACTTGCGTTATTTTAACACGAAAATGGTTATTGGAGGAGCAACAGATGAGGTGAAGTGTAGGTTGTTACCATCAACATTCAAGGGGATGGCGATGCAATGGTTCATCCGTCAACCGCCCTTCTCCATTGACAATTTTACTGATTTGTCCACAAAGTTCTTAACTCAATTCTCCGCCAATAAAACTACCAAGGCAACCATGTTTGATCTTATCAGCATACATCAACAGCCAGGGGAGAAGCTCAAGAACTACATGGCGCGATTTAGTAAAATGGCGGTTCAACTGGAGGAGGGCAATCCGGATGTTTGCCTTGCGTCTTTCAAAAATGGCCTTCGGGCGGGTGACTTGAATCGGGACTTGACGAGGCGACCAGCAAAAGACATGATGGACCTTCGTGCTCGTGTTCAGGAATTCATATTAATTGAGCAGGATGATCAGAAAAAACAAGAAAGAGAGGAAGGACGCAAGCAAGCCCATTCCGGCGGGGTTTCGCAGGATAAACCTAAGGCAGGTAAGGAAACCAGGGTAGCACAAACCCCCCGTGTACCAAGACCGGGACCATATCAAAACTCCAAACCAGGATTTCAAAATACATGGCACCGTAATTCTCAAGGTCCCGCTGCAGCCACAACTGGTCAGCATGGTACTACGCCAGCTCCAGTTCCACTTACAAAGTTAAATGCGCCCTTAAGCACCATTTTAAGGGCCGTTGGGCAAACGAATGTTGTGCAGTACCCGCCACCCCCGCGGCGACCGCCAGCTAATGTAGATACCAATAGGTGGTGCGAGTACCACAAAGCATTGGGGCATACGACGAATAATTGTTGGAATTTGAGGCGGGAAATTGATCGATTGATTAAGGTTGGTCATCTGGCAAACTTCGTTAAAGACACAGCAACGCCAGAAGTCGCTAGGATCACCCAAGGAGACAAAGGCAAAGGCAAGGAGATAGTGGAAGAGTTGGGCGATCCTGTTGGGGAATGTTCATCTATTGCAGGAGGATTTGGCGGGGGTGCAATTTCAAGTAAGGCTAGAAAGCGCTATGTGGCGGCAGTACACTCAGTACATGAGGCAAGCGAAAGCGAGTGTTGGGTGAATCACTCCCCTATCATATTCACTCCTCAGGATTTTGCGCACGTGATTCCCCATGACAACGACCCAATTGTGGTAACAATCAGGGTTAACAATTATGTCACGAAGAAAGTATTTTTAGACCAGGGGTCTTCGGCGGATATCATTTATGGAGATGCCTTTGATCGCCTGGGGCTAAAAGAGTCAGACTTGAGGCCGTATAAAGGAACCTTGGTAGGGTTTACAGGGGACCGTGTCACTGTTCGAGGATATGTGGAAATACCAACTGCTTTTGGCGAAGGAGAGTTTGTAAAGAAATTTCAAGTGAAGTACTTAGTCCTGGCGTGCAGAGCCAACTACAATGTACTCTTGGGACGAGACACCCTCAACAAGCTATGTGCGGTCGTTTCAACAGCTCATTTGACTGTTAAATATCCAGCCTGCAATGGAAAGGTTGGGGTATTACATGTGGACCAAAATGCAGCAAGAGAATGTTATCTAAGAAGTGTGGCGCTTTATGGGCGTAAGGCCGCCAAAGAAAGTCACAGAATCACAGAAATCTTTCCGCAAGAGGGATTCAGTTTGGATCCAAGAGACGATGCTGATGATTTCCGCCCACAACCTCTGGAAGAAACCAAGCAAGTGCAAATTAAGGATAAAATTTTAAAGATTGGCAGCAGTTTGACAAAGGAACAAGAGGAAAGGTTGATCACGCTGCTGGGTGATAATTTGGATCTCTTTGCATGGACCATCAATGATGTACCAGGGATTGACCCCAATGTGATCACTCACAAATTGGCTATTCGACCAGGGGCGACCCCAGTCATCCAGCCAAGGCGGAGAATGAGTGATGAAAAGAATAAGGCAGTACAATTAGAGACTGAGAAACTAATCAAGGCTCGCTTCATCCGTGAGGTGCAGTACCCGACATGGCTCGCCAATGTTGTGATGGTCAAAAAATCCAATGGGAAGTGGCGAATGTGCACGGACTACACAAGCTTGAACAAAGTGTGTCCTAAAGATTCATATCCACTTCCCAATGTCGATAAGCTTGTGGATGGAGCGTCGGGGAATGAACTTTTAAGTCTCATGGATGCTTACTCGGGCTACAATCAAATCATGATGCATCCATCGGATGAAGAAAGTACAGCATTTATGACCAATCAGGCGAATTACTGTTACAAGACAATGCCTTTCGGATTGAAGAATGCAGGAGCTACGTACCAACGGCTCATGGATAAAATCTTTTCAAAACAAGTGGGCAGGAATATGGAGGTATATGTGGACGACATGATCGTAAAGTCCGCCAGGGCTAGTGATCATGGCGGCGATCTTAAGGAAGCGTTTACTCAATTAAGAACATATCAAATGAAGTTGAACCCTGAGAAGTGTTCTTTTGGGATCCAGGGAGGAAAGTTCTTGGGATTCATGTTGACATCGAGAGGAATAGAAGTGAATCCTGATAAGGGAAGGGAGATCTTTGAGATGAAAAGCCCAACAAGTGTCAAAGAAGTTCAGCGTTTGACAGGACGAATGGCCGCCTTGTCACGTTTCTTGCCAATGGCGGGTGACAAAGCGGCCCCATTCTTCACATGCTTAAAAAAGAATTCAAAGTTTCAGTGGACAGAGGAATGCGAACAAGCTTTTACCAAATTAAAGGAATCATTGGCCACATTGCCAGTACTTTCCAAGCCAACACCAGGCTTTCCATTAGTGCTCTATCTAGCAGTTACTGACAAGGCGGTGAGTACAGTGTTGCTCCAGGAAGAGGGAAAAAAGCAGAAAGTTATATATTTCGTGAGCCATACTTTACAGGGGGCAGAGTTGCGGTACCAAAAAATTGAAAAGGCTGCATTGGCGATTTTGAAAACTGCGAGGCGCCTTAGGCCTTATTTCCAAAGTTTCCAAGTTAAAGTTAAAACTGATGTCCCCTTAAGACAAGTACTTCAGAAGCCCGATTTGTCAGGGCGATTGGTTAGCTGGTCAGTGGAATTGTCAGAATATGATATACAATATGAGCCAAGGGGCCAAGTCACAGTTCAAAGTTTGATCGACTTCGTGGCGGAATTAACACCCACGGAAGGCGAGAAGACTCGAGGAGAATGGGTCCTATCTGTGGATGGATCCTCTAATAAGACTGGAAGTGGGCTGGGATAACAATTGAAAGTCCAGACAAAATGATCATTGAACAATCTCTAAAGTTCGAGTTCAAGGCGAGCAACAATCAATCTGAGTATGAGGCTTTGATCGCCGGCTTAAGGCTAGCCATTGAGCTGGGGGTCCAAAAGTTATTTATCAAGGGAGATTCGCAGTTAGTGGTTAAACAGGTGAAAGGCGAGTACCAAGTAAAGGATCCGCAACTTTCCAAATACTTGGAAGTGGTACACAGATTGATGATGGAGGTCAAAGAAATTAAGATAGAACATGTCCCGAGGGGCCAAAATGAGAGGGCAGATGTGTTAGCAAAATTGGCGAGCACAGGGAGATTGGGAAATTACCAAACAGTCATTCAGGAAACCCTGCCTCGCCCGAGCATTGATTTGGTAGAAATAAAGTTGAAAGCAGTCAAGTCAGTAATTGAAGGCGAGCCTTCTTGGATGGAGTCAATCAAGATCTTCCTAGAAAACCCTCCAAAGGATGACGATGTGAACACAAGAGCGAAACGAAGGGAAGCCAGTTTTTACACAGTGGTGGATGGTGAGTTGTATCGGCGGGGAATTATGTCCCCTATGCTCAAATGCGTTGACACCAAGAACGCCCATGGAATAATGGCGGAAGTCCATGAAGCTGTTTGTTCAAGCCATATAGGCGGGAAATCCTTGGCGGTGAAAATCGTGAGAGCTGAATTTTATTGGCCGACAATGAAGAAGGACTGTCTTGAGTATGTTAAGAAATGTGAAAAATGCCAAGTCTTCTCTGACTTGCACAAGGCTCCGCCAGAAGAGTTAACAACCATGATGGCGCCTTGGCCATTTGCTATGTGGGGGGTTGACATTTTGGGACCATTCCCAGTAGCGAAGGCACAAATGAAGTATATCATCGTGGCGGTTGATTACTTCACTAAATGGATAGAAGCCGAGGCGGTGGCAACTATCACGGCTGCCAAGGTCAGGAGCTTCTTGTGGCGAAGGATTGTTTGTAGATTTGGGGTCCCCAGGGCGTTAGTAATGGATAATGGAACACAATTCACAAGTAATGTTACCCGGGAATTTTGTACAGAAATGGGAATCGAGATGCGATTTGCCTCTGTAGAACATCCACAAACCAATGGGCAGGCTGAATCGGCTAACAAGGTTATCCTGAAAGGTTTAAAGAAGAAACTGGATGAAGCAAAAGGGCTTTGGGCGGAGGAACTACCAGGCGTTCTTTGGGCATACAACACCACTGAACAGTCAAGCACAAAGGAAACCCCGTATCGTTTAACTTATGGGACTGACGCCATGCTCCCAGTTGAAATTGAAAACCAAAATTGGCGAGTGGTTCGGTTTAATGAGAATGACAACGGGGAAAATTTAATAGCAAATCTAATCATGCTGCCCGAGGAACAACGTGAGGCTCACATAAGGAATGAGGCGGGAAAAGTGAAGGTTGCAAGAAAATTCTCAACGAAAGTAGTGCCTAGAAAAATGAGGGTAGGAGACTTAGTGCTCCGAAAAAATACAATACCCGATAAACACAACAAACTTTCACCCAACTGGGGCGGGCCTTACAGGATTATAGGCGATGTTGGAGGAGGAGCTTATAAGTTGGAACAACTAAATGGTCAAAAGGTTCCACGAACATGGAACGCCTCTCATCTAAAGCAGTATTTTAGTTAATAGAAACAACCAAAGGTGAATGAAGTCGCACTCTTTTTTCCTTTCTTTGGAGAGGTTTTTAATGAGGCGGCATGTAAAAAGAATGGGACAATTGTTCTCATGTGAAAGAAAATTAATGAAAAGGTTATTTCAACAAAATCGCCTGTATTTTTTAATTCAATATAATTTATATTACGAGTTCATGCAATGCAAATCGTATCAAAGTATGCAATACTGCGAGTAAACCTTTCGGAATAAGAAAGTGTCGCCATCAAATGTTAAAAGCCTTGGCAATTATAGTGGCCACTAGAAACCAAGCCTCGTCGAAAAATCGGCTAAGGTATGCAAACCAAAGTAACAACAAAAGTTAGTAACAACTCAAGGTAACAACGAATGAACTTAAAATGGTATCCATTAAAAGTAAGGCAAAGGGGGCGACGCCCGTACATGATTTGGAATGATGATAAAAGACAGGGCAATGCCCAAAGCAAAATTTTAACTTCATGAAATAAAAGAAGAAATTCAAGCCAGGTTCTCATTGTTGGCGTTGTTGCCCTGGCTTGTCCCAGCTTGAGGGTCTTCCTTCTCGTGATCCTCATTCTTGTGCTGCTCATTCCCATCCTCGCCATCTTCTTCAGGCTCTCTTTCATCATCGAATTGGGGAAAGAGGTCGAGGCTAATGTCATCATCACCAACTACTTGACCATCCTTGATCTCCTTCAGCCACCCAATACGGGAAAGATCAAAGCCCGGCTCAACCACACTAATCTGCTCTTTGGCCGCCAGAAAGCCTTGAGCAAACTGGAGAGAAGCACGCCCCAAGATGGAAGCATTTAGGCGTTCGTACTTCTTTTCCAGTTTTTGGCACTTGGCCTGAACAGCAGTGTGTTTGTCGTTGATAGTTTCTTTCAGAGATTTGGTCTTTTGAAGAAGCAAGTCAGAAGCCGCCAAGTCATCAGTTAACTTAGCACACCTCTCCTCAGCAGCCTTCAGGTTTTTGTTGGCGGTCTCAGCATCGGCTTTTGCTTGCTCATAGGCAGTCTTATAGTCAGCCGCCTTCTTTTCATAACGGTTCTTGGTTGCTATCAACTCCTTCACGCACTGAGCCATTCCCGCCACAGTACTGGCGGCAGAGAGCGCATGATGGATCGCCACAGAAGCAATGTTGGGAGGGCCTTGACCGGAAACATCCTTGTGAATCCGGTTGTCAAAGGTACGATTCATAAAATCCAATCCGTTGAAGCGAGGATCAGATAGGTTCAGCAAAGGGGGAAGAGCCTCGCCACCAATAGCTGAGCTAGGGCCAGCTTGGATGAATGGAGTTGAAGGGCGGTTGATTAGTGCGCCTGAATTCGGTTGATGTGGAGGGACATTGTCATGCCCTTTCTTTTTCTCAGTCGGACGACCTTTTGGATCAAGAGTTGATTGGTGAAGAGGTTTAACACCAGTAGCGCTCGAAGTTTTTTGGCGCTTTGGGTCCCTGACGTTATCAGAGCCCGAAGTACCTTCATTCTTTTTCTTTTGCTCAGTCTCGGCGGCCCTTTTCTTCGCCGCCGCAGCAGACTGGGCGAGGTATTCCTTCATCTTGATGGGGTTGGCATCAACCTTGCTTTTTCCCATCGTGGCTGCATGGAAAACATCAATTAGGCGAGGTACATAAACAAAAAGAAAAACAAGTTGTGCAAAAATTATAAACTTACTAAAAAATTGATTTAAAGTGCCGGATTTCGACGCTTCAATCAAGTCATGACCAGAGATTACTGGTAATGTGCGGAGGTAATCGGCGATGGCTTGCTCGGATTCATCCAAGGCGTCGTATGAAACGGATATTTTTCGGCGAGGGTTTTTTGTCCAGTAAAAGGGGAAGATAGGGTGGTTATTGGAATCTCGAAACAAGTTATTCATTTCAGGCGACTCCATGACTTTGAAATATTTTTTCTGCCACACTTTGTAATGGCTCTTAAGGGCGGTGAATCGGCTCATGTTCTTGCGAGCCAAAAGGGGAACCCACTTGACAGATGTAGGTTTTGTGGTGACTGTCTTATAAAAAAGGAAAAACAAGGGATAGGTGGGAGTGCAACTCAAATGTTCACAGAGAATTTCAAAGCAGCGTATGAAACCCCAGGCGTTGGGCTGGAGTTGACAAGGCGCCACGTTCAAAAAGGTAAGAACGTGACATATGAAGGGCGAGAAAGGGAGTTTGATATTCAAATCCAAGAAAAAATAACCATAAACAAAAAAGAAATCGGGTGATTCATCAGTGGGTTCCTTGCGAAAAAGAACGCAATCGTCCTCGCCACATGGAAGAACATTTAACAGGTGATCTTCGTTATTTGAGGTGGCGGGATTTATCTTTGTAAACCCTTGAGAAGATATTCGAAGCGAACTGATGCTCCCAAGGCTACCCCAGAAGGAGCGCCAAAGACACTTATCTTCAACTAAATGCGCATTGGAACGCCATTCGGGCGAAGACAAATCTCCATTAGAGGAGAGAATAGAATCAACGGAGCCGGCGGGACCGGAATCCTCGTGAGTGGAGGGCGAGGATTGTATTTCGATAACGGTGGGGGCAGAAACTTCCCCCTCCGTAGAAGGGGAAGTGAGCTCTAAGGAGGAAATGCTAAAATTTTGTGTCGACATGCTGGGTAATTTCATAAAAATAAAAAAGAAGATGAACAGGTCCAAACACAAAGAAAGAAGAAGACACAGTGTCAAGAAAAGAGAAGGGGGAAGGACTCACCGGAGGAAGAAGCGGAGGATTGAGTAAAGAGAACGTCGGCGATGGGGGAGCACCGCGCAATGACGACGACCGGAGTGAGCAAGGTTCACCGGAGAACAAAGAAGAGAGGGAAAGCTGCGATGAAAAAGTTTTCAGAGCAAAGGTTTTCAGAAAAGTGAAAAGTGAAAGGTAAAAAGGGTATTTATAGAAGAAAATGGAAGAGAGAGAATGAGTGGGAAAGACTGCGAAGGATCGTGGGATCGTGGGATTTGAAATTTGAAAAGGTATGAAACGAAAAGACATAACTCCTCGAGACGCACAACTGCATTTATGGCAAATGATAGCAAAATCCCGGAAAAGAAGGATACGTGCGTCAGTTGAAAAGACGTGTTTGACAGGTGTGATAACGGCGAGATATCGACAAAGATTCAAAATGGCGACATATAAAGGAGCATGAAAATGGCGAGAATTCATAAGCAAGAATGTGACGATAGGCCCATGACTACAAAGAATGGCGATATACTGTAAAGACGTCTCGACTCAAGGAACCTAAGTCTCATGTCTTGGGGGCATGTGGACTGGGCGGGACACCTACACAAATGAAAGAACGGCGACACAATTATCAGAAGAACGAAGTAAATGATAAAGGTAGGCGACGAAGCAACGTATAAAGACATTTCGACTCAACTTACTTAAGCCTCATGTCTTGGGGGCATGTGGACTGGGCGGGATATAAGTATCCCTTATTCCCGCCCAAATCGAGCATTTAGATGAACGAAAGCAGCCATGGCGGGGTTATGGAACAACGTCGAAGCCCGCCCGTCTTCTGGATGGGTCCACGCGCCAGCTGGAAGATTCCTTTAGTTTTGTCTTATATGTATAGAGGCTTGGGCCCCGGTTGTCAGGCCCAAGTACAGTGACAGTCCATGTTATGATCATTCCCTCTATAAAAGGAGAGGTCAACCCCTTGTAAAAAGTATCTTTCAAACATTTAATGAGAATATTCCTTTTGTGATATTTTTAGCACTCTGCTAGGGTTTACTTTCTGTCAGTTTCCGACGTCAGAACTCCCTAGTACGGAACACTAGTAATTTACTGTCTTCTCTCATATTTTCTCAGTACAGACATGTGGTCTCAAGGATGTCGGATCATCATTTTGGTCGTGGTGACGCTTCTGAGCATTAGTCTGCTACCTTTGGAATTGATATTCAAGCAATATAAATTCGCGATTATTAAGCCTTGCATGTTATTGATTGTGTACTATCTTGTATACTGCATAGTTTTGATAGTTGCATTGATTAACCTCCAGTTATCCCCCAAACTACACCTCTACTTGACTATAGTCAAAGCACGCTTTTCTGTAGAGTCTTATGGGTATACGATAGTTATTACCATTATTCTTGATGTTGTTGACAAGAAAATGGACTCTAATCTGCTCGCCATTTTGTGTGTGTTTTCACTATTGTTTGGTATGATCATAGCTGTTTGTACCATTCGTAAGTTTTTCTTTGATTGGTTGGACATTGGATTTGCTTCATTTGTGGGAGAAGTCACTACACCACAAAAAGGAATAAGTAGCAGGACAAAGGTAGCATTTTTTATGTAATCGCTACTTTATCGCATTTTTTTTAATTAGCGAAAGTTGCATTGATTAACCTCGAGTTATCCCCCAAACTATACCTCTACTTGGCTATAGTCAAAGCGCGTTTTTCTGTAGAGTCTTATGGGTATACGATAGTTATTACCATTATTCTTGATGTCATTGACAAGAAAATGGACTCTAATATGTTCGCCAATTTGTGTGTGTTTTCACTATTGTTTGGTATGATCATAGCTGTTTGTACCATTCGTAAGTTTTTCTTTGATTGGTTGGACATTGGGTTTGCTTCATTTGTGGGAGAAATCACTACACCACAAAAAAGAATAAGTAGCAGGCCAAAGGTAGTATTTTTTATGTAACCGCTACTTTATCGAGTTTTTTTTAATTAGCGATAGTTGCATTGATTAACCTCGAGTTATCCCCCAAACTACACCTCTACTTGACTATAGTCAAAGCGCGTTTTTCTGTAGAGTCTTATGGGTATACGATAGTTATTACCATTATTCTTGATGTTGTTGACAAGAAAATGGACTCTAATCTGCTTGTTGTGTGTGTTTTCACTATTGTTTGGTATGATCATAGCTGTTTGTACCATTCGTAAGTTTTTCTTTGATTGGTTGGACATTGGGTTTGCTTCATTTGTGGGAGAAATTACTACACCACAAAAAAGAATAAGTAGCAGGCCAAAGGTAGTATTTTTTATGTAACCGCTACTTTATCGAGTTTTTTTTAATTAGCGATAGTTGCATTGATTAACCTCAAGTTATCCCCCAAACTACACCCCTACTTGGCTATAGTCAAAGCGCTTTTTTCTGTAGAGTCTTATGGGTATACGATTGTTATTACCATTATTTTTGATGTTGTTGACAAGAAAATGGACTCTAATCTGCTCGCCAATTTGTGTGTGTTTTCACTATTGTTTGGTATGATCATAGCTGTTTGTACCATTCGTAAGTTTTTCTTTGATTGGTTGGACATTGGGTTTGCTTCATTTGTGGGAGAAATCACTACACCACAAAAAAGAATAATTAGCAGGCCAAAGGTAGTATTTTGTATGTAACCGCTACTTTATCGAGTTTTTTTTTAATTAGCGATAGTTGCATTGATTAACCTCGAGTTATCCCCCAAACTACACCTCTACTTGGCTATAGTCAAAGCGGTTTTTTATGTAGAGTCTTATGGGTATACGATAGTTATTACCATTATTCTTGATGTTGTTGACAAGAAAATGGACTCTAATATGCTCGCCAATTTGTGTGTGTTTTCACTGTTTTTTGGTATGATCATAGCTGTTTGTACCATTCGTAAGCTTTTCTTTGATCGGTTGGACATTGGGTATGCTTCATTTGTGGGAGAAATCACTACACCACAAAAAGGAATAAGTAGCAGGCCAAAGGTAGCATTTTTTATGTAACCGCTACTTTATCGAGTTTTTTTTTTTTAATTAACAAGATAGAGGCTAAGGTAGTGGTTAAAAGACAACCACAATCTTTAAGCAGGAAATTGGTAGCGGGCCAAGTAATAAAGCACAGAAAGTGGTATCAGGTAAAAACATACCCGCTACCATAAAAATTACAACTTCAGCAAAAATTTTGTTCGTTGTATTCTGTTTTCCACAAAATACCAAAATTATAGTGACTAGTAGTGTAATCAGGTGGGAGTTAGATTAGTCTTTTTATTTGTTGATTAGTGCAGTTAATTCTTGTTGATGGGTGGGATTGATTCTGATTTGTGTTAGTGTGTAGATTTATAGCTAATTTTCCCATCCTGGTAGGTATAGTAAGGTTGTTCAATTTTATCTTTGGTTTAGTGTTATCTTGGGTTTTAATTGTTTGAAGCATTTTGGCATTGGATCTAGTACTGTAATCAGGTGTTTCTCCACTTAGTGCTAGATCTATTAGCAATACTTTGTTGAGGTTGGTCTCTTAGCAGTCAAATTGTAGTCATGTATAAGTTTATCATCAAAACCTGAATACATGTGTTAAATCTAGGGTCTTCTTAACTTTTATCTTTTTGAAGATAACATGCTTAGTGTCTCAGTGTCTGTGTCAAGTTCAAGTACATTGTCAACGTCACTTACAATGTGACTTTGGAAGAAAATGAGTTAATTCCTATTTCACCAATGTCATGCCACTTTTAGATCAATATAACTGTGAATTGTCTTTCTTTTTCCCTTAGTACATGTTTGAAGATCTTTCTACAATTGATTCTTACATCGGAATCAATTCTAGATATACACCAACCGAAAATACATTTTTCTGCAGACACTTGCATCATCCAATAACAATCACAAAGCAACAAGCCGTGCAAAAGGAATTACAGTTGTACAAGCAAAGAAGCCGGTTGGACAAGTAAAAAAGCTTGCTGAACGAGCAAACAAGCCAGATGCACAAGGAGAGAAGCTTCATGAACAAGCAAAGAAGCAAGTTGATAAAGGAAAGAAGCACGTTGGACAAGGAAAGAAGGCTCCTGGACAACCAAAGAAGCAAGCTGATAAAGGAACCGAGATTCAACCTTTGGTGCAAGTAGTAAAGACAAATTGCAAAACTGCAAGTTTGTTTGGGCATATGCACGAAGTGTAATGAAATCTGAAGATCTTCTAAAAATTCCTATGCCGAAAAACATACTCAACACTAGCACTGAGGAGGAATTTGTGGAGCGAATTGGTGAAGAGCAAGTCAATGAAACTTATTACCACACAAAATTAAGTGCATCTGTCATTTGTGTGTATATGACGTACGTTATAAAACTTTTAACACATTGATGCTTAGTTTTTCATGTTAATATTGAAAGTATTAGTAATTCATTTTCATTATTTTAAGGTTCTTGTAGTCTGAAGTTTTGGTACAAAACCAATTGTCTGAGAGATTCTTCTTTTTATCTCCTCATAACTTAAGGACCTATGAATCTGGAGTATCTCAATATATAGCTGATGCACTTAAAGAAAATGAACAGTCAAATAGAGTAACTTTTGCACCATACAACATGGGGTGAGTCTATTTTTTCAAACTTGATTTTTAATTCAAGGTCTCCAAAGGCATTGCCCGCCATTTCATATTGCTTAACTTACATGTATTGCACTGACCACTGGGTGTTACTCGTCATCTACACCTCAGAATTTGCTATAGAATATTTTGACTCTTTCGATGGTGAACTAACTGATGACGTACATATGAAGAATATATTTGATGCGTAAGGATATGCATTTATCTATCATATACAACTATGTACTAACTCATAATTCAACATATGTATTTATATCAATTTTCTTAATTTTTTTAGAGGACTAATGATCTACCATGCTAATTCAAATGATGTACCCAAAAAGAAAGTTAAATATATCAAATGGAGGAAGATGAAGGTAATTACAAATTCTAGACCAATATAGGTAAAACAACCATGAAGTTAACACTTTATTTGCTTTTGCAGTGTCCTAATCAAAAGAATTTGATAGATTGCAGCTACTATGTATTGAAATACATGAGGGATATAATCATTGCTGGAAACTCACAAACCCTACAAGAGATTGTAATTCTTGTCCTAAAATATATTTTATTCATTAAATTTATCTCCTTATGTAGTTCAAGGGTAATATTATTCTTCACTTTTAACTTCAGGGTGATTATAAGACTGGATGCAGTGCTTCCTTCAGTGAATATCAAGTAGATGAAATAAGGGAGGAGTTGTCTTCATATTTGTTTCAAAATTTTATTATGAATAGAGGGGGTGATAGCTGAACATATTGTTGGTATGTGTTTAATTTCTTGTTGTTTTTCCTTTTGGTATTTTTATAATTTTCATGTTTCTGATTGGTTTGTGTTGTTTGTTTTTTTAATTGGATATGAATAAGATAGAAATGACCAAAAACCAATACTGTAAAAAACACCGGATATCAATAACTCTTTTAGGTTATGCAGTACCACAAGTAGTCCTTTATATGCAGTTTAGATGTTTGGGAAATTTTGAATCTTTCTTTACAACCACATTTTCAAATTTAAATGCCATGTCATGCAATTTTAAATTTTAGGCCATTGCAAAAGCTGCCCATGAGGCTTGTTTGCATTATAAAGTGTGGAGACACATAACCCTGAGATGCAAGGAAGGCAATAATTAAGAAAATTTAGTTCAATCCAAGTTGTAAAACGACGATGGGGGTTTTCATCCTTGAACATGGTGAAAGTTGGCTGGATACTTCTCAGTATCAAATTCCTTAAGCTAATAGAAACCATCTCAGTACCACAAGAGCATCAGTAAATGATTCTTTTAAAATTAAATAATTTTATCCTTACTTTAAAAATTATCAATCAATATCAATATCAATCATCAATATCAATCAATATATATTAGAAAAAAACAACTTCTAGCATGACGTGTCAGCACCAGATTAATTCTTAGTGACGTGTCATTCTCACGTTAATTTTCATAAAAAAAAATTCACGTGTCATTCTCAGGTAAAAGTCGTTTGAATTAGTTTTTTGAATAGGTAACTGGATTTAAATTTAAGGCATTTATAAAAAAAATCACATGTTGACCAAAAATATGAAGAAACATCCAACAAGTTATCCAAGCACATGTTGACCTTTTTAAATTTTAGATTTGATTAGGATTTAAGTTGTTTATTTCTTGATTTTTTCTTAGGTTTTTTATTTTATTTTGAGAGTATTAATTAGTTTTTATCGTATTTTTATTGAATTTTCGGATTTTTATTTAATTCAGGATTTTATGAGTTTTTATTGTGATTTGCTAGATTTTGGTAGTTTTTATCTATCTTTAGTTAGTACCTTTTTAAATTTTAGATTTGATTTGGATTTAGGTTGTTTATTTCTTGATTATATCTTGGATCTTTTATTTTATTTTTGATTTATTTTGAGGTTATTAATTAATTTTTATGGTGTCTTTATTGAATTTTCGGATTTTTATTTAATTTATGATTTTATAAGTTTTTATTGTGATTTGCTAGATTTTGATAGTTTTTATCTATCTTTAATTAGTACCTTCTTAAATTTTAGATTTGATTAGGATTTAGGTTGTTTATTTCTTGATTTTTTCTTAATTTGTCTTATTTTTATTAAATATTAATTCTAGGAAAAGGGAGCTGATCTGGTGCTGAGGGTCCACAGAGCTACCATGGACACGCAGAGATTTGATGGTTGCTAGGTGAATTTGGCAGAGTTTCTCATTATCTGCGGACTGCGGTTGTTTCTATATTGTTTTCATTTATCACCTAAGAGAAGTGTGTTTACTTAAATTTTCAAACTCATGTAAGGATGTAACAGAAGGGGAAATTAATCAGGGACTGCTAAGTTAGTTAGATGTTATTATAGTAGCTACTTAGTACTAGAACGAGATGAGTTATAAATAGAGAGAAATCAAATTAGAGGAACACATTATGTAACATTATATATCTCTCATTAAGTATGTCCTTTAGTATCTGAAAATATTGCTATGGTATGGTATTGAACATGTCTTAAGCACAAGAGAAAGTTCTTCGTGCAACACATAGATAAAAAGTGATTGTTTGAACTTATAGGTCGAAATCTAATTCCTATGAGTGGTAAATAAAAAATCAATATGATGTCATTACTTTTTTCATAACTTTTTGAAAATTTTAAAAAGAAATAAATATAAAGGCATGATAATTTGATGATTAAAATGTGTCGTGCGGAGATTAGAAAACATTAATACATATATAGTGTATTTTTGTTTAAGTTAAACTATAGGGTTAAGAGTTCCCACGGGGATGAACATTTTACATGAAAATTCATGTAAAATTAACAGAAAAAGCTCCTACGGGGCAAAAAGCTAGAAATAAACTAAGGTATTGATCCATGCCTCAAACACGAGCAAATTTCACCGTAAAAACACTAGAAATATTTGTTATGGAGATGCACACAATTTTCTACTGCTTATCTTTCTGAAACCTAAAAGCGGCTATTGTTTGTATTTGCGTATAATTTTCAATTGATATGTTTTAATTTTAAATTACTATAATGCTACCTACGTGAGATTTTATTTTATATGAAAAATATCATTATACTTTTTATACAATCATTATATTCTAAACTAATTGATTGGTATTATTTTAATAAAAAATTTAATATAATTAATTTTAGTATTGTTTTCAAAATTTTAAGAGTGTATATTTATATATGTTTATAACTATAATAATTGGATAGTAAGAAAAGTACGAGGAATAAAAAATATTAATACATATGTACTATAAAATTATGACCTAAATTTATTAGTGCTAACAAATTAGAGTTACGAGATCTCACGGGGAGGAACATTTTATATGTAAAATGAAAATTTGTAGGAGTTAAAAAAAATTCATTTTTTCTATAACTTAAGTGTATTTTTAATAATTTAAACAATAATTATATATTTATGTATTGTTACATATCTAAAACACAAAAGCATTACCCTTTATGCAACACGAGTACATCTTCACAAACAAAATTCAGTTATACCTCACATATGCAAAACTTAAAGCTTTTGGCTTATTATTCTGTGTTTTTCAAAATCTTTATATTAGTTAATGAAGTGTATGCTTACAAAACACTAAAATTGAGTGTCTGAATTTATGTTCTTTAAATATCTACATCTTTATTATGATTGTTCTTACATTCTTAGCATCTTAAATATTTTATAATTTAAAATAGGCTTAATCCTCAAATTAGTCCTTGTCTTTGTCTCGCCGTCTGATCTAAGTCCCTCACCGGAAAAATTTGTGGAAAACGTCCTCACCTTTGCAAAACGTCTGGAGCAGGTCCTCGCCGGAGCCCGGAGCTCCGACGAGTGATGATTTGGCATGCTGACTATGTTAATGAAGCCTACGTGGAATTTAAAAATAAAAACAAAAATTACACATAAGATAATTAAATTAAATTAAGAAAATTAAATTCAATTAAAAATCCAAACTACATTAAATTAAATTGCACATCATAAAATTTTTTCTATTTCCAGAAAATCAAAACATCTTCATCTCCTTTTTCATCATCTTTATCATCTCACAAACATCTTCATCTTCTCCATCCAATCATCTTCATCCTCTTTTCTCAATACTCAAATTAAAAAACCAGTATTACTTAATCTTTTTTCATATATGATGGGATCTATACATTGCCATTTGTCCAGAGAATCTCGACCTATTTACAAATTAAAATCAAAGGACATGGCAACATAAACTACCACAAATCAACTAAACCCATTGTTACCAAAAAATCAACTAAACCCATTCATCATCAGTCACTGCAATTAACCACAATCAATTCCTTTCCTCTGCAACCCATCTTCAATTTCTTTCATGGTGTCACATACCACCATTGTTGGCCAAAAATCTAAATCATCATCAACAGAACCCATGGAGCCCTCAACCTCAACCCCACCATCATCATCATCACTTTTCTACCCTCTTCATTATCATTATCTTCTACCATCTTCATAGATTATTTTCTGAGAAACAATTTTTTTCCGTCTTCTCATCTTCCTTCCTCTCCCACCATACCCACCCACTCCCCACCGCCACCCTTAACCACAAACCCCTAAATCTCAGTTTATGAGAGAAGGAGAAGGAAAAAAGGGTGAGAGAGTGGATCTGTGATTGGATTTGTGAACACCGTTTTCGCACCACAGAACCCCAACCCCACCACCACCTGCAACCGATCGCAAGAAAGGCACCGCCGTTTGCAAAGGATATGGGTTCTTTTCGCGATTTGGGTTCTCCAGCGATCTAGGTTCTTGTGTAAGATCTGGGTTATGATTATCTTTCTCTCAAATCTCTATTTCTTTCTCTAGATTTTCGTTCTTTTGCTTGGGTTCCTCGGTGGTTTTTTTGTTTAGAAAGATAAAGAAGAAGATGGTGGGAGGGTGAGGTTGGGGTTGCTGGGTTTATTGAAGATGGATGTTGGTCCTATTATGTTGGAAGCTATTTGCCTAGTCTTTTTCCATCCCACGGTTGCAGTGTTGAATTTTTCAAATCATGTACTCATAAGTTTGGATGTTACAAAGTATTAGTTCTTTGTTTCTGGGCTGGGATACAAAAGATGAAGATGATTGTGGAAAGAGAAGAAATCTTTTGGGATTTCAATTAATTTTATTTTATTATATTTTTTAATTAAATTAAAATATATGATGTGTAATTTATTTATAATTTTTTATTTATTTTTAAAATCCACATAAGCATCATTAACACAGTCAACCATCCAAATCATCACTCGCCGGAGCTCGGGGCTCCGGCGAGGACCTGCTCCAGACATTTTGCAAAGGTGAGGACGTTTTCCACAAATGTTTCCGGTGAGGGACTTAAATCAGACGGCGAGACAAAGACAAGGACTAATTTGAGGATTAAGCCTTTAAAATATAAATCGATGTATCAAATACAATAAACAAATTCCCCGTGCAACGCGCGGGTAAAAAACATTAGTATTAATTAACGATGAATTTATAATAGCATCATTGCTGCTCCATTCTGCTTAATTATCTTTAGATCAGTCATGCTATTCATCTTGATCTTCTTTTATAACAAGGCAATGCTTAGCTCATATTACACACTAGTACTTTTACCCGTGCGATGCACGGGGATACTCATTTTTTGGTTTTTTTTGTGTGTTGTTTTTGTTAAATTTGTCTTGACTTAAATATATTTTATTGATTAAAAGATATGATAAATTAGTTTATGAATTCTGATGTTTTCTTTTAATTAAATATTGTGAATTGGTTTGAAAGCTTAATATATATCAAGTGTTTTATCAATCAAATAACATTCATTAATCAGCAAGAGTAAAAATATATAGTAGAGTTTGAATACACATGATTATCTAGAAAAAGTTAAACACACAATTAAAGTAACATTTTTGTGAAAAACATCCTCTTCACACTACATTGCGAAACACTTCTTTGTAAACTACATTAGAAGTACTATTTGAATTATTGTCGTCACCATCGCAAATGAGGATTTTTAATCCTTTGCGATGGGTGACTCTAGAGAAGGCTACATATAACTGGCCATGTGAAAACACCGGTTTTGGCAAATATAACCCCACACTCTTTAGAGATTGTCCTTGACTTTTGTTTATTGTCATGGCAAAAGAGAACACTATAGGGAATTGTCTCCTTTGAAACTTGAAAGGAATTCTCCTATCTGATGGGGTTAATGTTAACCTTGGTATAGCCACCCTTTTTCCGGCATTTGTTCCTGATATAACCTTACCTTCCAAAACATATTTGCCCATTTCAGTGATAATCAGACGTGTACCATTGCACAATCCAGCTGATTGGTCGATGTTTCTTAAAAGCATCACTGGAGCTCCTTCAAATTTTGTCGAAGGAATAGTGTCACATGTAGCTTCTTCAATTTTTGTGTTCACCAAAAAAGATATCTTGTATTTGTGCTTTGTGACTCTAAATTTTTTATCAGATGCTTGAACCATAAAATTCTGAATCATATAAACTTTTCCTTCACCCAGCATGTCTTTGAACTGATTCATTTGGCCACGTTTGATGGTGGCATGAATCTTTGAGTTCTGGTTTGTTAACAAAATAAAAATATCAAAAAAATAAGCATTTATTTGTTAGGCACTTTTTCTTTGGAAATGAGAAGTTCTAAATTGGCACCCTTAGAATGACATAAAAAAAAATAGAATACCTGTTCATCAATCAAGAGCAGGTCAATGCTATTAGTAATCTGAGGTTTTTTATAATCTTTTGTTTCCCACAAATGAAGAACACGAACTTTAATCTTCCATTCGATCTTTCCAGCAACGATGTAAGATATCTTGTTGTACATCTTGCAACAACTAAAGATGTAAAATTAGTAAACAGAATTCACCAAAACTAACCCATATAAAGTCCAATGGATTTAGAGAGGAAATGTCTATGAAGTCAAAGACCAAGTTGAGCACAATTAGGCATGCACGTAATTATAAATACCTTCCAAATCACCTAAAGTATACTTGTTTGCAGCTCCTATGCATGTGAAGTATACCTTTTTAGATGTGCATTGTTAGTAACTTATATAGAT
The DNA here is from genome assembly GCF_012489685.1 of Lotus japonicus. Classification (NCBI taxonomy): domain Eukaryota; kingdom Viridiplantae; phylum Streptophyta; class Magnoliopsida; order Fabales; family Fabaceae; genus Lotus; species Lotus japonicus. Next base: position 89,717,311 of record NC_080043.1, on the reverse strand, counting down.
GTGGGTAAAGAGATAGTGGGAAGGCTATGCAACCATTAATAATTTTCTAAATCAAAACTAATTAACTATGCCCCATCGGATTCCTTAGGTTACACAAAGTAAATAAACCATAAAAAAAATCGAAGGGATTAAGGTAAATAAATAATTAAATTAAAATGAATTAAAAAGTAGTTAAAATACTTATTTTAAATAAATAAATGATAAAGATGCCATTAAAATAGGTTAAAATAGGTAATGAAAAGTCATATTGATTGCACATTCTTATATTTATTAGGGCTACAAAAAAATCGAAAGGAGTTACAAAAAAAAAAATTGACAACATTCAGGAGTTTCAAAATAATTAATAAATTTTTAATTAAAAAACTTAAATATTATTAATAAATTAAAATTTAATGTGGCAGGAGTTTCAAATTTAAAAACATAAATATTAGTAATAATTTACAATTTAATGTGCCTAATAAAGACTTAAAGACGTTTCAACTTATACATTTGCATACAAAATTTTCTTCTACTAATAATAGCAATTTAATAATGGTCATTAACCATTTGCATTATTTGCTCTAATGGTCATTAACATCTGCAATAGTAAAAGGCAAGGCACTGATGGTTATTAACCATTTCCATCATTCTCTCCTAAAATCAATTTACGATGCAAAAAGGTAATGTAGTTCTAGAAAAATTTAAAAATTTAAAACAAAAAGGTTATCAAAATACAAATTAAAATAACCATAATCGTATAAGAAAATCAAGGTCCCACCTCTCATTGTTTAAACGTTTAAATAAAAACTCTTCAAACCAATTATAAATATTTTAAATATCTTATTGGTTAAAAAGGTAGTTGATTTTTTTTAAACAAACCGAGTTTAAAATATTTGATTGATGACCGTCAAAAAAAAATTCTGATTGATTAAATATCATAAAAATCAAGTAAATTTTTTTCAATTTGATTATAAAAAAATTAAATATCTGATTTAAATATAAATGTAACAGAATTTCAAACATATAATCTTTCCTTATATAAAAATTAATTAATATAATTTAAAATAATCTGTTTAAAATGGGAAGAGTATCAATAAATAATATTCTTAAAAAAACAAATATTATTTATAGCCAAATACTATTTAAAATTTTAAAAGGCATTTTAAATGACATAGTTCTTTTGACTTCAAGATGACCCCGTACTTTAAGATGTCCATTACTCACACAGTTACTCAATAATATAGTAATCAATAGCTTAATTTGCAAAGCAAAATCAAATTTGCAGCTATCAATTGCACAGCTTTAATATTTTTTATCTTATTTCAAGAATGCTCTTAACTGAAGAAATAAGTTTGAGAGTTACAAACGAACTCCAAAATTTAAAAAATTGAAAGAAAGATATAATAAACTGCCCTTCACAGTCAGAAACAAAATATAACTATTTAATATTTATTGTAGATCCACAATGACAACTCAAATCTTTCCAAACATTTAAAGTGGAGGCCAAAGCCTACTTCCTACAAATCAATCTCAGAATACCGAACACACCAAAACAGTCAACAATGGTGGCAGTCTATTCCTATCCATGCCCCTAAACCTAATTTCATGTCAATAATAATGGCACTGAAGGAAAGCACATGCGGAAGCTTGGAGGCTGCAAGCATCTTCATTCATTGACCAATAATAATCTGTCTTATTGCCTTTTCTTCACATTCACTTTTTTTTTGGTAGATCTCAGCCAATTCGCCTTATCAGTGATGCTGAACTTTGGCTGGATTTAGAATCAAACCCTTTGTCTTCCGCATAATGTAACCCATGGTAGAAGTAAGGCTTAAACAACTCATGAAGACATATTTGAGAACAAATAAAAAAAATCCGAGAATGAACAAATAATTTAAGAAATCAGTGGGAGATGTCAAGTTTATGGGGGAGCATTCTCTTTTCTGTGTGAATGAACAAATAATTTCACAATTTAGTAGAAGGAATTTAGAAAGGTGCACTGTCAGCTTTTAAATGCAATGGTGAGGAAAAAACATGGGGAAGAAAGAAGTTAAACATATTGGGGAAAAGATAAAAGGAAAGCCTATCAAAGGTAAGCCCTAAGTCATGCCTTAGAAGTTCGAAAGTTATCAGGTTCAATAAGCATATTGATCACACCACCCTTTCTTTAAGTTTAGCATGGTTCCTAATGAAGGACAGCAACAGAGTAAAATAAAAGGAAAACCTATCAAAGGTAAGTCCTGAGTCAAGCCTTAGAAGTTTGAAAGTTATCAGGTTCAATAAGCATATTGATTACACCACCCTTTCTTTAAGTTTAGCATGGTTCCTAACGAAGGACAGCAACAGAGCAAGATTAAAATCACATTGGTTTTATTTTCTAATTAGCAATCCTTTAATTATTTCACAGCCAACATTAATCATTCTGCTTTGACTCTTCTACTTAAAGCTCTCTTATAATTTGCACAGCTTCTGTTAAAACACCTTCAGACCTATAGATTTTCTCAGCATTTTCAGACGAAACTCCTTGTTCTCAAGAGTTTTCAGGGGGCTAGGATGGGTTCTTTTGGTAGTTGTTGGATTAATTCCATTCTTAGGATTACAATTCCATTTTGGAAGCTAAAACAATGGAAGTTCCAACTGCTCATTGATGTCTGATGTAACAAACAATCAGAACAACATTGCATGCATGCTCATCAATTTGAAGTTTTTAAGCATATCAGCTGTGGATTGCTGTTCAGTTGTGGGTCCATTTCAATGACTATTCCTCAACCTACATTCACTTTCATATGCTACTTAGCCAAAGTAGTCACTACTCCTGCCATCTCTATTTCTATACATGGTAATTGGTACTTGGGGCTGATAACCTTCAAGTCAGGTCTTATTTGGCTAAATCATTTCTTTCTTCCTACTCTTTTACCTTTCTTACAGAATAGTAATTGCAAGTGCAGTGGTAGTTAGCAATAGCAAAGCTCTCCCCATTTTTCAAAAGTTTGAAATAGTTAAATGAAAAATAGCATGACTTAATAGTTATATGATTTCAACTTAGAAGAAAAGAAAGAAAAGAGGTTAAAACGAAGCTGTAGAATAAGGTTAAAGGGTTCAATTTAGATATATGGAAGTAGAATAAGAGCACCAACATTTGCATGCAATTTAGTCAAAAAAAAAAGGTACAAAAAGAGGAGAAACACTTGCAGAATTGTAATCTGTAAAGCAGCAAGGGCTGCAATTTCAGACACAATAGTAGTGAAGGATAATACACACAGAGGGAAGAACAACAAACACAGTGAGGGAAGAAGGACAAAACATGTACTGCAAATAAAAAAATTTTACTCACTTGATATTTGGTTGGAGATTTCTGAAAATTCCCAGAGAAGCACAAACAGAAGAATGAAGCACCTGATTTGTGAAGAACAAAAGAAAGTGATCCAATACATATGTACTACAAATGCAAACAAAGGAAAATCAAGAGAAGAAAATCATATAAATAACAAAAAATACATGGAATAGCAGACCTTGCACTTTAAACTCAGTACTTCATGCTGACCATTGCTAGCCAAGAATGATGTTTCATTGATGAAAGCTTCAACATTCACTGTGTCATCATCCTCAAGGTTAATCGATCTATTTCACTTTCATCATTCAGCTTTAAAAGGTATAATCTCAATCAAAACCAAAGAAAGAAGTACATAACATTGTAGGTTACCTTCAAGTTGACCTTTCTTCCTCTATGGCCAAAGGCAAATCCATGAGCGATTAATTCTGCAGACACCGATTTCATATCAGCAGAGAGGGGACGGGGCTGCGTTGCAGCCGTTGCAGCAACTCTGTCGCCAGGTGCGCCATCAATATCACATTCAGGACCACAGAAGAGAAAGAAATCATTTTGATGCATCCTCAAAAGGTAAAAACATAAGAACCAAAATTTAAGAAGGCATATAACTAAGGGTTCATACCAATGTCGAAGAAGATAACGCTTCCAAAGTTCACCGCCTGAAATGGAAAGAACAAATGGCAGAAAATTGTGAAAGTCGATAGATGAAAATTGAAATGGAAAGAAGGTAAAAGTTAAACAGTCAAGATTGATAACAATAATTCTTAATAAAAAATCAAGATTGATAACCATATATTATCCACCCCAATATCAAGTATAGATAATGGCTATGCTATAAAAAAATTCACTTGAGGAAACAAAGCCCAAGAAATTGTATTCTATAGCAATATCAAAATTAAGGAATGGAAGAGAAATAACCTGATCACTCGAGGAAAAGCACCGCTGTCCCCAACCTGTAAAATGATACACATGATGAAAAATTGAAAACTAAACAGTCTCCCCTAATCTACTGAAAAACTGCAAACAAAGTCCAAGAAATTGTATTATGTAGCTATATCAAAGTTAAGCTAATCTAGACCAACAGGGCACAGGGGAAGATTTTGGAAATCAAGCAATTAAGAGAAACTAAAGGTTAGGGTTGCGAATGAAACCTGAAGAGTGAGCGACTACTGTTAATTGCTTCAGTTCACAGTAAGATGCTTCTGATCGAGTGAAAACGTCAGAAATCAAGGGGTCATAATATCTCAATTGCAAACGTGGCTTGAAGGAGCTCCAAAGAAACCCATCGACCACAAAAGAATCAAATCCGCGAGGCATATGTTGGGGGTTCTCTGTAGGAATCGAAGTGGGTGGGGGGAAGTGGCGGCTCTCACGTGGGCGTAGAGAAGGAGGGCGTCGAGGGGCTCCTAGTCGCAGATGAAGCCGATGATGAGGGTGTTCCAGACGGAGGAGGTGCTGGAAATCGATCTAGAGGGCAATCGTTGGAGCAAGGAGAAGCAGTGTATGAGAGAAAGGTTTTAAACGAACTTGAAACCTAGAAACGGCTGAGAGTAGGAGAAAAGGAAGAGTCTGTATTTTGTTGAAACTGAAAAGCCTTCCACAAATTTAATAAATTCCTTGAATGAAAGATGTAGTGAAAGTGATATGAATGAACGGCTGAGATCAAATCTGAGTGAAATAAAATAACTTTTTACAAAAATATCCATGCCCAGCTCTCATAGTTATTGGAATAAATTGTTAAAGGACTTTTTTGCCCCTAAGACTGCAAAACTTTGCTTTTATATATATTATTATTATTATAGATAGATAAATAAACATGCTTGGTTATAATTTCATGTCTTGGACTTGAAGGTTGAATTGAACATGGTTGGAATGATACCATTTTTTATCTCAATAATAAGGATCTCTCATTTTCATTGGACATTCTTAAGAACGTGTTCGATATTCATTAGAAATTGTTATAAAAAGGCAAAGCTAGTCTGCAACCGCAAGGATCACCCATAAAATTAAAACTGCAAGGGTCAACGCAGCAATTACAACAATTCAGAAATGATTTCGGAACTATAATGACATCCAAAGGACCCAAAACCTAACTCTAACAAAAAATCAAGAAAAATACTAGCAACACTATTCAACACTCTTCATTAATTAGTTAAAATTCAAGTGTAGTCCACTAAAAATATGAGACTCGGGTGAATTTCAACAAATTAATGAGACTATTGCTAGCACTCCTCAAAAATTAATTCCAACACATGCAAGCAAAAATCATACAAAAATAATTCACTCGATGACAAGCCATCAATAATAGCATCAACCAAATCTTTCATTACTACTAGAGTGAGGTATCCAGCGGTATCCAGCTATTCATCCCCTTAGAATGCTCCCGCTTCTGTTTCATAGAAATTAAGACCTTGTGACTTCCTCTTGAGACTAGAGATACGTTTTCGATGCCCACGGCCTTGTCTGTGTTGCTCCCATTCATGTAATCCTCTAAGCACCCGATCACCACAGGCCTGTCAAACACAAAGGTTATCCAACCAGAATTCATCATTTTTGCCACATTACTAATAATTTAAAATAAGAAAATAGCAAAAAAGAAACATGACAAGATAAGATCAAGTATCCATGTAAATGTTAACACTGCTAGTATATATAAATAAACCATTAAAAAATTGTCTCCATTTAAATGTTTTAGTGAATTGTTTGCAATTTTTGTTGCAGAATTGCACCAAGACTAAAAGCATTGTGTTGCGCTCTAGATCTATCCATAAAATCACCCCATTCTGGCATTTCCCCTTTCTTGAATAAAGGTGTGAATGAAGGGTGGTCAAAGGTCAGTAATCAGAACAATGCAGAATTTTTCTTTTGTGATCAGAAAGGGGCCAATGTATCCTGCCAAGTGAATTCTAAATCATAGCAGACCTTGCATGTGTATTGAGTCCAGAGGTCCCTTTGGACTATTTTCATCCCAGTGTCATTTGACATGCTACAGGTGGATGACATGCTTCCATTCTCACTCAGGAATGAGTTAACTATCTTCATGCTAGATTCAACCACTTGACCTTTCCAAACATCATCTGATTTACCTACAAAAAAATATCCAAATCAATATAATTATTAATTACAGGATACTTCAAAAAGTTAATTGATTACAATAAACGCAACAAATATACAGGAACAAGACTAAGAGTCTAAGACAGCTTACTTGATATTGATTCTGTGGAATCAACAGAGTGTATGTTCCAACCAAACAGCATTTGCAGTCGATTGAGCATCCTCTTCTGTAATGAACAAAGCTTCCACATAAATCTTTGACTTTAAATTTCTGGATTACAATCTACTAAGTAGAGAAGGGCTTAGCAATTGTCATCAATGAATATTTGATCAACTATATTATTGTCTATTCAAGTTAACATGGTCTATAGCAAAATGCTAGAAATCTTACGGCTAAAACAAATATATCTTGATATTGTACAGAGAATGGAGTTCCATCAGTTTGATGTATAAACGCTGTTCACAACTAACAGAAGTTATTTCATCAATTCTATCAGAATACATATGAAGCATCTCATGGCTAATTTTATATACATGTTGTGAGAAGATTAATCAGAAAAATGACAAATTTTCAGCTAGCTTGCATATCTGGCCAAAATAAATGTTCTGTTTGGAATGCTCAAGAAAGTCACGAACAAATGATAAATTATTTTTACCTGACGGCGAACAAGTCTCCGGGTATTAACCTTCACTTTTTCAATTGCTTCTTCCATAAGAATCATGGATTTAGCATCAGAGTAAGATCTTAACCACTCCATCAGATTACCATTAGACAATGTCTCACGCTTCTCTATGGTGGATCCTCCGGTCAACTCCTTCTCTCTTTCATAGATGTCCTTGAGAACAAAAGTTCTAAGAAGAGGCTCAAATTCACGGACACCAATGGCCTGCCGCAAACCTCTGCTATAATCTGCATTCAAATTGTAAATGTCATAGACTTCATTGAGTAATCCAGCATCCATCATGCAATCTACTCTCTGCTCTACATATCTGTCCAATACAGGGAGAGATGCGTCCACGCATATAAAACAGCAATCATATCTTAAGTTATCAACTTGACCCCACTTCTGCCCTGCCACAAGCAAGACCAATATCATTTGAAACACAAGAAAAAAAAGGAGAGAATTAACAGACATGTTGCAATAAAACACATGAACAATTGAACATCCCTCTTCTATTTGTGTTGTTTGTCAATAAGTAATCCACATAAGAGTGATTAGTGAATTGTGGAAGCAATCAATTATGAAGACCATAAATTGAGGAAAAGCATGATAAGTCACATGGACTAAGGGAAAAGAGATTATGTTGAATTTGCAATAAGTCCATGAATGTCAAAGATTACAAACCTCTGCCGCCTCTCCTTGAAAAACTTTGCTCGGAAGAACACCAGTGCGAGCGTACAAACTAATATATTGATTTATCTAAAACAAAAAAAAAACAAGTGCATCCCCAGTTAAGCATTTCATATAATTTAAAAGTTTACAAATTAATTAAAAAGGGCAATGCTTCTAGTGGAGATACAGCATTACAGCGTCCCAGAACTTTTAAATTCTTTCTATGTGTGTGTGTGAAGGAGAGGGTTACTAAATACTAATGGTTAAGTTGGTAATCATTGTCACATATAAAAGTAACCCGCTCACTTTTCATCCCTCGCCCAAACACAGAAAACGGTGTCATGCGCATAACTAAAACAGGAATAAATCACGGAATTGTTGCATATATTTAACTCTTACAGCAAGTCTTAACTGTATAAGAAAGATGGCCCTATGTACATGTCACATGAATAATAAATAATGAAATTAAACTCCAACCTTTCTATGATTATTTGGATGGATTCTATTTGCTGCAATTGGATCAATATCTTTAAGTAGATCATAATTAAAATCGTTTGAACTGTCACTTTCCGCAATGAAGCTGTTATCAGACCACATGACACCTACATAATTATAAGCAATATAAGATGCTAAGTAAAAATTACTCGAACAGGAGAAAAAATAAAATCAGAGAACCAAATAACAATTTACCAGGTAGATCACCCAAACAACAGCTATCATTCATATCATCCATCGATTCATCTAAGAGAAACTGACTCACAAGAGCCTGAAGAACATAACAGAAAATAGAGCAAAAATATGAGAAATAAAACGAAAGCCCCAGCAACGCCTTGAAACATACAATCAGAGTAAGGATGCATTCGAATAAATAATTAAATAGCTTAAGAGGTTATATCAATAAGCACTTATTGCATAAGCATTTATTCAGAAATTTGTTGAAATGAACTCAGAAGCAGAGAAGACTACAGATAGTGTAACCGTACAAGCGCTTATTCATAAATTTATCAGAGAAGCAATCAAACAGCATTGCTATTTAATACGAATAGCAGGCCGGATCAACGAAATGTAAGAATAATCAGATGGCATCAAAGCATTGGTTATTTGCGGGGGAAAAAATGGTTAAGCATTAAAATTCCAATTGCCGGAAAACAAAGACCATGTACTGCGTAAATTTTAATTCTTACATTTCATATCAAAATAAACAGCACTCTTCCTTATCAAAATTAACTTTAAAAAGCTTATGGGTATATGTAACTTTCATAAGCTTAACCAAGTGGCTACACTATTAACATAATCTCGAATAATATTTTCCAAACACACCCTAAGAAACAGAGAAAGTACATTATGTGTGCATGATTAAAAAACTGGAAGAACATGGAGGAATGCACATAGATGCTATCACCATGATTCAAAACCCTCACCTGGATATAGTAATTGGTGCCCCCAACTATAACTGGTAAGTGGTTGCGAGCCAATATAGCATCAATGATCTGAAAAAATACGAAAACAAAAAAAATATTAACTAAAATACCGAAAAAATTCAGAAAAATCTTTGATCAGGTTTGAGAGTTACAGGAATAGCAGAATCGCGAAAGGTTTTGGCGGTGAATTCGACGGTTGGGGATACGGTTCCGAGGAGATGGTGCGGCACTCCTGCAACAACGACGAACGAAGTGAGATTGATTTTGAGAAAATGGAAGAGGTTGAGGGGAGAGTAGGGTGGTACCGTTTTGCTCGGATATGGGGATTTTGTTGGTGAGAACATCGAGACCACTGTAGACCTGCATGGAATCGGCGTTGATGACTTCGACGGGGAAGTGGGAGGCTAAATCGACGGCGAGCCTCGACTTCCCGGAACCGGTGGGGCCTGTTATAACCACCACTTTTGGTCGTTTTTCTCCATGGTTAGGGTTTGATGATACAGTGTCCTCCGTCGCCATCGCTTCTTCTTTCTTTCACTCTCTTTCGCTCATCGCTACTCGCTGACTATAGTAATACATTTTTTTTTTCAAAATCGCAATAGTATTACTATTGGGCCTGTTTTTTATGCACTTACATCAAGATTTTTTCTTCAATGCACTTAAATCATGTAAATGAGGATAAAGTACATAAAATGGATCACCTAATTTCTCATCCCTTAAAATACTTTAGTGCTCTCACTTAAGTTTATTATTGGATTATGAAAACCTGGAAATTGGGGGACAATATCCATAAAATAAGGAAGGGTTATGGCTAGAAGTAGAGGGGTTATGGCTCTCGTGGTTGCTGCTAGCGGCCCGATCACAGCTACGACATCCCCTCTCATTGCTGAAACACTATGCTTCCGCTGGGCTCTCAAGAAAGTGTTGGATTTTGGGTTTAAGCGAGTCGTCTTTGAGTCTGATTGCGAAGTGCTTGTCAAGGCTTAGCATAGGACTGAAAATGAAATATCTTATTTTGCTAATGTTCTTTATGATTGTAAGGTTTTAGCTTCATGTTTTGAGTCTTTTTCTTTCGTTTATGTTAGGAGATCGGTAATCAGGCAGCTGATTTTGTTTCGAAATTAGCTTATGGTTTTCCCAATGTTGACTTGGTGGATAATGCTCCCACGGGTTTAGTTGCTTTCCTTCAGGCGGATGTATTGGGTACTTCTTTTACTTAATATATGATTCGTTTCCTATCAAAAAAAAAAATACTTCTATTGTCCACGCATTTGCCACAAGACACCGTTTAAACACCGTTTAAGTCGAAAACAACAATTAAGTTTGATCCTCTAAATAGGAAAGTGTCATCACCGGCTAGGGTGATCTCATTGCTACTATTTCTCAATACTTGTTTCGTGACTTTCTTAATGTTTTGAAAAATTAAACCCATAACATAATCAGACTATTAAGTATTAACTACTGGGGTCTAAATCTCGAAAGGTATTTCCATATATTTGGGAGCTGTAATTCCCAATATAAAAAGGAGTTTAATTTTGATGCACCGACGGTGTAAAGTTTTTTTACACCGTCAACCAATTAGATTTCAAGGATGTGTCATGTCAATTAATGAAATTAAATAAAAAGAGAGATTTTCTCACATCCTTGAAATCTGATTGGTTGACGGTGTAAAAAAACTTTACACCGTCGGTGCATCAAACTTTTTCTCTATAAAAAGAAACATATTCCGGTTCTTGAAAACCAAGAAGTAAAAAATTTCGAATAGCGTTCTTATTTTTATTTTTATTTTAATTTTGAATAGAGTGAAAAATTAGGTGGACGGCGTTTAGAATTGAACCCTATAAAAAATAGCAATATCAGAATGCTTTAAAATTATACATTATAGTACATATCATGCTTGTTCAAAAATTTACAATTCAACACCAAAACACAAAGAAGGAAAGAAATACTAAAAAATAACTCAGATCATATTTATCATCAAATCTAAGCTTCTAGCTAATACCTTTCTTACATACATCCAAAGCTTTTTTTCCTCCTATTTTTAGGGTATATCGGCTTTGCCGGTGTTGTTGCAATGAATGTCAAACTCAAGCTTTAAAGGCAATATGAGATCAAAAACTGGTGGATAGGTAAATAGAAGATGGTGAGAAAAGAGGTGACACTTAATACAGGAAAAAAAAAAGGCAAAATGCTAAGTCTCAAAAACGATTGTAGGAGGAAAGAAATTTACCCATAAAGTTACGGAATAGCTCAGTTGACTCCTAAACCAGAGGGTTGCCTCTTTCTTTAAACAAAATAATTTTTTTGCAGAAGAAATTATAAAAATGCATTTAGTATTTACTAGTCTGAAATCTGAATTGTTAAATTAGGAAATTGCATAGTTTAAGAATAAATACAATACAAATGCTTTTAAATCCGGATCGCACTTGGATTCCCCAACTTGGACCATTTCACATGTTCCTTGTCCACCTATAGCTTAACGTTCTCGCCTCAAACCCCAGACATGAAAGGGTATGCATGCTGGCTATTGTTATGCCACCCATGAATCATCAGTGCTTTGAAGCAAAACATGCAACAATTACTATCAAGGCAACTCCAGTGTCCTATCTACCAATCATAATAAAGGGCAGGTTGAAATGTTTCACGAAAAAAAGGAAAAACTGTTGAGCTTGTCTAGCGCATGCAAATAAAGGATTTAACGAGAATCGTAACCTAGAAGGGGCAGTTAACACGAAACAGGTACTAAACCAGAACGCGATACCAGCGGTTTAAGTCATCAAATGATTATCTCAAACAAAACAAAGAACTATTCATTCAAGTTATCAACCCCGAATGGTGGTCAAGGTCTGCAACAAAGCAATTTTATTAAGAGAACTAGCATAAATGCATAGAAAACCAATCGTCCATATTAAGGAGGTTCTGTTCAACCACCTTCTCAATCAGAAATTGCCAAGTCATTCTTTCTTTCCTATTCCATGAGACATGTTATAGATCCCTCGTCCCTGAATAAAACACATAAAACATTGTTCATAAGATATTCATTGAAACAAAAGAGAGTTGGAGACACTTTTTACATCAATCACAGAGATGTATGATGAATTCGAATTAGAACTAAACTTACAATCATAAAAAGTGACGATGCAGCCAAAGCAATTGGTATTGCAACAGACGTAATCTTATCATATCGCCCTTTCAAGTAAGTATGCTTCTGGATATTCTGAAAATACTTTTGCTTCTCAAAAAGCTTCTCTCGTGGTGTGAATGGTGCTTCCGACATCCTGCAAAACGTGGCCAATGATTATCTCAAAATGCTTTTGCCAACTATATAAAAGAAGCAAGGTGTACGAATTTGTGAGAGGACAAAATGAAAAATATTGTTGGAACTTATAAAAATGCATTGCTATACACAGATTTTATCTAACTAACTGCTAACAAACCTCAAATACACAACTGCAGAGTTCTGACTATGTAACTTAATTATCAAACTGCCACACTCACAACTAATTAACTGATATCTGCATTGGCATTACGACTATGGCCTCATACCACCACCACCCCAAAAAAAAAAACAAGTGGCCAAGCTTGAGAGGGGTTGTTTAACCCGCCAGCTTGGAGATTATGGTGGTAAAAGACATGGGATCCAAAAGTTTGATGAAAATACCTACAAGCTCACCAGCAGCATAAATAGGAAGAGGACTAAACGAGTTTAACAGAAGCTTCTCGTGATAATCAATGCCGACATGTATTGCAATGAGATTTCTCATTTGATCCATTAACAAATTCTTACATGGCACCAAAGAACAGAACACTCTATGCTTCAGCTCTAAATCACAGAGTAGGGATCATCCTTCTGTTGTCACCTGTCACTAGTGCTGATCAATCTCAAAATCCTTAAAGTCCATTCTACTTGGATCTAGGCAACCGTGGTGCAATGCTTGTGACTCCTTCTATGGATAGCACATGGGGTCAAGCCATGAGAAGAGCACTTCTCTCTGAGAACAAATTGAAGTTAGTTAATGGTTCTATTCTATTCCATGATTCCATCTGCAACTGATCCACTATACGACACCTAATAGCAGAGGAATACCATTGTTCTTTTATGGATGAAAGTAATTTGTGAATGACACACCTAACTGATCCACAACTATATGACACCTGCTCTGACACCATATCAGAATTTGTGAATGGACAATTACTAACTAATTGACTGATTCATCTAACTGCGATAACTAATTAACTGGTATATTTATTTTCACTGTGAGTATGGTTTATAGTTTATACAGGAAAGTGAAAGAAGAAAACATGGCATGAAATGCAATGGATCAAAACAACACATAGCTTGTACGACGAGCCCCACAACAACCCCCTTCTTATCTCTAAAACACAAGCCCTGAATTAATGTCAAATCAGGCATGCAACAGGAGGGGAAAACAAAAAGATGGATAGGAACAGTGCAAGAAATATATAATAAGCACCAAAAAATTTGAACTTCCAAACTGCCCAACTGAGATTTTATCAACAAATGCGGATACCTTTAGGAGGTTAACAACAAGATGTATCATAGAAAAGCTCACAACATAATCTAGTACAAATGATTATCGATTCTTGATATCCAAAATTTCCAGCATATCATATTGGAAATTATTTACATCTACAATGGTTAAGGTTTCTGCTTTGGTGTGCGATTCGGCACCATACAATATCCAGGTAAACTAACACAATGACCGAGTTACCCCACGTGACTACTGACTAGACTACCTTACACAAACATCACAGTGACCGAGTTACAACTTACACTGCTGACTTATGATTGTGATCGAGATACAACTTATACCGCCGACTTATGCTTTCTACTACCGAGGTAACTTCAAATCATTTCACCCAAGGACTTTCCCACTCAAACTCCCCAAGGTCCAAACACTTCACACGAGAATAAGCAGAGCAGCAAAGCACAGATCCATCGTCCATCCACTCACAAGAAGCAAGATGGATGTTTGACCGAGGGGATCCAATGCCTCACTAGGAACCATGCCGTATATTCAGACGGATGGGACGCTTTGACCTCCGCCTATATAAAGGCACATAAGACAAACTAAGGTAGACACATTACCCTAACCCTAGCTCACCACTAAACCTCTTTGTGACTTGGGCATGGAAGTATCCGGTTCCAATACCCATGGAGGCAGAGAGCTGGAAATGGACCAGGTTTAATACTGCCGTTACCAGAAGCATCTAGCTGTTCACCCCGTTCCCAAAGTTGTACACCATGTTAGGGGGATTGATCTGTTTTGTTTCAATTTTCAGCAAAGTAACAAACTTCCAAGCTCTAGTAGCATTATATATTCCAAAATGTAGCTAGTGCAAAATGATTGAATAATGCTTGGTTCCCATCAGCACCAAACACATCAACACAAATTTATGTGAAATTGACCGATTATCTAAGCAAAGAATATGATAAGGGCTAAAAGAACATGAACAAAATCAATCAATAGGATAATCAATGAAAACAGCAAGTGAGATGAATTGATTGAATACAATCAGAAATTGGGCAAAAATCGAAACCAATATCACCGATGAGATACAGTAATTGAGCAATTTTGCAAATTGTGAGTGGAAACAAATTGTAGCGATGAGATCTAGGTGAAGTGGGTGGAATCGGAAACGATTAGAAGGTGAGAGGCTTACGTTGAATGAAGGCGAAGAGTCTCGTGTGGTTGTGGAATGAGGTTGGATGCAGAGGAAATGGAAGGAAGAAGAATCTGAGTCTCTGAAATAATATTCTAGGGTGGCTCTTTGGATTGGTGAAGAACGAAATGAACAGCTTAAAGGGGCTCCGTTACCTATTCACCCGACCCGAATCGGAATAATCGTGGCTTGCTCAATTATTTTTTTAATATGCAAACTGAAAAAAATATCAAAATAAAATTAATTTTCCCCGAATGAGCTCAAGGGTAAGAGCTTAGGGTAGGAATGGCAATTGAGTATCTGACTCATAGGGTACCCGCAAATTATACCCACTACGAGTAGGGTAAAAACCCGCTGGATGGGTATAGGGTTGGGTATGGATAATTACCCGCAAAAAGTATTGGGTATGGGTGCGAGTATCGGCGCTATAGTAATCAGCTCGTCTCATACCTGCACACACATATTATTATTATTATTTGGTAATATATGAACAATTAACTTAAGCTATAGCTTTCAAATTACTCTTTTAAAAAAAATAGGTGAGTATTTAAGGTATTCATAATCATTACTAATTTACTCTCACTTATTTTTAAAATTAGTAAGTTAATAACCTACATTCATTTTCTCTATTGCATCTTCAGTGGTAGGTTCTTCTTAGTTGGGTACCGCGGGAGATGAATTCAGTCGCTCACTGACTAGTCAAGGCTAGCTGTCATGATCAAGCCCTGGGTTTTACTATGGTGAACTTACTAGACCCCGAGCTTCAAGTTATTATCCTGAAAGATGCTCTAGGCATCCCGTAGTTTTTCTGTTTTGCGTCTTTTACACTTCCGATGTATAAAAAAAATATATATATATATATATATATATATATATTTTCGCTTAATGTTTATAAATAATGTCAAAAAAATTTACACATTCATTCAATTGTTTTTTTTTTCAACAATCAAAAAATGGTTTTTTTTTTCACAACATTAAAGGGATCGGATCGTTAATCATATGTTGTCAGCGGCGGTGTAAGAAAAATACACTGACAGGTGCATATAAATTATTATTTTTTTGAACTTGCATACAAATTATACTATTATAATATAACTATATGTGTGTAAATTTAATAATGTAAAATAAGAAAAATATGTCACATTAGATTGTGGTTAAGTACTTTATCATTTTAATTAAAATGATATATATTGTGATAATCTATATAAATTATAAGAGCATAATTTTAATAGTGTAAAACATGAAAAATATGTCACATTATACCACATTTTAAAGCGGTCAAATTCGGTTTTCATTTTAATTAAATTGAAAAATATTTGTGCTGTGACATAATTTAACTTCATGTTTATGCAACTAAAATTGATAATAATCGCATGCAAGAATTAAATCTTAATCACAATCTCGGCCAAATAAATATTTGGCGATTTATATGGTTGACCAAATAAAATAGTAATTGTCTACCCATAAACCAATACTTGGATATCAAGGTGTCGATACAATCTTGTGACTCACACTCCCTATGTTTCATCCATTTCCACTATTTCCAATTTGAACCGACAACCTGAGATGGTCGAATCAAGAACCTTCACAAGTAGGGAACAACAACCAGAGCACCAGGTAGGGCTGGAGTGATCGAATGAGGGAAGAACACCGAAAGTACTTGTAGGGACTTGTTGCTTAAGTCAATAAAGGAATTGTTAAGCGAAAAAGAATGACAAGTGGGAATAAGATAACTTACCTTTGCGGTTTGGTGGAGGTTTGATATTTATAATGGTTGTGGGAGTATTGGGTTTGAGAAGTGACAGCGGCCTGAATGCCTATGGGCCGTTAGATCTTATGCCTTGAGGCAGGGATCTCACGGTGAGGGACAAGGTGCTAGTCCTGACGTTGCTCAGCATCTTACGCGGGTCAACCGTGACACTACATGTACATTGGTCGAGAGTGGTTGTAAGAGATCACTTTCGTTTTCCAACACGTTTTCTTAATGATAAAATATAATACCAAAGCCATTAAGCCTTATTGATGTATTGCATTTTGATTTCACAAATGAAATCTGAACCAAATAAAACTCAATCTGTTTAACATTGATTCAAATCCTTTCATTTTTTACCCAAAGTTACGTTTGGATGTGGATTAAATTAAGCCATTAAATTAATTTTATAAATATTTGATTTGATGCCCAAACCTAATTGCGATTGAGCGCATTCTGTAAAACGACGACGCGTTTAATGAGAAACTTGTGCCACTGAACAAATAGCCAAACAGCAAGTTTTCCAGTGTAGAAATTTGTGCGGCCTCGTGTGATAGAGAGAGATCCACAAAACGAGATTAGCAGAGAACAAGAAGAAGAAGAAGAAGAAGAAGAAGAAGAAGCGTAAAATAGCAGAGAAAGCTCAATCGACTGAAGATGGTGGCATCGTAACCACACCCATTCACCTTCTCTTCTTCTCCAGTTCCCACACTAACCCTTCTTCAACGCTCCCTTCTCTGCAAAAACATCATGCGCTCCAAGGACAGAATCGCCTACTTCTACGACGGTGCGTTTTCCTCCCAACTAGGGTTCTTGATGCGATCTTTTCATATCCAAACCCTAGCCTTATCCACGTGCTGCGATTAGTTACGAAATAATCAATGGAATTTGCATTTAGTACTGTTTTAGGTTTTAGATTTCAATCACATGCTTAGCTGAAAAATTGAGATTAATGCAGTTTTTTCGTCTTCTGATGAGATGATATTGCTGTGCCTGTTAATTGTTTTGCATTTATTTTATCAATCTCCTTCGAAATTAGCATTGTTAAAGTTCTGTGAGGATCTGTTTGGACGTAAATGCTCATTTATTTTAAGTATGAGGCTATGAGCTCAGCTCAGCTAAATAGCGCGAAAACTTGCCTATGAAAATTGGTGAAAGGCGATAATTAACTAACTATACAAGGAAGCTTTGTTTACGGGATTATGTAGATGCCAGCTGTACGTTAATACCGGCGGCGCGTATAAGAAAGCTTTGTTTGTTCGTTTGTTTGTTTGTTTGCTTAATTGCTTAAATCTTCATATTGCAGGCGATGTGGGAAGTGTTTACTACGGGCCAAATCATCCGATGAAGCCGCATCGGCTTTGCATGACTCATCATCTCGTTCTCTCATACGACCTTCATAAGAAGATGGAAATTTATGTTAGTTTCATTTTTGCTTATGTTTGTGTTTTTGTTGCCCTATTGTTGATTTTTTCTGAGTGCCTGATTATGTGAATAATGTTAATTGTCGTCATTTTTTTATGTATGATGCAGCGCCCACATAAGGCTTATCCTGTCGAACTTGCCCAATTCCATTCAGCTGATTATGTTGAGTTTTTGCACAGGATTACGCCTGACACTCAGCACCTGTTCACAAATGAGCTGGCAAAATGTATGCCTTCCAAAAAATTTAGACTTACTATTTCATACATGATTTCAAGTTTTTCATTGCAAATAATTGTTGTGCATTATTCTCTTTATGCCAGTAAGAAATAGAGAGGGAAATACGAAGTTTTCCGTTTTGTACAATGAATGAAGTTTTGTACAACTAAGTCCAAAGTTTGTGCATATGTGATTGAATTTCTTTAGGCTTCTAGTTCTAGAGATTCATGGCATAATTACCACTAATTTCGTATTGTTAATTTTTTTTATTGTCTTTGATCTCCAAAGTGCTTCCCCCCCCCCCTAATTTGCATGAAAAGAAGTCAAATAAGAATGTTTTACCTTTTAAGAGAGAATAAAAGGGACGGTTGTTTGAAAGTTCTATGGGACATATGAGTTTGTATCCTTACCAAATATTGACATTTAACTTCTAAAAGTAACATTATCTTACCCCAATATTTATACCATCATGTGATGATTTTAACTTGAGTCAATTTATATTGTAGCTGATAACAAGTTCTGTCTATGTTGTTGATCATTTCTCACAGATAATCTTGGAGAAGACTGCCCTGTATTTGACAACTTATTTGAATTTTGTCAGATTTATGCTGGTGGAACTATAGGTAATATGTTTATTCTTGAAAAATTTGAAATTATTTTGATTCAAGTAGGAAAGGTAGAAAAGAGAGAATAGAGACTAAATGGTCTGAAGAGCCTCTTTACTGCCAAGCCCAACCCATTGTTGTCTGGAACTTTCCCAGCCAATCCTGGTGGTGGTTTCCAGCCAACCTGAATGGTTTCTTGTTTGAGACACTGAATTAAATGAGAAAACAAGTCATGAAATATAAGATATTGTAAATAGCAACCCTAATAGATAATCTAAGATGCTTTAAATTAGTAGTATACCAGGTATAATGAAGTTATTATGATATATTTATCATATGCTCTAACATTTACATCAGTCATTCTCTTGAATTCTGGTCTTGCCTAGTTTCTCATATTTATGGTGATTAACATGTGCGTACAGATGCTGCACGTCGTTTAAACAATCAACTGTGTGATATTGCTATAAACTGGGCTGGTGGACTACATCATGCCAAGAAATGTGAGGCATCTGGCTTTTGTTACATCAATGACCTGGTTTTAGGAATCTTGGAGCTTCTTAAATATCATGCTCGGGTTTTGTATATTGATATAGACGTGCACCATGGTGATGGTGTGGAAGAAGCCTTCTACTTCACTGACAGGTATTCTAGTTTCTTATATCTTATCATAACTATTACTAATTTCATATTTGTTTTGCTTATCTTGATGTAGACTAGCAAACCTTATTTGTTCTCTTTAAAATTTTCAACTTCAAACTTGTAGATAATTGTTATCCTTATGATGGACTCGGCATGAGCATGAGTGAATGTATAAATATTGCTTATACACTCAATTCCCATGTTATATTCTAATGTTCCCCTTTACAACAACCAAACCTTGTTTCATATTCTCTTCTAAATATAAAATTCTGAGTTAGTTAGAACATGCTTTTCAGATGGTTATATGCTGATTAGATATGTTTGTCATACTGCTTGTGATTTATCTCTGTTTTCTTAAACGATAAAGTTTGTCATGCCAGGGTGATGACTGTCAGTTTTCACAAGTATGGAGATATGTTCTTTCCGGGTACTGGTGATGCCAAGGTGATTTTCTTCATTCTGTTTGTTTGTATTTTTAGTTCTGTTGTTTTATTTGCCACCCTATTTCCTTACAATCTTGATATTCCAATAATATAAAAAATATAAATATGATAAAGGTTGTGCATACATTTGGTAAATTTATTTATTGTTTTTTTGAAACAAAGCTTTCTATAGATTGGAATGATTTGAACTGAGTTTACCTTATTGAAGGAAATAGGAGAAAGAGAAGGGAAGTATTACGCCATAAATGTCCCACTCAAGGATGGAATAGAGGACCCTAGCTTCACTCGACTTTTCAAGACTGTAAGATCATCATCATCTTCTTCTTCTTCTTTCGCCAAATGGCGACTTCAATTGAAAATCTCCTCATTTTAGTTTTCACTGCATTGTTTCGATAATGGTGGTGTCTTGTCTGAGCCTTTCAATTTTTTTATGTCTTAGATTATTTCCAAAGTAGTTGAAACATATCAACCTGGTGTGATAGTTCTCCAATGTGGAGCTGATTCTCTTGCTGGAGATCGCTTGGGCTGCTTCAATCTCTCTATTGATGGTGCTTATTTCCCTGTAAATTTCTATTCTGAGGAAAATATACGCACTCTATGCTATCACCCATTGTTTTTGTTCTGCTTCACATTTGCTGGTTTCTTTTTGCAGGTCATGCTGAATGTGTTAGATTTGTAAAGAGATTCAACTTGCCCTTACTGGTGGGTGTATATCACTTTATGTTTTCCTTCCTTTACCTTTCTGAGTGATATTATTATTTACACAAGTGGACCTCTGCTGCAGGTAGTTGGAGGTGGGGGATACACCAAAGAAAATGTTGCTCGATGTTGGACACTTGAAACTGGAGTTCTTCTAGATACAGAGCTTCCAAATGGTATATTAAGTCTGTCTTTACAAATGTAAATTTGTGACGTGTTTAACCATTTTTTCTTTCTTTTTAGTAATACTGTTCGAACTTAAAGTAACTACTTTTTGTTGCCCAACACACTCTGGAATTATGGTAAAAAACTGTACCCAACTTTTCCATATAGGAGAGGTTGGAATGCATTAATGGAGTGATGGCTACATTATACATCTCCTGCAATATTTGTCCCGCCTGACAATAATTTATGACCAAAACACTTATATCTTGATGCCATTAACTTTGGGGTTTGGGGCAGACATCCTTTGGGCTGTTATTCTAAGATTGCTGCTTGCTTGTGCTTTGATTAAAATTAAATCTCTGCTCACATTGCATGCCCCCAAGTTTTTTTCATATATCTCTCTTAGATTAATCAGCATATCAGATTTGAATTCGTTGTCTTATTGTTTCAAAAACGGAAAAATTTCTCACCCGCTTGTCCTATCTTGCAGAGATCCCGGACAATGATTATATTAAATATTTTGGGCCGGACTTCTCGTTGAAGATACCACATGGGCACATAGTATGTAATTTTTTTCATTTTTTTAATGTGGTCCTTATTTATCTTTGTTATTAAAATTGACTGCAGATTTTGGGCTTTTGCCCTCCAAATTATCAAAAAAAAAAAATGACTGCAGATTTGGAATCTATTTTCTGGCATTTGACATATCCAATTATCACACATTGCTATAAATTTAATTTAGACTTTCTGGTGTGCAGCAAAAGCTGTCTATATGTTCTCATTATTTTTCTTCTTAAAATTGTTCAGGAGAATTTAAATAGCAAATCATATCTTAGCACTATTAAAATGCAAGTCTTGGAAAATCTTCGGTGCATCCAACATGCTCCAAGTGTACAACTGCAAGAGGTGAGTTATCCTTGAAATAGGAACACCCCCCCACCCAGTAGGCATGCTTATTATATTTTTTTGGTCTAAAAATTTGTTTCCTACGATTGTTGGTTTTGTTTAAATTTTGAAGGCATTGTTGTGTACCTAGTTATGAGCTGTATACATTTATGGTTTTGGTTATAGGCCAATTATTTGCTTTGGGAGGTCAATTTTTAAGCAACTGTAGTAAAAAAATGCTTATTGGCAATCAAAAGTTGTGGAAATTCAGGACCTTTATGTTTTTTTTTTGGTTACACAGTACCTTTATGTTTGCAACAACTGATCCAGTAAAATGTTGAAGCTCAGTGACAATGGCCATATTAATTATTAAAGTTAATTAGCCATTTGAGCTCTACTATTGATGTTGATTTTTTTTTTTTGCACCCCGGTCGTTTGGATTTGAACTCCTTTGGTGATTGCATGAGCAAACTACTTTTAGCCAAAGCTTATCAATGGCAAGACATAAACTAGTAATAGTTTCTAAAAGGTGAGACTAATATTTTGTGGATCACAGGTCCCACCTGATTTCTACATTCCTGATTTCGATGAAGATGAGCAGAACCCTGATGAGCGCATTGATCGTAAGAGAAAAAAACCCTTCTGATTCCCTATTGACCTAGGGCCATATCTTAGTTTATTGATTTGATCTCTCTTTTCAGAGCACACTCAAGACAAGCACATCCAGCGCGATGATGAATATTATGAAGGTGACAATGACAATGATCAAATGGATGCGCCATGAAGTTCTAAGTTGCTTTTGCTGGGGAAGTGACCGTTTCTAGAGAATGAAAATGTAAATTTGATAGAAGTTCCTAGTTGTATCTTTGTTAGGGCTAACCCATGACTATTGTACATTTGTTAGATTTTCTTATCATTATTTCTTTGTATAATTGCTGAAACTACATTAACATTGTCTGTTTTGTTTGAACTGATGCCATTTTTTGTGTGGATTTTTCCTGATAAGAATTTGCGCTAGATTGAATTTTAATGCCATATTTATCTTATTTTTCTCATATGCCTCCGAAGATTAATTATTTCAAGGCTTCAAGCTATAGTTGGGATTGGTATCTCAAAGAAATGTAGTTTATGTTTGGATGTTCTTATGTCAAAAGCAATTTTGAGAACGTGAAACTTTGTTTGGATGGTTTTACTAAAATTATTTGTGTATTGTAATTTTTTATGAGATTTAAAATTTCCCAAATGTCATTTATTAATTTGAGTAAATTAGACTGACCTTTCAAGTTATATACTTCAATTTTATAGATATCTCTTGCTTCTACCATCCAAATTCCTAACTATTGTAGAGGATTATTTTTAACACCTGGGATTTTTTCTACCTAAACTATCTAATTTACTTCTACCGAAAGTTAGGTTCTGAAATTGATGAGATATTTGAAGTTTTAATATTTAAATTTTGGAGTTGAGTTGATGGTGTAGGCAGAAATTACTGGGATATCGTAAGTAACTCCCACCATGGCCAGCAGGTGATGGTGATGCTTGTCCTCTTTACAAAAAAAAGTGATATTTTTATTTTCCATCTTTAACCTTTGGGCTTAGACTACGGAAAACAAGAAGTTCAAATATTAATTGAGATCTTTTCGATACCAGTATAAAAAAATTCCACCAATGAGGATATTGAATTAGTTCTTCCAGAACAAAAGATATTTGAAAGATTCATTATTAAAATGAAATATAGCAGGATAAATTTTTGGCATTCAAAGGAGAGTAATTTAAAAATAAAATAAAATAGAGAAATAATGTATAGTCTAGTCGGACTTGAAGAAGGATTACATGATTATCATCTATGTTTTTTAAATTAAAAATAAAAATAAAAATGTATTCAAAAAAAAGATTAAATGATGACATATTTTAGGAATGTAAAAACTGAAATTTTAATTAGCTTTATTTTTAAAAATTATAGATAAATGTTTTTAAAATTACTTGTTCAGAGCAATTTCTATCAATTTTTTTTCTATCTTTATACTTTTAAAAATTAAAAACTATTTTACAAATGTCCATCAATTTTTTTTATCCTTAAATCTATAGTCAATCAATTGATATTTAATAAACTCCTGAAAATAATGAAAAAATCAACTTTTTTTTTGAAATTATGAAAAAATGAACTTGGTAATATCAAATCTGTTAAACTAATTATTTAAGGGGTTTCATCAAAATACACGAAATATAGGAACTAAGTTAGGAACCCAAAAAAAGAGAGAATAAATGAGGAGAATGATGCTTTAAAAAGCATGAAATATAATGTAAACAAAATGTGAAGAACAACCGCACCCATAAGTAAATATGCTGATCGATGGAGCCATTAAGAATGATTTTGATTTACTATTTCTTTAAATAAAAAATGTAAAATAAATTTAAATAGAAAAAAATCTGATGCAATTTAACTTTTTTATACAGTATCCCGTTAAATTCCAACATTTAAAAATATATAATTTATTACTTTCAAAAAATATATATAATTTATTTTAAATAAAATAAAATAAAAAATATAATTGTGTGGGTTTATGTGAATAGTTTTTTTAGTTACAAGTGGAAAGAGTCTGTAACATAGTTTGATTTTTTTTTTTTTGGTTACATGAGGAAAGAAAGTAACAGTTATATATATATATATATATTTTTTTTGGTGCTTCGGAAAATAAGTAACAGTTATTTTTTGACAGAGAAAGTAACATAGTTTGATTGAGTGTGAATATAAAACTTTTTATACTGACATGAAATTGATATTGGATTATGAATTAAATTTTGAATTAAGTGGATGATGAAATAAATGGAAAAAACTAAATATTCGACATGATAAAATATTGAAACCAATTTAAGTTGTATTTTGAATAGATTCGATATTGAGTTTAAATTCATTTCAAAAAAAGAGATATTGAGTTTAAATTGAAAACTTTTTTTTGAACCAAAATTGAAAACTAAACTAACTATTATTTGATGATAAATATAAAATAAAACAAATTCTATAGATGAGATAATTATCAATCGATTCGCTTATTGTCAAGAAAAGAAAGAAAAAAAAAACTGATTCGGTTATTATAAATATAGTTTATTTATTTATCCCAATGCAGCTATCTATCCTTATTTTGGTTTCAGTTTGATTGAGTTGAGCGTCCACTACCCTGTTGCTTACAGTATAGATATCCCCTGCCATTCCTTCATTCAATCCTTGATCCTCTGATGGCAATGCCAAACTCAACCAAAGTCTTACAAATTTGTATGGTGTTTCTTGGCCTTTTGTTTGTGAGCCTCATGCTCATCCTTCTTTTGACCGGACTTTTATACGCTGGCCTCTATGTATCTACTATAGGCAGCGAGCCTCCTAATATCCGATTCGACTCGGCCTCTTTCATCTCACTCGACAATGTCATTGGCCCCAACCTCACCGCCAAATTGAATGTCACTTTCACCATCCAAAACCCTAACAAGAATTACGACATTTCTTATGACCTCATTGTTGTCACTCTTGATCACGGTGACGGCTGTGAACACAACTCTTTATCTGATTATAACTTTTGCAAGGGTAGTCTCGGCTCCACTCAATCACAAAATTTCTTGCAACTTAGCCAGACAAAGAAGTCACTCCTATTTCAAATCAATGTGGTCGACCAAATTGTGGATAACAACATTGTCGCAGACAGGGCTCTAGGAACAATAGAGTTTGGGCTCAAGATGCTTACTCAATTCAGCACGACTGATGCTTCTAACATCATCGAGTTTTACTGCAAACATTTGAGCTTTGTTTTCAAGTCCAACAATGCTACTTATGCTTCCGGAACATGCTTGTCTGATCCATCACTTAGATATTTTCGTGTTTATGATCATTAACTCAATATCAATCAATCTACATTTATTATTTTCATGAGATTAGCATCCTCTCAAGTGAGTTGAGACTTGAGAATAACTATGTTTTCAGCTAGCTTATATAACTTATTTGACTATCTTTAAAGCTCTTTAAAAGTGTTCGGTAAATGAGCTTATTTCAGTAGCTTAATGTTTTTTTAATAAGCTTGAAGCTATTGTATTTATTCTCATTTCTATCCTTATTATTTTAATAAAATTCTATCATTACCTTTTCTATATTTATAAAGCACTAAAATCTAATTATTTTTATTTTCAAATAATTACTAATCAATTATTAATATAAAATTTTAAAAAATATTTTTATTAATTTAGAAATATATAAACTTACTTTATTAAGACCTACTTTACTGAAATTTATTAATAAACTTTTGAGAAATTTATTGAAATAAGTAATAAAAACTAGGCTTAAATATGTTGGAGGTCCCTTTAAAATAGAGGTACTTTGGTTTAGGCCCCTACAAAATTTGTTTGGAGGAAAGGTTTAGGGGTGTATTCCCAAAAAAATATTTTGTAGGGGCCTAAACCAAAGTACCCCTATTTTAGAGGGATCTCCAACATATTTAAGCCATTAAAAACTAATCAAACAACTTATGAAAATATGTTCAAACTTTTCTCATAGATAAAATGAATGTGATTTCACGTCAACTCAGTAACTCAGCTGATATTGAAATACATTTGCAATTTTGAGGTTTAGTCTCTCATTTACTTCCATTTTCTTCTTCCCATATTAGATTTAAACCAAAAAACTCAGATTTTTCGATTTTCATCATAAACCTTTTGGATTAGGATAAGATAAATTGATACCGGAACACCAATGATTCCAGTGACAGGAAACGGGAAAGCAAGAATATCTTACTTCCAAGTTTGAAAAATTAATACATCACCCACATTTAGTTTACAATGATTTAGTTATTAAAATATGATAAATTGGGAAAATTGTTAGTTCCCCTTAAAATGAAATCTGAACTGTTGGGTATAGTACAATGCAGGAGATTGTTACAACTTACAACTAAGAATATGCCCACTTGAAAGTTGAAAAAAAACCTTGACAATTAAAGCAATTCTTCTCACCAGTAAAAGAACATGTGCATTGGCAATAGAGTCAACAAAATCTTACATATGTTGTAATTTGCTGAGTCTCACAATTCAATTTGATAGACAGAAGAACATAAAAAAGAAAGAAAAATTGCATTTATAACTCAAATTCTGAGAAAAGCATGGTAAGAAGCTTCTACTATATAGAAACCATGGATTTAGGATAGTGAGCCCCAGGATTGGATCTTCTGGCTGTTTAAAAAGGCATTAAGATTCTTGTATATGTTTATTTTCTGCCAATATGTTTTTCAGCAATGAATTGCAAGCATCTTAAGCAAATCTAATACTTGCCAGTGCCACATTTTGATAATTAGCAGAGTATCAACAAAGGGCATAGAATTTTGCTTCACAACAATATGTCAATATTTAGATGATTATGTAGGTAAATTCTCTTCAACATGGACAGTTTGAGATCTGACATGTGACCAGCCAATTGTTGAATGTCTAAAATGCAGACATATTACTCTGGTTGAATCATCAATAAACGAATTCTGAGAGACATGTAGATTGTAGGTGCCAAAAGATGCAAATACAAAATTGCTCTAACTTAAGGTGTCTAGAAGCAGACATTCTGTATAAGAATCTTGTAATTATTTTAGGGGAAAGTGGAGTAAGAACATGTTAAATTAAAACCAGACATATGCAAGTACAAACATGTGCACCGGAATATGATAAATGTCAGTGACAAACTCTTTTGATTACACTATTTAACACACTCTGCGGTTGATAACTCGCATGATCTTTCTTAACAGCAATTAAGTATTACTAATTGCTATAACAGGCAAAATTAAAAATCAATAGCAGGAAGTCTAAGTAATCCAAGAACCAATCAAAACTTCAAGCATAAAGAGACCCCTATGATTCACCTCCAAGAGTTATGTGTCACTTGTCAGTAAGAAGAAAATCAATTTAATTTAAATCAATTAGTTAAAGTTCCACTTCATTAATTAACATGTTAGATGTGTGTACATTGAAATCAACTAGTACCCACTACAATACAAAATTCACAATGAATTTACACAAGCATTATAGGCTTTTTATCAGTTGTTTCAGTGAGAAAAGTTAATCTAGCAGCAATATATTCATATTCTTCTAGAAAAATGGTACACATTCAAGATATAAAGGGAAAAGACAAACATGCAAGGTTTTCCAGAAGCCATTTTGAATTCTTTGGGCTAGTATGGCTATCCCACCACCAAGAGCATAAGCGCATGGACTCAGAATGTAACAAGGTTTCCATAATTTAACCAAGACAATAGCAAAACTGGTCTAGATTTGACTACAAAAATCCAAGCCATGCTATTTGTTTATAGATTCCCACCACCAATGTTCATCTAATATAATTCAAGACCCTTTAGGTCAGTTTCTCCCCTTTTACCTAAAATCAAATCAATGAGTATGTAGTGTTATTAATAAGAATAACACTTATTCAAGAAGCCCAACTTTACTACAATGGCTTAATCTACTAGAAAGTTATCAATTGAATTGGATGTTGTATTAGCTGCTCAATTGGGTTCATACATCTCCAGAACTTATGTTTTAGCAACATAAATAAGCATAAATATATATCCCGGGTGAAAGCAAATTCTCAAAGAAGAGTCACAACTCACAACATGATATGTTTCAAATGACAGCATTAAATAACATACAAATCCCAGATGATCAGATTAAGAATCAAAATCTCATGAGATATTACATATATATGTAGCCACAGCCACTTTCATTGCATCCTATTCCTTCCTAGCTAGCTAGCTATCTCCCCTACTCACTCGTCCCTGCGCCTCTCCTCCTCATGCTGCTGCCTTTGTTGTCTGTGGCTGAAACTCCTACAGATTCCTTTAAAATAAAAAAATGAAAACATGCATCAGTATTTGTAATCAACGTTTGAAACCATTTATGTAATAATTAAGCATCAATTCAACTTACATTACTGGCCGGACCGCGAACTGTAAAAGGAGTGCTGATAAAAGCCAACCCATTCCAAGATTCAACCCCTTAAAGTAGCGTTTACCAATTTTGCAGACAGCAGTAATAGTACCAATAATAAATGTAAAGACAAACACATTGCATCCCACAGCTGGGCATTTTCCCTCATTGTCAAGATCATTTACAATCAGGTTGATGCATATTGTGAAAACAAAGGAGTTTGCAACAAAGCATCCTTTAAATATGCCTAGGTAGAAATTTAGTCTTGGAGAGAATTCAATGTTAATTAATGCTAATATGTGAACTATCCAATAAACAATGAAGTTTGGAACCATTGCCAGGGCACGCTCAATGTAGTTTCTCTTGTTTTTCTTCATTTCTACCTCAACAATCAGCAGACTGACGCTCATAACAACAGTCACCATGACTAAGATAGCCATCCTAGTTTCTTGAGTCCACATGCCTGTATTGAGAAATAACTTAAATGAGGTGAAATGAGAGAGTTTAGAGAAAGGAAATAAATAAAAGTGGAAATTAAAGAAGGTTTGTGTTACCTGCAGAGAGAAGAGTGAAAGTTCTTTGAGGGAGATGAGGAAGTAAATGAAGAATTTCGCCTTGCTTAGAGAGTTAGAAGACTTGCTCTCTTTTCACCTTGCTTCTTCTCCTATTCTGATTCCTCTGCTTACTTCTTCTTCAATGTTCAACTCAAAGCACTGAGAAAGAACTCCTTCAATGTTCTTTCTATATAGAGGGGGAAAGAGAGTGAGCAATGTGTGTTTGTCTCTATCAACACAAATAAAACATTGTACAATCCATTTCCCTTTTCATTTTCATTTTTCTTTGTTTTACTTCCACCTTTTTGATGCCTCTGTCCATTTCCCTTTATATTGATATCACACATACTAATTAATAAGAGCTTGTTTTGCAGAGTATTGCCTGCATGGAAGTGGCAAAATTTAAGCAACTCAAAGAAAGATGATTAAGCTTTTTCTTCTTAAAGGTAACAAGCCAAAAAAAATGTGTTTCAACTTCCAGTTGTATGTAGCATTAAGAGTTAACACAATCAAACAGGTATGTATATATGGTCAAAGTTAGAAGTACAGCAAATCAAAAAGAAGTTATGAACAAAAACACTTTATGTTGTTGCAGCAATAAGTTATTTTATAAAACCAAAACATGAATAAATGAAACCTTTCACACCGTTGGCGTTGTTTGTTGGGAGCAGGAGGTAGCAGAGTATTGCTTGCATGGAAGTGGCAAACTTTAAGCAACTCAAAGAAAGATGCTTGACCTTTTTCTTCTTAAAGGTTTTTGTCCTTTTATTTTCTTATCCCTTTTTTTTTGTATAATAATTAAGGAAATCAGTTAATTGTAAATCAGCCATGATATGCTTCTTGGAAATACGAACCTGGTTTCATCAAGTCCGATCCTCTTCAACTTCTTGTGAATCAGCAATGATTTTTCTAAGACTAGTTAAGTGGCTAAATCAACATTTGATAAAAATAGCAAAGACTAAACCAATGTGCATGATTCATTTTACCTATACAATAAATTGATGAATTCACACTTTATTAGTGTCCACTCTCTTCTTAAAAAGCTTGTAAATTGTAATTAACAACTTCTGAAAGTAACTTTCATTTATACCGTAAGTGGATATTTAGTGAAGAGAATAGAGATAGAAAGAAAAGACAAAAAGAAAAATATAAAAAATGTAATAAATGATATGAATGTTAGAGAAGAGAGATATATTTTAAAAAAAATACATGTGAAAATAAAATGAGAGTGAGAATGAATCATAGCTCATTTTCTCTTTCATTTTTTTTTTGTCACCTCATTTATTTTTCTACTTCTTTTCTTTTTATTTCACATCACTCATTTTATCTTATGTTTTTGTCTGTTTTCTTCCTATTTTTACTATTGTAGGTGTTTTTAATTTGTGAATCAAACTCTATTCTAGCTCTTTTGCGGTTTTGCCAATACTATCTCTTACTGAAACTATGCATGCAACCTTTGAGTTATTTTTACTTTTTTAGACCTTGACATCTCTCACTTACTTGAGCACCGAAATATCTTCTACAGGTACGTCTCTCGCCGTGTTAATGTAGTTTCGTGGCGCGCACTTCCACCGGAGACAGAGATTGGATCGGGGAGAACATAATCCATGAATTGAAGTTCAATAATTCACCTTTGGTGGTTC
Organism: Lotus japonicus; assembly: GCF_012489685.1. NCBI lineage: Eukaryota > Viridiplantae > Streptophyta > Magnoliopsida > Fabales > Fabaceae > Lotus > Lotus japonicus. The sequence continues at coordinate 89,686,541 of NC_080043.1, read as the reverse complement.
ACATAGTCCAACAATAGTACTTATTTTTCATTCATATCTAATGAATGAAAGAATATGCTACATGTATTAGCATAATGTTTTCTATTTCGGACAGTGATATTGGTTGGGCTGTAAGTAAATTAGATATTTGTAAAAGTGAGAGCACAAGTTCAATTCTCGTAAAATCATTTATTATGAAAAAAAAAAAGTTGTAGTTTCTCAAACTAATGAAGACACATGTCCAAGAAAAAATATTAATTTTTGAGAACTGAGTGGATGATGGTGTGGGCAAAAAAATTACTGAGATAGCGGGAGTTCGTCTTGGGCAGCCAGCTCAAATGCCACTAGGTGGCCAGCATTTTGTACTGTGAATTTGTTGTTAAAATATGATTAACAGGCATATTGGGAAAATTGTTCATTCCACTTAATGAAATCTGAACTGTTGGGTCCAGTACAATGCAGAAGATTGTATGTTACAACTTACGACTAAGAATATGCCCACTTGAATTTGAAAAGACCTTGGCGATTAAAGCAATTCTTCTCACCAGTAAAAGAACATGTGCATGCCAATAGAGTCAACAAAATCTTACCTATGCTGTAATTTGCTGAGTCTCACAATATAATTTGATAGACAGAAGAAGATAAAAAAGAAAGAAAAATTGCATTTATAACTCAAATTCTGAGAAAAGTATGGTAAGAAGCTTCTACAGTATAGAAATCATGGATTTAGGATAGTGAGCCCCAGGATTGGATCTTCTTGCTGTTTAAAAAGGCATTAAGATTCTTGTATATGTTTGTTTTCTGCCAATATGTTTTCCAGCAATGAATCGCAAGCATCTTCAAGCAAATCTAATACCTGCCAATGCCACATTGTGATAATTAGCAAGCTGAGTATTAACAAAGGGCATAGAATTCTTCTTCACAACAATATGACAATATTTATTATGTAGGAGTTCTCTTCAACATGGACAGTTTGACTGTTTGAGATCGGACATGTGACCGGCCAATTGTTGAATGTCTAAAATGCAGACATACATTACTCTGATTGAATCATCAAGAAGTGAGTTCTTGAGTGCAAAGTGTAATTTTTTTAATTCACTGAGAGACATGTTGGTTGTAGGTGCCAAAAGATGCAAATACAAAATTGCTTTCACTTAAGGTGTCTAGAAGCAGACATTCTGTATAAGAATTTTGCAGTTATTTAAGAGGAAAGTGGAGTAAGAAAAGGTTAAACAAAAACCATGACATACGCAAGTACAAACATGTGCACCGGAATTTGATAAATGGAAGTGACACACACTCTTTTGATAACACTATTTATAACACTCTGGTTGATATAGTTTTTAAACTTGCCTCCTAAATTGATCACTTGTTAAAAAGTGTGTTGAGTTTTTAAAAAAATGGACCAATGATAGAATGTATTAAAAAGTGTGTTGCTAGCATTACTCCTAACTATATGTAATCATTACACACAAGAGTGTGTATCTTCGAAAGCGCAAACAAAGAATAATTGGTTTCAGTTTAGGAATCATCTATTACTTGCTTGAATGACAGCATCTACACCATAACCCCAGCCCTAAACTGATTCACTAGACATATCGGTATAATGCTCAATCTAATTTATATTTATTGAACGAAATAGTATCTTGATTCAGAACTATCTTTGCACTGGAATATATATGATACACTTCAACCTCCAAAATGAACCAAGTGCCGACCAAGAACCTAACATGAATAGCATACCTTCTCAAACCCTTGTTGTCCACCATAGTAAGGATCTGGTACTTCGGTTTCATCATGCTTCTTACAATATGAGCACATCAACTTAACCTGCACCATCACAGTCACAATATAAATTACATATGAAACGAAAGCTCAAAGACGATCAAAACATTGTACTCACCTTTTTATGTGCATCTTCCGGTAAAGTCTGTCTAAATCTCCATCTATTGAAGGCCTCCAATATGTCCTCTAAAGCAAAAACAACAAACTCCATTACTAAGCATAGGAAACCAAAAACTCAAAAACGACGGATTGTGACACAACCATAAATAGGCCATCCAAGCTCATATTAAATCATCACACAGCACAAATATTCCATTATCTTTGAGCCTACCTCTGTTTTGCTTGTCCATGGCAAGAATGAGATCAAAGTCAATGAAATCAGAGGGCTTGATTGGCCTTGAAATAGAAGTTATCTGAATCCCACGCCTTTTCGAGGCTGCCCTCATTCTTGGATCAGCTTCATTGCCCTTTGAAAGTTATCAACATTCAAAAAATATTACTTGTTATTAAACAATCTGAACAATCCACCATAAAGTTAATCATGATAATAAATTAATAATAAAAAAAAAAACATCTTCACATAATTACATTGATATGTGGATAATTATAGACACACCCACATCTTGGTCAGCTTCATTGTCATTTCAAAGTTGATCATGTTTGTATGTGCTCCTTTAATAGCATGTTTGGATCACATTTTCTTTCCTCATAATCAATTATGAAACAAACAAGCTACTCACCAAAACTTCTCCTAAAATTGATTCCGGCTCTACAATCAATTATAGAAGAATTTCCAAACATGCACTTAATCAATTCTGTCACCCTTAAACTAGTAAAATAAGCTTCTCCCCATGCCATAATTGATTTTGGCTTTAGAATTAACTAAGGATTTCCAAAAGCATAATTTCATTTTTCATCATAGAAAGCTGAAAAATTTGATTTTTCCCTAACAAAATGAACTTTTCCTTGATATGAGAATGCTTATCAACATACACACCTCGTGGTAACCAATTGTGCCAGCAGAATCGATTCTGAACTTGGAATCGAGACCCTTTTTCTTGACCAAGTCAGTGAAGACTCCTTCAGCAGCTGGGCTCCTGCAGATATTGCCCAAGCACACAAAGAGAACGGAGAATGGCTTCGTATCCGTGTCTGAGACAGTGGTGGATGAAGCCATGGAAGCTTGAACCGGAGAAAAGATTCGATTTTTGCAGGAAATAGCAGATGGGGTTGGGTTTTTCAGAGAACAGGGAACATGGAATGAGGAAATTGGGGTTGGAGAGAGGAATTGGGAACAGTGGCAAAATCGTAAATTAATAGAGTTCAGTGCTTCACTGTTCAGTGTCCTCATATTCTTCTTTCTCCTTAAGGAGGGGAAGAGCTCCACTAGAAACTTTACACACTATATTCCATGAATTGAGGGTAAGCAAAAATGACATATCCTTTTTATATTGTCATTGGTCTATTTCATTTTCATAAAAATTGGTACACTATTGTGGGCAGATTGCATATTGCTAGAGAGAAATAGAAAAAATTAAGTGATAAATGATATATATAGTGTGACATGTTTGAAGGAGATGAAAAAAATTGTCTCATAAGTCACAACCCATGTGATATTGGAAATAGGTTGTGTTGAGTTAGGCTTTACTTAAATAGGTCTGACTTACTTAAAAAATTCAAGTTCTGAGCCTGACCGGTTATTTGTCATAGAATTTCAATTTTTCCGGACCTGAGCCTATGAAAAGCATGGACCGGCAGTATGGTAACCTATCTAAAAGTCAGTTTTGTAATAAGACATTTGAGTAAATTGAGAAATTTAATTGTAAATATATCAACAAATTTATAGGCTGACAAACTAAAGTATATCAAAATCATTATATTGTCTAAGTCAAAGTAATTAGATCATATGTCCATTTCTGGAGATATTTATATCGTTAAATTCTTATATGGTCTAAGAAGTTTAAACATATAAATAAGTCAATAAAGATGTAATTTCAGATATTATTATAAAATTCAATGTAAAAATAATAGAAATGATAAAATAATTATATATTTATTTAAATTTATCGGTATGTTAGATTTATAAGATTTTTTAAGTGGCATGAGTCTGACCTTTTTAACTAAATAAGCTTTTACGAATTATTTTCCGGTGTAACAAAAGAAAAAAGCTTTTGCGATCCTGATACAGTAGTTGAAACACAATTGCTGGTAGAAGTCATAGCGGTCATATTTATTGCAGTTAAAAGCAATATTTGTTGCCCTTAAAAACGATTTGCATTGTAGTGTCTCCACTAGCCCATAGACCCATTGGATGAATGCGATTGAAATATTCAATTACAACTATATCCTATCACCCACTCCTTTAAATCTCTCTCATTAGCGACGACACTCGCGATTTGACTAACCCTCTTGTTTTGGACTGATTCTCTATCAAGACATGAAATCTTCATGTAAGACGAATCATGCCCAATGAAGCTTTTACATCTAAGTTTGAATGACTTGCCCGGTCATTCATGGAAGATGAATCATGCCTGATGAATCTTTTACATCTAGCTCACATGACTTGGTCGATCATTTTTCATATAGGAGCACGACCAACATGACCCTTGGCTAACCAGTCCTAACGAGATGCCTAGTTTTGGGTCGGGCTAAATTTTGTTGCAGTCTAAATTTGATTGACCCAACCCATACTTTATCTCCACTAGCCCATGGACTCATTGGATAAATGAGATTGAACAAGATTGGAATATCTAATTACAACTCTATATATCACCCTCCTTCCATGAAGTCTCTCACCCATTAGCAACGACTTTTGTGATTGGACTAACCCTCTTGTTTTAGACCAATTCTCTATCAAATTCCACTAATTACGAATAAATAAATCAAACACCTGAATGTAATATTGTCCACCAAAAAACAAACCAATGTGGTATATAAACTTCATGTATGGGTTCAAATATGCAATTTGAAAATAAAGGTACCCTATCAGCAACCCATGAAAATAATAATTGTAGATTGATAGACATTAATTTTTTAATTTATAAACAGGAAAATGCTCAAATAATGGAAGAGACAAACATGTTCCAGAAGCAAAAGTAGCATTGTTGGATTTGAAAGCAAAGCTCATATGTTTGCAGTAAAACTCGGCGCAATAGTCGACGCAATCACAAGTACTAATTCCGGTGAATCGAGCAATCAACTTGAGCCCAAATTCAATTGATCCCTTAGCCCTGTCGGTGACAATGCTGTCGCCTACAAATTGGTCAATCACATTGATTTGAAATGGGAGCACCTTCTTGCTTCGGCTAAGTTGCAAGAATGTTGGGAAGCGACTAGAACCGAGAAGGCCCGTGCAATGGTCATAATAATCAGGTAAAGATTTGCAACGACCACTGTAACACCCCGATTTCCAGGTGTCACTTTAGTAACCAAAAATAGACTTTACGCTGAAAACAGGTAATTTTTTTGTTTGATACCTTTTAAATCAAGCAATAGAAAATAAAGACAAAACCCAACCAACACACAAATATATACACATGTACAGCCTCAGCTGCACTCCCATGTCACGCGCACTCGCAGTGACTCCAAGGTAGTGTGCCCGTAGGCAAATAGTTACAGATCCAGAAGTGTGAGTGAAAAGGTTATAATTACAATCCACTGGGAGAAAGTCGGCCTCAAAATGGCCTAAGCAAAGACTCCTATAGTCCGACTGACTCACTGTGATCCCTCAATAAGAGAACCACACAAAAGCCATGCGTCGGGAACCTACCCCGTCCCAAAAGCAAAACGAATCAGAGCTCTACACAAATATGACGCCTGCCTAACTCTACCAACCCATAACTGCTCACACATCCGAGTCCTCGGCGAACTGAAGACGGCAAGTTGAAGCTCAGCTCCATGCGTCGTAGAACTTCTTTCGTCAGATGTTCACACTCGTCAGTCCGGTCCTCCATGACCCTTCCCCGGTACGTCGCTCGATGACCCACAACATCGATCACCCAAGCGGTGGGGGCATCCCGATCCACAAGCTCATATCTGATCCCCCCCGAGGGAGAGACCATCGAACACCAGTCGGCCATCGACATCTGGCAGCAGGCCGACCGCCCAAACACAAACATACAAACAAAGCCAAGGCGCTAGGGTCAACTCACAGCAATAAGTAGATATACACTCAACATGTGATATGGGGTATAGATATATGTTGATATATATACATATAAACAATCCTAGCATGTTATGGCTCTAACATTGCTTCAATAAACAAACAACACACAATCTCAGTCAGCATGAATGTATGCGTGAAATGCACAATATGTATCCGGATTTGTGACGCGTTCCCGTTCGCCACAAGTGAAGCATTTTCACTATGGATGGACCATTCCCGTTATCCATCCTGGATGAAATCCATCCTGGATGAACCATTCCCGTTATTCATCCTTGGTGAACCATTCCCGTTATTCACCGAATGATGAACCATTCCCGTTATTCATCATTAATGCAAGGTGACCCATTCCCGTTATTCACCATGATATGCACAGGTGAACCATTCCCGTTATTCACCCGATTGAATGCAACGTGGTTAGCCAAACAACGAATCGTCCTTACCACGAAAATGTTTAGCTCACAACCCAATCTCAACAAACCCATGAGTTAGTGTCGGTCAATACAACACAACTCGGAGTAAGTGTCGGTCAATACAACACAACTCCATCCACAGAATACACAAGGGTCTAGTGTCGGTCAATACAACACAGCCCAAACAACAAGAGCACTAGGTGTCGGTCAATACAACACGGCTCCACAACAATCCCCAAGAGTACTAGAGTACTCGGTGACTTTCAATCATCACCATAGCTCACCTTAGTGGCTTCCCCCAATTCCGATAACTCTCCAAACCCACAACAAAGTCGACTTTTCCCCGTCTTTCGTAAATATTTTCCCCTTCAGTTCTCCTATGCTTAAACGTTAATAAAAATTGTTTCAATTCGAATTAGTCAAGTTATGAGTTTATTTCTCAAAGTCTAAGTTTCCCAAGTCTTTAGTTTTTCAAAGCTCTATCATTCTAAGTTTTCAAAGATCAACCACCCAAAATACATTTCCCGGGGAAAGTCTAAGAATTCCAACATATGGCTAAGTCTCAAACCCCACATTTGGACTTGCCTAGGGTTGTTCATCCAACCCGAAATATCAAAGATCACCAGATCAATGAATCTCCACTCCGAAATTGCGTCAAAACGCTCAATCCAACAAAAGCACAACATCACAAGTATGGAAAAGCATCATAACATCAACTCATCATCAAAAACAACATCAGATAAAACATAAGTCGAATTTATCGACGCCTATCATGCAGTCATAGCTAATATATAGTAAGTTGCCCTAACCTCGAGTTGATCCAGCTTCGCAAATCAAATCTCCTTCACAGGAATGCCTTGAAACTTCCAAAGTTCCTTCAACTGAACCTCGGAGGAAAAACAAAGCAGAATCCACACAAAATCGATTAGTTCGATCGCAAAACAATACATAAACGATAGACAAAGCATCAAAGCTTCAGAATACGACAAACGGGTACGAAAGGACAAGTTTTCGAAAACGAAAAACTCCCCTCCCCTTAGGAAAACCCCACGGCCATAAGGAGAAAAGGGCTTCGGCTCTTTTTCTTCGATCAAATCAGTTTACAAGGTAGTTTTAGGGTAAAACTAAGGCAAAGAAACTGTCAGAACAATTTTCGGACAATCGGGCCGAAATACGACTACGCAGGGGCATTTTGGTCCAAAATAAAGGCTCAAAACTTCAAAGTTATCAGTTCTGAAAACAAATTTGACAGCAACGATCCTCATGATATCCGTGACAACAAATCCTAAAGGCACGAAGTCAGATTAAGTCTTTTCGACAATAAAGTTTCGAAATGTGAGACAAAAAGAGTTTTGAGTCAATTTTTCAGATCCTGGACAACTGAATCGCAATCAGAGTTTACTGACAGAGGTTTTAGACTCAGGGGAACATAAGGAACATAACCCAAGCGAGAAATCAGAGAAATCGGACAATTTTAGAAAAAGCTCAAAACTTAGAGCACAGAAACGACTTCAGAAACTCAGCAGAAACAGAAATCAGAGGCAGGATTCATGATAGTTACCTCGATACCTAGAAGTAGGGACGAACTGCACGAAGATTGGTCAAGTTTTCGCGGAAATCTCTCCTCTCCCTCTCTCTCTACAATTTTCGGCCAAATGAGTGAAAATGAAGAAGATATTAGCTTTTTCGCCTATTTATAGGCGGGCGAAATCGCGGGAAAATGAAAATTTCGCGATTCCGATTTTTGCAGCACGATCACCATGGAATTCTAAGAGAGATTCTAGCGTCAGAATTCCAGAACTCAAAACAAACATCTAAGATTTGGGAAAAACGATATCGAAAAACTCAAAAGCGGTGTCGGTTAATCTGCCCCGAAAAACTACTTTTTGCTGTGATGCTCAAACGACAAAACTTCCAACTGAAGAAAGATTGGAAACGTCGAAACAAGTCTGGCAACGCGGACGGAATCTTCGTTAGAAGTCCCGAATAGAAAAAGTATTCATCCATTGCTCGAAAATAGGGTTTCGAAGCAAAGAAATTAGCGTCGGCGGACATCCGAAAAGTGAAACCTATCGTGCGTACAGTCCAGAGTTCCGAAATGAAACGCTGGTCGATGGAAAAATAAAAAGAATCTTTAAATTTTCCGAGAGTTCGAAATCTCACTCAAAACGTTGCTTTAAGAGCGAAATAGCCTATTCTGGACACGCTTGCCATAAGGCAGGTGTGCAGACGACTCGCACTAACTCCGAAAACAGCTACGCAACATTCCTCAAGCAATTCCTGAACTTTCTTCTTCATTAATCTTTCTCAAATGTCAAACTCCTGTCACGCTTACACTATTTCTACGTGTGAGTCGGAAACTTAACTTGTTCTGAAAATCCAGGTCTTACAATACTCCCCTCCAAAAAGAAAGTTTCGTCCTCGAAACTCAGAGCTCTGCAAAAAGTTCGGAATACAGTTCCTTGATCTTATCTTCCAATTCCCATGTAGTAGTGCCTGTGTCATTGTTCCTCAAAATCTTTACTTAAGCAATCTGCCTTCCCCTTAACTGTTTCACTCTTCTATCCCCACTGCTAACTATCGGCGTCTCAAAAGACAAAACATCATTCAACCTCATGTCGTCTGACTCGATTACTTGCGTCGGACCTCTGCTTGAAATGATACCGGTTGGCATTCCGTGCAGTCGCACAACCTTAGCCACTTACTTCTTTACTTTCGGTCGTCCGGAATTCTTCTTAAACTCAGTGCCTCTCTGTCATCTCAAAGTAGATACTCAACTTGTCCTCGTGATCTTCATCTACAGTCCATCACTTGTTCGTTCGATAACTCTTAGACGAAACATTGCGTTGGAATCTAATAGTCCATTAACGTCACATCCAACTTCGTAACTATCATCACTCGCACAATGAAATCAATCTCCTACTTAGTCACCATTCGAATTAAAAATCGACTTATGTCCTTATTTCTTGTCCTTCACTAATCTTATCCCCTTCAACATCAAGTTACCAACAACTTATAAGATAATCCTCTTCTTAATATCTAACAATCCATTATTATCGTCTTCTTCCTTAGAACTTCCCTCACTCAAACCTATTTACACTTACTGAAATCCCTAACACTTCGCACGAATCGAGACTTATCCTCTAGTAGATTACATCATAACTATACCTCAAGGGACTTAACTAGCCATCTTATCATCCGATCCTTCAACATTCTGAGATTTAACTCTATCGTAACCGCTAACACCACTAAATCTCGTATGTGTACATGAATCTCAGCTCACTAGGTCAACCTTAGCCCTAGGATTCTCATTCAACCTTAGTAAAATTCACTTGTTACTCGTAATATGCATTATCAAAATCCATAACAAAGTCCCATTGACTCTTATACTCTACGAAACTCGTCAAAATATAACAACCTCAGGTATTCATCTTAATACTAACACCTTCCTTTCTGTGACTCAATCACCATCTCGTCAATCAACTTCTTAATCTCTCAATCAAATTCTGACAAACTTCGAGTCCTACACCTTAGACAGACATTCATAGATTTAAAACCTACACCTTCACCAAGTTTGGTCCTCTAATAACATTTAATCCTTCAATACTTCTTAAATGAATATCCGTTCCTTAAAACTATAACTCCTTCACTTACCCAAACGACCTGATAAGTGTCGTCATGCTTCCACACTCACCACTTGATCCTGCTATCCATAATCATAACTTATTATGCTAACATCATTCAAATCTTATCACATGGTCATGATGTCCGCAACCTCATAATCAACATCAATCGATCACCAACCTTAACACTCCACACAACCCAGAATTCCCTTACTTCAAGATCTCTCTTATACTACACCTCAATGGTCTTAACCCGAAACTCACCTTCAGGTCTTCAATCTTCTAAGATTCAACTCCTATTGTCACACCTACAACCATAAGATCTCCTACTCGTACGTGATTCTCGGCTCTCAAGATTCAATCTTAACCCTAAGATTTCAATCCAACTTAGTAAATCTCACTTAGTAATCTCAGCATATTACCTTGGAATCCATATCACCAACCTCAAGTATTCAACTTATGCTAAAACTTTCTTTCTCCAACTTAATCATTAATTCAACACTTTTCAAGCGAAAATTCATCTCTTAAGACTATAATGTCTCCACATATTAATCCAACGCTTAGCAAAACTTATTCCTCGAACTCGACTATAACAATCTAGTTCAGAGTTAATTCTTCTCAATCTCGCTACCATCAAACAATCATCTATAACCGGATATTAAATCCAACCTATCTAATCTCTAATAATCCCACGTCAGAAATCACATAACCTATGACTTCATAACTTCCGAGAAAATACTTAAAGATTTTCCAACATCAATTCTATTGGCTTAGTCTACCTCTACTTGGAGTAATCACACGAACTAACCAATCAATGTCTATACGAAAATCATCAACTTCCAAAGGTTCAAATCTTAATCTTGTACAATCAAATGCTTAACACGAACTTTCCTCCCAAATCCGACTAATCCTCAATCAATTCAAATTCATCTTACACATCCTTCTATCAAGGTCCATTATCAGCTGTGATTCCGAATATCACCCCCTCAATATTAGGTTGATCAGGCCTAATACATCGAAGGTGGAAATTTAGAAAAACCCACTGGAACAGACAATGAGTTCCTGACATCCAGTAACCACAAATATCCTGATATCAAGTTCCTAACGATTCTGCTACGGAACCACACACCCTCAATCCATGTAAAAGATTAATCCTTCCTCGTCAATTGAGTCAAAGGTCCAACAATCTTGGCAAATCCCTCAATGAAGCGTCTATAATATCCAGCTAAATCCACAGAACTTCTGATCTCTGTCACCATCTTCGGTTGCTCCCAAGCCAAAACAGTCTCCACTTTCGCCGGATCCACAGCTATGCCCTCCTTCGAGATAGCATGGCCTAAGAAATTGACTTCCTCCAACCAGAATTCACACTTGGAAGGGTTCTCATACAGCTTTTTCTCTCTCAACAATTGTAGAACTTGGCGCAAATGTCCTTCATGTTCCGTTGCATCCTTCGAGTATATCAGTATATCATCAATAAACACCACCACAAACCGATCTAAGAATTCATGAAAGATGCGGTTCATGTAATCCATGAAAACAGCAGGTGCATTTGTCACTCCAAACGGCATCACTAAGTACTCGTAGTGTCCGTAGCGTGTTCTGAATGCAGTCTTCGGTATATCCTCAATCTTCACTCTGATCCGACGATAGCCTGACCTCAAATCTATCTTGGAAAATACGGTAGCCCCTCGTAGTTGGTCCATCAAATCATCTATCCTCGGCAACGGGTATCTGTTCTTGATCGTCGCCTTGTTCAATTGTCGATAATCCACCCACGATCTCGACCTTCCGTCCTTCTTCTTGACTAACAACACTGGCGCTCCCCACGGTGAAACACTCGGTCGAATGAATCCCTTTTGCCGAAAGATCCTCTAACGACTCCGCTTCAAAACTAAACGCCCTAAAATCCTACGATTCGTACCCATAAGGAATTTCCCTGAGATCCTAGCTTCCTTATCAACGCCTCGGTAAAACAACTCCCTAGCTCCGCGTGCTATTCTAGATCTCGTGTAACCTCTATAGTTAAATCACGAGCAACTTCGAATAAGGTCCTACTAGGGATAATAATCATAGGATCATAGTCTAAGTAGTAAATACAAGTTAGGCGCGTCACACTCGCTTGAATATAAAAGAGTAAGTTATTCTAGAATACGAGAACAGTTAAAATATTACCATCGTTCCCACGTTCTTCCTCGTTCGACTCCTCAACTCTTGCTCCTCCCTTGATATGAATCCTTTCCTCTGTAGCAAGTTGTTTTCCTTTCCCAACATTCCCTGATGATTCGCCCCTGAGTGCCTTGCAATCTTGGGAGAAATGTCCCGGTTGGTTGCAATTGAAGCATAGACTTTCTTTGATCTTGCAGTTCACAGCTAGATGCCCCTCTCGGTTACACTTGAAGCATCTCCGTCCAATCACTGAGCATTTGTTAGCAAAATGCCCAAACTTTCTGCAACGAGTACATGTCACTCCTTTGTCACCAACTGGCTTCCCCCCCAGTATCAGCAGTCGTCGGTTTGTACTCTCTTGAGATAAGATTTCTTCCCTCGGAACGCTGATATGGTCCCCACTTATGGTAACTCTTCCTTCCGTTGTAGCCTTGGGAACCTGACCTCATTGGTCCCCCAGCTCCAATTCGGTTCATTCCTCTTTATTGATACATTGCTGTCGCCATCAGTCGTTGATGATGCTCACGTGTAGCCTCCGCCATCCGGTTAAGATCCACCATCCTATATCCCATCGAACGTCCGATTAGTACTAACCATACGGTAGCACTAGACAAACCACTCAATCCGATTGAGTAGTAACGCAAGCAATTAGAGCGAAAATCGCTCTGCAGACAATCAATTTTCACTCTTTGCAGAGTCACACAACCTAGCACAGAAGACCTATTCCCCAAAGACTCCCAAAAGACTCGACTAAGCTCTGATACCACAATGTAACACCCCGATTTCCAGGTGTCACTTTAGTAACCAAAAATAGACTTTACGCTGAAAACAGGTAATTTTTTTGTTTGATACCTTTTAAATCAAGCAATAGAAAATAAAGACAAAACCCAACCAACACACAAATATATACACATGTACAGCCTCAGCTGCACTCCCATGTCACGCGCACTCGCAGTGACTCCAAGGTAGTGTGCCCGTAGGCAAATAGTTACAGATCCAGAAGTGTGAGTGAAAAGGTTATAATTACAATCCACTGGGAGAAAGTCGGCCTCAAAATGGCCTAAGCAAAGACTCCTATAGTCCGACTGACTCACTGTGATCCCTCAATAAGAGAACCACACAAAAGCCATGCGTCGGGAACCTACCCCGTCCCAAAAGCAAAACGAATCAGAGCTCTACACAAATATGACGCCTGCCTAACTCTACCAACCCATAACTGCTCACACATCCGAGTCCTCGGCGAACTGAAGACGGCAAGTTGAAGCTCAGCTCCATGCGTCGTAGAACTTCTTTCGTCAGATGTTCACACTCGTCAGTCCGGTCCTCCATGACCCTTCCCCGGTACGTCGCTCGATGACCCACAACATCGATCACCCAAGCGGTGGGGGCATCCCGATCCACAAGCTCATATCTGATCCCCCCCGAGGGAGAGACCATCGAACACCAGTCGGCCATCGACATCTGGCAGCAGGCCGACCGCCCAAACACAAACATACAAACAAAGCCAAGGCGCTAGGGTCAACTCACAGCAATAAGTAGATATACACTCAACATGTGATATGGGGTATAGATATATGTTGATATATATACATATAAACAATCCTAGCATGTTATGGCTCTAACATTGCTTCAATAAACAAACAACACACAATCTCAGTCAGCATGAATGTATGCGTGAAATGCACAATATGTATCCGGATTTGTGACGCGTTCCCGTTCGCCACAAGTGAAGCATTTTCACTATGGATGGACCATTCCCGTTATCCATCCTGGATGAAATCCATCCTGGATGAACCATTCCCGTTATTCATCCTTGGTGAACCATTCCCGTTATTCACCGAATGATGAACCATTCCCGTTATTCATCATTAATGCAAGGTGACCCATTCCCGTTATTCACCATGATATGCACAGGTGAACCATTCCCGTTATTCACCCGATTGAATGCAACGTGGTTAGCCAAACAACGAATCGTCCTTACCACGAAAATGTTTAGCTCACAACCCAATCTCAACAAACCCATGAGTTAGTGTCGGTCAATACAACACAACTCGGAGTAAGTGTCGGTCAATACAACACAACTCCATCCACAGAATACACAAGGGTCTAGTGTCGGTCAATACAACACAGCCCAAACAACAAGAGCACTAGGTGTCGGTCAATACAACACGGCTCCACAACAATCCCCAAGAGTACTAGAGTACTCGGTGACTTTCAATCATCACCATAGCTCACCTTAGTGGCTTCCCCCAATTCCGATAACTCTCCAAACCCACAACAAAGTCGACTTTTCCCCGTCTTTCGTAAATATTTTCCCCTTCAGTTCTCCTATGCTTAAACGTTAATAAAAATTGTTTCAATTCGAATTAGTCAAGTTATGAGTTTATTTCTCAAAGTCTAAGTTTCCCAAGTCTTTAGTTTTTCAAAGCTCTATCATTCTAAGTTTTCAAAGATCAACCACCCAAAATACATTTCCCGGGGAAAGTCTAAGAATTCCAACATATGGCTAAGTCTCAAACCCCACATTTGGACTTGCCTAGGGTTGTTCATCCAACCCGAAATATCAAAGATCACCAGATCAATGAATCTCCACTCCGAAATTGCGTCAAAACGCTCAATCCAACAAAAGCACAACATCACAAGTATGGAAAAGCATCATAACATCAACTCATCATCAAAAACAACATCAGATAAAACATAAGTCGAATTTATCGACGCCTATCATGCAGTCATAGCTAATATATAGTAAGTTGCCCTAACCTCGAGTTGATCCAGCTTCGCAAATCAAATCTCCTTCACAGGAATGCCTTGAAACTTCCAAAGTTCCTTCAACTGAACCTCGGAGGAAAAACAAAGCAGAATCCACACAAAATCGATTAGTTCGATCGCAAAACAATACATAAACGATAGACAAAGCATCAAAGCTTCAGAATACGACAAACGGGTACGAAAGGACAAGTTTTCGAAAACGAAAAACTCCCCTCCCCTTAGGAAAACCCCACGGCCATAAGGAGAAAAGGGCTTCGGCTCTTTTTCTTCGATCAAATCAGTTTACAAGGTAGTTTTAGGGTAAAACTAAGGCAAAGAAACTGTCAGAACAATTTTCGGACAATCGGGCCGAAATACGACTACGCAGGGGCATTTTGGTCCAAAATAAAGGCTCAAAACTTCAAAGTTATCAGTTCTGAAAACAAATTTGACAGCAACGATCCTCATGATATCCGTGACAACAAATCCTAAAGGCACGAAGTCAGATTAAGTCTTTTCGACAATAAAGTTTCGAAATGTGAGACAAAAAGAGTTTTGAGTCAATTTTTCAGATCCTGGACAACTGAATCGCAATCAGAGTTTACTGACAGAGGTTTTAGACTCAGGGGAACATAAGGAACATAACCCAAGCGAGAAATCAGAGAAATCGGACAATTTTAGAAAAAGCTCAAAACTTAGAGCACAGAAACGACTTCAGAAACTCAGCAGAAACAGAAATCAGAGGCAGGATTCATGATAGTTACCTCGATACCTAGAAGTAGGGACGAACTGCACGAAGATTGGTCAAGTTTTCGCGGAAATCTCTCCTCTCCCTCTCTCTCTACAATTTTCGGCCAAATGAGTGAAAATGAAGAAGATATTAGCTTTTTCGCCTATTTATAGGCGGGCGAAATCGCGGGAAAATGAAAATTTCGCGATTCCGATTTTTGCAGCACGATCACCATGGAATTCTAAGAGAGATTCTAGCGTCAGAATTCCAGAACTCAAAACAAACATCTAAGATTTGGGAAAAACGATATCGAAAAACTCAAAAGCGGTGTCGGTTAATCTGCCCCGAAAAACTACTTTTTGCTGTGATGCTCAAACGACAAAACTTCCAACTGAAGAAAGATTGGAAACGTCGAAACAAGTCTGGCAACGCAGACGGAATCTTCGTTAGAAGTCCCGAATAGAAAAAGTATTCATCCATTGCTCGAAAATAGGGTTTCGAAGCAAAGAAATTAGCGTCGGCGGACATCCGAAAAGTGAAACCTATCGTGCGTACAGTCCAGAGTTCCGAAATGAAACGCTGGTCGATGGAAAAATAAAAAGAATCTTTAAATTTTCCGAGAGTTCGAAATCTCACTCAAAACGTTGCTTTAAGAGCGAAATAGCCTATTCTGGACACGCTTGCCATAAGGCAGGTGTGCAGACGACTCGCACTAACTCCGAAAACAGCTACGCAACATTCCTCAAGCAATTCCTGAACTTTCTTCTTCATTAATCTTTCTCAAATGTCAAACTCCTGTCACGCTTACACTATTTCTACGTGTGAGTCGGAAACTTAACTTGTTCTGAAAATCCAGGTCTTACAATACTCCCCTCCAAAAAGAAAGTTTCGTCCTCGAAACTCAGAGCTCTGCAAAAAGTTCGGAATACAGTTCCTTGATCTTATCTTCCAATTCCCATGTAGTAGTGCCTGTGTCATTGTTCCTCAAAATCTTTACTTAAGCAATCTGCCTTCCCCTTAACTGTTTCACTCTTCTATCCCCACTGCTAACTATCGGCGTCTCAAAAGACAAAACATCATTCAACCTCATGTCGTCTGACTCGATTACTTGCGTCGGACCTCTGCTTGAAATGATACCGGTTGGCATTCCGTGCAGTCGCACAACCTTAGCCACTTACTTCTTTACTTTCGGTCGTCCGGAATTCTTCTTAAACTCAGTGCCTCTCTGTCATCTCAAAGTAGATACTCAACTTGTCCTCGTGATCTTCATCTACAGTCCATCACTTGTTCGTTCGATAACTCTTAGACGAAACATTGCGTTGGAATCTAATAGTCCATTAACGTCACATCCAACTTCGTAACTATCATCACTCGCACAATGAAATCAATCTCCTACTTAGTCACCATTCGAATTAAAAATCGACTTATGTCCTTATTTCTTGTCCTTCACTAATCTTATCCCCTTCAACATCAAGTTACCAACAACTTATAAGATAATCCTCTTCTTAATATCTAACAATCCATTATTATCGTCTTCTTCCTTAGAACTTCCCTCACTCAAACCTATTTACACTTACTGAAATCCCTAACACTTCGCACGAATCGAGACTTATCCTCTAGTAGATTACATCATAACTATACCTCAAGGGACTTAACTAGCCATCTTATCATCCGATCCTTCAACATTCTGAGATTTAACTCTATCGTAACCGCTAACACCACTAAATCTCGTATGTGTACATGAATCTCAGCTCACTAGGTCAACCTTAGCCCTAGGATTCTCATTCAACCTTAGTAAAATTCACTTGTTACTCGTAATATGCATTATCAAAATCCATAACAAAGTCCCATTGACTCTTATACTCTACGAAACTCGTCAAAATATAACAACCTCAGGTATTCATCTTAATACTAACACCTTCCTTTCTGTGACTCAATCACCATCTCGTCAATCAACTTCTTAATCTCTCAATCAAATTCTGACAAACTTCGAGTCCTACACCTTAGACAGACATTCATAGATTTAAAACCTACACCTTCACCAAGTTTGGTCCTCTAATAACATTTAATCCTTCAATACTTCTTAAATGAATATCCGTTCCTTAAAACTATAACTCCTTCACTTACCCAAACGACCTGATAAGTGTCGTCATGCTTCCACACTCACCACTTGATCCTGCTATCCATAATCATAACTTATTATGCTAACATCATTCAAATCTTATCACATGGTCATGATGTCCGCAACCTCATAATCAACATCAATCGATCACCAACCTTAACACTCCACACAACCCAGAATTCCCTTACTTCAAGATCTCTCTTATACTACACCTCAATGGTCTTAACCCGAAACTCACCTTCAGGTCTTCAATCTTCTAAGATTCAACTCCTATTGTCACACCTACAACCATAAGATCTCCTACTCGTACGTGATTCTCGGCTCTCAAGATTCAATCTTAACCCTAAGATTTCAATCCAACTTAGTAAATCTCACTTAGTAATCTCAGCATATTACCTTGGAATCCATATCACCAACCTCAAGTATTCAACTTATGCTAAAACTTTCTTTCTCCAACTTAATCATTAATTCAACACTTTTCAAGCGAAAATTCATCTCTTAAGACTATAATGTCTCCACATATTAATCCAACGCTTAGCAAAACTTATTCCTCGAACTCGACTATAACAATCTAGTTCAGAGTTAATTCTTCTCAATCTCGCTACCATCAAACAATCATCTATAACCGGATATTAAATCCAACCTATCTAATCTCTAATAATCCCACGTCAGAAATCACATAACCTATGACTTCATAACTTCCGAGAAAATACTTAAAGATTTTCCAACATCAATTCTATTGGCTTAGTCTACCTCTACTTGGAGTAATCACACGAACTAACCAATCAATGTCTATACGAAAATCATCAACTTCCAAAGGTTCAAATCTTAATCTTGTACAATCAAATGCTTAACACGAACTTTCCTCCCAAATCCGACTAATCCTCAATCAATTCAAATTCATCTTACACATCCTTCTATCAAGGTCCATTATCAGCTGTGATTCCGAATATCACCCCCTCAATATTAGGTTGATCAGGCCTAATACATCGAAGGTGGAAATTTAGAAAAACCCACTGGAACAGACAATGAGTTCCTGACATCCAGTAACCACAAATATCCTGATATCAAGTTCCTAACGATTCTGCTACGGAACCACACACCCTCAATCCATGTAAAAGATTAATCCTTCCTCGTCAATTGAGTCAAAGGTCCAACAATCTTGGCAAATCCCTCAATGAAGCGTCTATAATATCCAGCTAAATCCACAGAACTTCTGATCTCTGTCACCATCTTCGGTTGCTCCCAAGCCAAAACAGTCTCCACTTTCGCCGGATCCACAGCTATGCCCTCCTTCGAGATAGCATGGCCTAAGAAATTGACTTCCTCCAACCAGAATTCACACTTGGAAGGTTCTCATACAGCTTTTTCTCTCTCAACAATTGTAGAACTTGGCGCAAATGTCCTTCATGTTCCGTTGCATCCTTCGAGTATATCAGTATATCATCAATAAACACCACCACAAACCGATCTAAGAATTCATGAAAGATGCGGTTCATGTAATCCATGAAAACAGCAGGTGCATTTGTCACTCCAAACGGCATCACTAAGTACTCGTAGTGTCCGTAGCGTGTTCTGAATGCAGTCTTCGGTATATCCTCAATCTTCACTCTGATCCGACGATAGCCTGACCTCAAATCTATCTTGGAAAATACGGTAGCCCCTCATAGTTGGTCCATCAAATCATCTATCCTCGGCAACGGGTATCTGTTCTTGATCGTCGCCTTGTTCAATTGTCGATAATCCACCCACGATCTCGACCTTCCGTCCTTCTTCTTGACTAACAACACTGGCGCTCCCCACGGTGAAACACTCGGTCGAATGAATCCCTTTTGCCGAAAGATCCTCTAACGACTCCGCTTCAAAACTAAACGCCCTAAAATCCTACGATTCGTACCCATAAGGAATTTCCCTGAGATCCTAGCTTCCTTATCAACGCCTCGGTAAAACAACTCCCTAGCTCCGCGTGCTATTCTAGATCTCGTGTAACCTCTATAGTTAAATCACGAGCAACTTCGAATAAGGTCCTACTAGGGATAATAATCATAGGATCATAGTCTAAGTAGTAAATACAAGTTAGGCGCGTCACACTCGCTTGAATATAAAAAGAGTAAGTTATTCTAGAATACGAGAACAGTTAAAATATTACCATCGTTCCCACGTTCTTCCTCGTTCGACTCCTCAACTCTTGCTCCTCCCTTGATATGAATCCTTTCCTCTGTAGCAAGTTGTTTTCCTTTCCCAACATTCCCTGATGATTCGCCCCTGAGTGCCTTGCAATCTTGGGAGAAATGTCCCGGTTGGTTGCAATTGAAGCATAGACTTTCTTTGATCTTGCAGTTCACAGCTAGATGCCCCTCTCGGTTACACTTGAAGCATCTCCGTCCAATCACTGAGCATTTGTTAGCAAAATGCCCAAACTTTCTGCAACGAGTACATGTCACTCCTTTGTCACCAACTGGCTTCCCCCCCAGTATCAGCAGTCGTCGGTTTGTACTCTCTTGAGATAAGATTTCTTCCCTCGGAACGCTGATATGGTCCCCACTTATGGTAACTCTTCCTTCCGTTGTAGCCTTGGGAACCTGACCTCATTGGTCCCCCAGCTCCAATTCGGTTCATTCCTCTTTATTGATACATTGCTGTCGCCATCAGTCGTTGATGATGCTCACGTGTAGCCTCCGCCATCCGGTTAAGATCCACCATCCTATATCCCATCGAACGTCCGATTAGTACTAACCATACGGTAGCACTAGACAAACCACTCAATCCGATTGAGTAGTAACGCAAGCAATTAGAGCGAAAATCGCTCTGCAGACAATCAATTTTCACTCTTTGCAGAGTCACACAACCTAGCACAGAAGACCTATTCCCCAAAGACTCCCAAAAGACTCGACTAAGCTCTGATACCACAATGTAACACCCCGATTTCCAGGTGTCACTTTAGTAACCAAAAATAGACTTTACGCTGAAAACAGGTAATTTTTTTGTTTTGATACCTTTTAAATCAAGCAATAGAAAATAAAGACAAAAACCCAACCAACACACAAATATATACACATGTACAGCCTCAGCTGCACTCCCATGTCACGCGCACTCGCAGTGACTCCAAGGTAGTGTGCCCGTAGGCAAATAGTTACAGATCCAGAAGTGTGAGTGGAAAAGGTTATAATTACAATCCACTGGGAGAAAGTCGGCCTCAAAATGGCCTAAGCAAAGACTCCTATAGTCCGACTGACTCACTGTGATCCCTCAATAAGAGAACCACACAAAAGCCATGCGTCGGGAACCTACCCCGTCCCAAAAGCAAAACGAATCAGAGCTCTACACAAATATGACGCCTGCCTAACTCTACCAACCCATAACTGCTCACACATCCGAGTCCTCGGCGAACTGAAGACGGCAAGTTGAAGCTCAGCTCCATGCGTCGTAGAACTTCTTTCGTCAGATGTTCACACTCGTCAGTCCGGTCCTCCATGACCCTTCCCCGGTACGGTCGCTCGATGACCCACAACATCGATCACCCAAGCGGTGGGGGCATCCCGATCCACAAGCTCATATCTGATCCCCCCCGAGGGAGAGACCATCGAACACCAGTCGGCCATCGACATCTGGCAGCAGGCCCGACCGCCCAAACACAAACATACAAACAAAGCCAAGGCGCTAGGGTCAACTCACAGCAATAAGTAGATATACACTCAACATGTGATATGGGGGTATAGATATATGTTGATATAATATACATATAAACAATCCTAGCATGTTATGGCTCTAACATTGCTTCAATAAACAAACACACACAATCTCAGTCAGCATGAATGTATGCGTGAAATGCACAATATGTATCCGGATTTGTGACGCGTTCCCGTTCGCACAAGTGAAGCATTTTCACTATGGATGGACCATTCCCGTTATCCATCCTGGATGAAATCCATCCTGGATGAACCATTCCGTTATTCATCCTTGGTGAACCATTCCCGTTATTCACCGATGATGAACCATTCCGTTATTCATCATTAATGCAAGGTGACCATTCCCGTTATTCACCATGATATGCACAGGTGAACCATTCCCGTTATTCACCCGATTGAATGCAACGTGGTTAGCCAAACAACGAATCGTCCTTACCACGAAAAGTTTAGCTCACAACCCAATCTCAACAAACCCATGAGTTAGTGTCGGTCAATACAACACAACTCGGAGTAAGTGTCGGTCAATACAACACAACTCCATCCACAGAATACACAAGGGTCTAGTGTCGGTCAATACAACACAGCCCAAACAACAAGAGCACTAGGTGTCGGTCAATACACACGGCTCCACAACAATCCC